>NW_022992054.1:334351-669930 GCF_902827175.1 Gymnodraco acuticeps | reverse complement strand
CACAACACACACACCACACACACACACACACACAGCACAACACACCACAACACACACACACACACACACACACACACACCACACACACCACACACACCACACACCACACACACACACACACACACACACACACACACACACACACACACACACACACACACACACACACACACACACACACACACACAGGGCTGCTCGATTATGGCAATAATCAAGATTATGTTGGTCAATAATTAATATCACGATTATTAAATAAGATTATTCATTGACTTGAAAACATCCATTATATTGAACTTTAAAACAAATAATAATTTTGAACAGTATCTTTTTAACTGTTGATTACCCTGAACGTATAATTCAACTGAAAAACCCATACAAAAAATGTATTAAATAAATGATACATTACTAAAAAATTATTAGATCAAATATGTTTGTAGTGCACTGTCACAACCTAGCAAAGCAAAATAATCGTTTTTTCCGATGTTGTTTTCGTAATTGTGGCAGGCCAAAATCGTAATTGCGATTAAAAATAATGATTAATTGCACAGCCCTACACAACACCACACACACACACAACACACACACAACACCACACACAACAACACCACACACACACAACCCACAACACACACACACACACACACACCACACTACACACACACACACACCCACACACACACACACACCACACACACACACACACAACACACAACACAATACACAACCACAGCACACCACACAACTACAACACACACTATTTGTCTAACACGCTAACACAGTTCTGTACTGTTATGCTGTTGTGTTCAGTCACTGTTCTTATGTTGAACATGAATACATTTACTTTGTAAGTGATTATGGGACGTATTTCTTCTTTCATATACATTTTCCTTCATACTTTATTGCCGTGAAATAGGTCTTAAATTCTATTCAAAGTGGTCTTAAAAAGGTGTTATTTGAGTTGGCGAAACCTGCAGGAACCCTGTACAATAAAAAGTCCTGCATTCAAAATGTTACAAGTAAAAGTACAAAAGTATTAGCATCAAAATATACTTAAAGTACCACCTGCAGAGGGATCTAGATGCAGGTGTTCTTTATAGAGACCGCCTCGCTGCACATTATCCCTTGCATAAAGATAGATTGTGGGTCCCTTACAACATGTTGTACACAGTGGAAATAAACATTCTGGTCACCTTAACATCAGGGATCTTATACATTAAACTCCTTCTGAATCAAAACCGTCACGGTAGCCTTACCTTACTGATCCCTCTTAAATTAGAAAAACACACGTTACTTTACCAGCAGAGAGAAAATGGATCATTAAATTATTAATGTGACTAATAAAGAGCAGTTTGATTATTAAGTATTATTCTGTTGATCGATGTCATTACATTTGGTGAAAAACACATAATGACTTGTTTATGACTCGTTTTGTCAAAGTTTAGGACTTGACTTGAACTTGCCCATCCTGACTTGAGACTCGACTTGGACTTGAGCGCAAAGACTTGAGACTTGACTCGGACTTGAGCGCAAAGACTTGAGACTTGACTCGGACTTGCAAAACAATGACTTGGTCCCACCTCTGGTTCCTGCTTGTTAGACGTTTCTCTGGTGTTGCTGGTGAAGCCACATTAATAAAGCTGCAGGAGTTCTCAGCTGATTGAGAGTCTGCATGCTCCTGTCAGAGATGTGTGTCCATATGTTGGTTTTAGAGAATGTTTTTAGTTCAGTAACATTCCGCTACACGCTCTGCAGGGACGGAGGCGAGCCGCCCCGTGGGTCCATCTGTCCTGCAGTGGGAGCTCCCTGGGGGCCCCGCTCTGTCCCTAGGGGGGCCTTATGTCCTGTGGGCTTTCCCTTAAATTACACACAATGATGTGCCTGAAGTCATTTTTACCCTGTATTGATGTGTCATTCCAAGTAAGTAAGTTTGTTGGATTTTACTTTATAAATTGTATCACAAACATGAGATGGATCTTTTGAATCCAGAATATGTCCTCCGTCATATAAGGGTTGTGCCTTGTGCCTGTTTTGACATGCTTTCTGTAACAAACACCTACTTTGAGATGCTCACAGTACCTGTTTGTCTGCTGTTCCTCGAACCTGAGTACAGGCAAAGCCCAGAATCTGCTGCTCCTGAAGCTGCTGATTTAATGGTACCCATGGTAAGGGTTTAGGTGGGTCTGTCTTAAATGGTCAAACGAGTCTATGCTAACTTAACGGCTCTGCATTGGATGCAACTTTTTTGAGCCCACACTCAAAACTGCCTGTCAGACCACCGCCTCTATACGGCCCTATGTTATACTTGTTAGTGTGTCAAACTCAGTAAAAGAACAGATGAGATTTAACCTGTTAGGCCACAAGCCTATTTTTCAGGTCTCAGGCTCAAAAATGACATTCCCAGAACAAATGACCATACAGTATCTTCCCTTCTAAAAGGGTTACATTAATAATCTTTTTTCTCAAAGTAATGATAAACCTGTGAGTTGGATGTAGAACATTCAGAATTAATATAGATTTTTTTTATTTGAAAGTAAATTCAGATTGAACATAGTAAAGAAATGTAAATTATTGTGTCCGTCCAAAAATAAACCATTACTTATAGTGAAAACCACCCTTGAATGATGGGATAGTAGACTAAAAGCTTTAGGAATCCAAACTATAACATATAATAAGTACCCTGTATCAAGATTGATGCAAAACAAGTGAAATCTTACCTTTTTAAGAGATGTTTAGCAACACCTCTGGGGTCATTTGGGTGGAAATGGGTGTATTTGCCGTTTCTCTGGAACCCATTGGTCGATTTTGATGATTGACATCTCTTTTGAATTGTTAGAGCCAATAGAATCAAAGGGGAATTTCCAAATACACACACACGTTATCATTGAGAACTGAGAGCTCTGCGCACGCAGTTTGCCCAAAGCGAAACCTATTTTACGCTCTGAAATTTGAAAACTGAAAACTAGGTTTATTGCTGATGGATTATCAGAAATCATTTCAAAGGGACACAGACACATTGGATTAACCTATGGATTAACCTTCAGCAGCGTTTTTATTGTTTTAATGCCATTGAAGACAACTTTTGTAAGACATATTGCAGTGTTGGCGTAAAGCTACATGGTGTGATGTCTGTGTTAGCTTCTCATGTCGCGAGTTTGGATCGGTCAGTAATGATACTAATACCTGTAGAATCTGTGGAATCTCAGCTTGCTAATCGATATCTTGTTTGTACAGATACGATAAGTAATAAGGGTATTTTAACGTGAGTTCTGTGCTAAGTGTGTTAGCATTTTTTTGCTCAAGGCTAATTCAGAGCCTTTGTTATTACCCTTATATTTCATTTTGCTAAAAATGGTTAATATTGTCTGATAGCTGAGTTTCTTCCCGTTAAGTTAAGTTAACATTAATAGGTTTTTATGTGTTAAAGGTCCCATGTCATGCTTTTCTGGTTATTGTGTGTTATGAAGGTTTGTGTGCATGTAAACGGTGTGCAGAGTCAAAACCCTCAAAGTACACCCTGTAGCGAGTAAAACTCTAACACAGAAAATACCTCCCCAAAACGCCTCGTTGGAGATACGTCATTGTCCATTTGATTCTTCCGGGTGCGGCATGAGGTCAACCCGTACCCGGAACGAAATGGACCAATCCGTGGAGCCATTACGTTACGTCCGCAGAGCCGTTACGTTAAGCCCCCGCTGATTGGTCCAAATTGACCAATCCACGGACTTCCTCACACACACACACAGTGCAGGCAGCTCTGGTGATTTCTCCTCCCTGGCTGCAGGCTGATAACAGACAGTTGGGATCGTGGCGAAATTCTCTCTGCAGACCCATTCTCAAAGCGTTTATCAACCCTTTTCTTTCTCAATATCAAGCCACACTTATTGTTTTTACTTCGGCTGTGACTTTGTGTGTGTTCAGGATGAGTTTGGCTGTGTTTAGCTGTGTATCGCTAAACAAGGAAACAACACCTCCACGGAGCTCAGCGCGATTCACAACGTCCCGACCAATCAGAGCACAATGTGCTCACAGGGAGGGTGGGGGCTGGAGCTATTGGAGCTACAACGAGGCGTTAAAGGCAGAGAGTGAAATTCAGTGAATACACGTAGTTTACAGAGATGCTGTATGAGAAACCAATGTGAGTTTGGAACATTGCACAATATAAATCTATTCCAGTAGACCTCAACAATGGAATTATGATCAGTGGAAATGGCTATGACATGTCTCCTTTAAGAAGCCCTCAGACGCTGTTACTTGCAGATGTTGCGACATTTCCCCCGCCTATGGGGCTTAACAGGTTAAGAGACTTTGATTTAAAATTTGCCACATTTTTTCATCTCTGTTGGCCCAACACTGTCTACTAGAAAACAACGTTTATATTATAAACTAAATGTTAAAGTAATTTTTGCCCCAATGAGGTCATAATGTACCTGCAGCTGTTTGATAAGCACAACACCTTTTTGAAGAAAAAACACTTTAATTTGATACAACAGTTAAGTTTGTGAGCTAACAACTAACGCAAAGGGCGCACTGGAGAGGATGGATGTTCATTGGCTCTCACCGCTCCTACACAGAGCATATTGAACTGATCAGGGCTTAGATGCTCAGCGGACCTTCTGTGTAATCATAAATCCCTGGAGCCTCTTTGGCTGTAGCTTGAATCATTTTAACGCAATAAAATGAACAGGTTTCTTTGTCTGTGTCGCAGCCAAGATGCTGATCGTTTCGTGTCATGAACTGAGTTTTTGTATTAATTGTTCTTTTTTTATTCTGATCTGTATTTTCACTTTGTTTCTTGTTTGGTTTTACTTCCTGTCCATTTGTTTAATTTGTTGTCAGATTGTCGTCCATGTTCCTGCCTGTTTTTCTGCAGGATTTTTCAGAGAGTGAAATGATATGTTTTATTTACAATATCCTCTTTTCATGACAATACCACTTGCATGGTACTTCTGAAACAAAAACACTGCTTCCCACAGATGGCAGTAGTTCTCGCAGTAATGGATTAACTGGAAGAGGCAGGGAGAGGAACAACTGGATCGCCCCCAGCCGAGCATGTACATTCATTTCTCTCTCAAATGCCCAGGGGCAATGTAACAATTGTCCTAATGTTCTGCAGCTGCTTTAATGCTGCATGTAATGAGACACAGTGTGTAGCATATAGCCAAGGTGATTGGAATTAATTTGTGTTCCTTTCATTTCACACTATTAGTGCGGCTCTATAAATAGCACTGTCAGTTTGTTAGTCCATTGGTTCATTAGTCCGTCAGTCCAACACATCACCAGAGACGTGTTAGCATGATTAGATGTATTACCATCATATTTAGAACATGTAGAGGGGCTGATGACATAGATCCATGGGCATAGGAAGCATCCTGAAAGTGGGGGGGACATTTTTAACGGGGGGTGTGGGGGTCCCCCACCACAAAAAAAAATAGATTTCCTGTATTCAGGTAGTTTGATACTTTTATGTGGCTATACTAGCATGAGGAAAATGATGGGTACATTTGTAATTTCATCCAGTAGTAAAGAAAGGAAACATATTTGATTATTAATTCAGAGCCGTCTTTGAATTAATAAAAAGCAGTTTAAATGCCCATTTGTTGTACATTTATATACAACAATAAATATTTGTGAGTGCATTGAGAGATATTGTTGTGGAGAGTCATTTATATATAAATCGCAAAATACATTTGTGATTCCTTCTGTGAGCATTTATTAATATTGAGACTGATCTGACTCCATACAGATGTTAAGTTCACCTAGGAATGGTATCGACTTAAATGTTCAAATAAATGTTGCTCTTCTGTCTATATTGGTCATATGATGCCCCTTGACTGAAATGCTTCCTGTTCAATATCCCCAATGATTTCCTTAACATTCTGGGATGAGAGTCCACATCACAATTTACTCTAAACTGTCATTTCCCTTTCATCACTCACCTCAGCAACGGACCTCTCTCCACTGTCCCTGTGTTCTGCCTCTGACTCACTCTCAAGCGCCTAGATGTCAAGAGAGGTGGTGAAGTGATCATTATTTATTGAGCAGTATACTCTTTCACATTGAATCATAACAAGTCATACTGAATGTAAATACAACTGAGTCTAAAGTAAGTCCCAGTCTGTGACATTGGACATTTTGAAGACTCAAAGTCCCAAGCAGTAGGTAGAATATTAGCTAGTCTATGTAATGTGCACAGAAAATAAATAGTTAGCTGAATACTGGATGGAAATTGCATATAAGCACTCAGTAAAACATAAACACACACAAAAAGCCTCTGAATGATAAGAAGTATAATTAAAACATAATGTACATTACCATTTTGAGAGAGAGTAGGCCTACCTAAGAACTCAAAAAATAATCTCTTATCGAACTGAGGCTCCAGTAAAACACACTGACTGCATCTCTACATTGACATCATGGTGTTTACATGAGCACAGAGAGATCGGGTTATTCATGTTCTCTGTTTACATGATAAATACTAGTAACCTGGCATTTCGATGACTTTTCTCATCTAAACTATTCAGTATTTGTATCTCTCTATCATGACATGAAGACGAAAACTCCGCTCCAGAAGTGAGACGCTTTTGCCGCCGCCGCCATCACTGTTAAAGCCCCTGTCACACTGTCCCAAACTTGACACCCGATGGACACACGATAAAGGAAATGTTCAAATTTGGCTGTGATCGTAGCAACATCGGGCCATTCGTGAGGGCATCTTAAGCCATCGTATGACCGCCGGTGGAGTTTCTCAGGCTCCGGCAGCAACTTCGTGAGCGGCAACTTCGTAAGGCACTCGTGAGGACATCTTGTCAAATCGTGTCATCTTCGTGTTATCATCGGTGCATTCACCCTCACTCTGATCGGGGCGAATGCCCGATGGCACCGATGATAACAAGATGCCCTCACGATGGCCTTACGAAGGGCAAAATTGACACACGAATTCAACACGAAAATGAACCTTCGCAAGGTCCTTCGGCTATTTTTTGGCATGCCAAAGATTTTGCCACCGCTCACGAAGTTGCTGCCGGAGCCTGAGAAACTCCACCAGCGATCATACGAAGGCTTAAGATGCCCTCACGAATGGCCCGATGTTGTTACGATCACAGCCGAATTTGAACATTTCCTTTATCGTGTGTCCATCGGGTTGTTTTATTGCACAACAAAATCATGTAAACATATTATGTAAATAACCCAATTTGTGTTCTGTGAAACTGAAAAGGATATAATATATTATTTTGAAGGACAGTTGACAGGAAGTTGTTGTTGTTATGGAAACAACATTACGGAGAAAACGTAATATTTTCTACATATAAAGACGGATAAAGTAAAGAACAAAGTCTGAAGATATCAGTACAGTATCATAGTACTTTAACATAATTGTTTTTGGTACTTTCATTGCAGTTGTATGTCTTAAATGTAATGTAAATGTTGCCTTCGTGTGTGGTTCGGGGCATCTTCGTGCGAAATTCACAATTCCATATTCGTGTGTCCATCGGGTGTCAATTTCGGGACAGTGTGACTGGGGCTTAACTGATTAACTGCTACCAGCTGAAGACTTACTTTCCTCTTGTTAAAAAAAAAGTTCTTATGTCCATGTTGTCTGGGGGAGAAAACATATCAAACCAAGAGATCGTCAGCTTTGATTTTCGCTGTATTAACAATGTCCTGAACATTTGGTGTGTGTGCCTTACCTCCGCTACCGGCATCGCTTCATACAACAGGTCTGAGCTGTCCAACTATACAACACTCCTTGAACATGCGCGCTATGGGAGAAACTGCCTTGGTACAAAGTAGCAGTGAAAATATGATACGGAGTTTCATTGATTTGGGCATTCTCTCAATAAGCAAGTGGAATGGATTTGATAGTGAAGCACTGACACAGCGCTCTACAAAGTGCGGCGAGTGGATAGACCGATTCACGGACTTTCCACACGGTAAAAGTGGGGGGGTCTAAACTAATCATTTCAAAAAGTGGGGGGGACTTGTCCCACCCTCATATAATGGCTGCGACGCTACTGCATAGATCTACTGACAAACCACCATGTGTTGAAAGTGTCAAAAGGAAGCTATTTCCACTATATGATTCTGCCGTTCCATCAGGTATTCAAATGTAGTTTTGTAAAGTTGTATTTTGGAGAGAAACAGGTAATATAACAAACATGTCAGCGAGGGAAAATGACCTGTTTACAACAACAAAGTAAAATAATAACATTAAAATAAAACATTTAGTTTTGGGACAGTTTAAATTATTATTGGAGACGGTAAAAAAAAACTGTGAGAAACATTTGCTTAGCTTCCTGTGTATCAAAACAACAACCAAAAATGAATTCAAACTAGAGGTCTTCTTCACATCTTTCAAATAATGGTTACATGTTGTGTTTGCTAAAGCCTTGTGTTAAAGTCGTTTTCCAGAGTATAGAGAGTATTCAGTCATATCTTTCACTACACTGTCTCTGTATGCCCATGTTTTTGCTCCCAAAAACGTCCCTTCTTGGATGAATGTTCTTATACATGATCTCATTGTCTCATCTGATCTCACACTGACACAACTGAGACTGATGACGGACGTAAACAACTGCATACCTCTGAAGTTTCCCTGAAGTCCCCACCCAGGCCAAAGTTGCTTTTCATAAATAATAAATAACTGTATTTTCCCCTCATCCAGTAATGTAGTAACTGGTGTGTAAACTAATAGGAATGACACACTCCCTGAACGCACCTATACTTTTAGTTTTGTTGTTGGAGCCTGATAAAGTATTTTGCAACATTAGCTGTTAACTTTCCACTTAAAGATATACATTTAATGTTGTTGGATATTACTTTTCGCCCATTCTCTAAAACTGGATACACAATTTCAAGTGAAGGCATGCAGTGGCTTTCACATTGGATTCACACAAGTTACCTAAGTAACTAAAGGAACACAACCACATAGGGCAGTGCAATTAATCGTATTTTAATCGCGATTACGATTATGGCTTGCGACGATTATGAAAACAGCATAATTGACAAAATACGATTATTTAGCTGGGTGCGCTTCGCCCCACCCTAAAAGCCCACTCGGCCACGTGGGAGTGACATGTGTTGTGAGTGTTCAGCGCGAGCGAAGATGTCAGATCAAGAGCAGCAACTAGTTAAAAAGAAGGGTACAACTATTTCCACTATTTGGAAGTACTTTGGCTTTCAGGAGTCCGACGTGGAGCAAAACAAAGTACAGTGCAGGATTTGTTACCAGGTTGTGTTGGCACCACACGCTAACACAACCAATCTCTTTAATCATCTGAAATACAACCACAAAGTGCAATACGACCGGGCAATAATACAACAAAAAGCAGACCAAAAAGCAGATGCCGCTCGACTTCATCCACCACATCATCACAGTCATCGATTCAGGACGCATTGTACAGAGCAACGGCCTACGCGACGAGCTCGCAGAGACACAGAGATATTACAGGTGCCATTACATTTCACATCGCTGTGCCCAGTTAGCACTGTTAGCAACCAGGGCTTCAAGCGTTACGCGATGCCGTCTCGGTATTATTTCAGAAGGTATTATATGACAAATGCCGTGGGGAAGTTGAGAGAGATGTGGCTTCAGCTGACTACTTTGCCACCACAACCGACCTATGGTCTAGCCCAGGGGTACCAGTCGATCGCGAGATGTGTCTAAAAATAGAACCTCAATATTCTGTTTTATCGTTAATGTCCTGTTACATAATCTTCCTGTGCCAGAATAATGCACTTGAACGCATCAAAGCTTTGTGATTGGCCGGCGTCACCCCATGTGTCGGGGCGTGGCTGAGGGTCTTCAGTACAGGTGGCAATATTGTCACCTGCCTGCGCTCATCTCTGAAACCAGACCATGTAAACAGGCAGGTGTTTCTTGCGAACAATCTTTAAGAGATGACATGAGCAGCCCTACCAGCATTTGCCATGGTGGCCAAAACATTTTTATTTGGTCTTAAATTGTAGTTCAACATTTATTTCCTGTTACTTCTGGACCATGACGGTTGGCCAGTCTTCAACGTTTAACTGAGTGGAATATGTTGAATATGTTTTACCAAAATGTTGGCTATATGTTAAGGAGTTTTCAGTAGGTTGTGACAGTGCACTGCAACATGTTTGATTTCATTTATTTTGGTCTAATTTATTTGTATTTATCATATTAATAATATATGTTTAGTATGGTTTTGGAAGTGTGCTCCAACATATTTGTTGATCTTGTTTATTGGTAAAATATTATTTGTTTTAAAGTTCAATAAATGGTCAATGAATAATCGTCAAAATAATCGTGATATCAATTATTGACCCAAATAATCGTGATTATGATTTGCCATAATCGCACAGCCCTACAACCACATATCAAATGTTCACACACACACACACACACACGCACACGTGCACACACACACACACACACACACACACACACACACACAAACACACAGTGTTATTATCATTGCAACGACTCAAAACTCCCTCCACGCGGTTTAGTGTTGCTCCTCGCAACTTTTCAGAATGGCTCTCAACAACTCAAGAGTTGAGTGTCAAATGCACGAGACTTCTGAAAGTCATACAAACAGCTCCTCGTGCAGCTTGTGCTATGAGGTGGTAGTGAGACAGTATCAGAGGACAGTATCAGAACACAGCAGTCTTCCTACCTTGTCATCGCTGGAGTAGCGGCGGCTCTGCTGCGCGGCTCCGGCGCTCTGGTTCATGTTTCAGCAGTTCTAGTCCGGGGAAAGAGAGCAGACAGTCGGTCCTCTGTTGGGAGAGTTCACTCACTATAAACTGCAGCAGACACTGGAGCCAGGGAAAGTAGTTTACTGGTTCGTTCAGAGCTGTTTACTGGTTCGTTCCTCGTCTCTGTGACACGCATGGCTTCTCAGCCAATGATGCGTTGCGCGTAAGGACTGGTGCAGCAGCTGTGAGTCTGCGAGGCTCCATCCCTCCACAGTTAGCCTCGCTAACCCGATATAAAGAAAGCACCACGGTCCTCCACACAATACATCCTGTAATAATATACTCAGTCTGCTGTGTGCAGCATCACTGTCATTATTGGCTGCTGCTCCTCTACTTCTGACTGTACTACTTTGATTGTCACCAAAGCAATGCATTCAATCTGTATAAACATGAATGCGTATTGGAGCTAATGATATCAGGTGATGTGTATTTGTGTAATGAGGGAGGGTGTGGCCTGAGGAGATCAACACCCAAATGAAGGTGCATAATTATTATTATACACTGGAGATTTACAGTGAAGGAAACTCCTCTATCAGAGTCTGGGAGGCTGTAGTTCATCGTCAACAGATCCAGTGTGTGTGTGTGTGTGTGTGTGTGTGTGTGTGTGTGTGTGTGTGTGTGTGTGTGTGTGTGTGTGTGTGTGTGTGTGTGTGTGTGTGTGTGTGTGTGTGTGTGTGTGTGTGTGTGTGTGTGTGTGTGTGTGTGTGTGTGTGTGTGTGTGTGTGTGTTTTGATGCCTCAACTGTGGGACAAATTGAGGATTTCTGTTTTCTGATAACAGGCTGTGAAATATATGTGTGCAGGACGCTGACAACACATTTAATTGTTTTTTATTCATCATCACCGGACACATGGGGACAACTGCTGTCCCAGTAATTCAGCTGTTTCTCCTCACTGACCTGACTTTTACTCATTGCATAACATGATGCACCTGATGACAACTGAGCTACAGAGTGACTGTATATGGACACTTATATCTGTTGTTAATCTTATATGTTTTGTGGTTTCCATTTGATTTGAATCCCCCTACCCTGCTTAAATACAGGTGTATAGGGCTGTCAAGCTAACGCGTTAATAACGCGTTAACGCAAAAAAAAATTAACGCCACTAATTATTTTAACGCGATTAACGCATGTGTATTTTTTGTCCTCGGCCGCCCCGTAGTTTCAGAGCGCATCGAGTTTAAAATACCATCTACAAGCTGATGCTGACAGCCCCGCTCCTGCTGCCCGCTTGTGGCAGACCACACTTCCACGCTCACCGGCAGGCACCGACTGGCTGTTGGGAGGACCGGGAGGGTGTGTGTATGTGTGGCCCGAGCGAGCGAGAGAGAGACCTTACGTGCATTGTTGTTGTTAGCATCTGGTGCTAGCTAGCTGCGCTAACGGATATGGAGCTGTTTAAATGAAAACAGAGGAGCGACATTTCGCCACAACTGCGCCGAGCACTTGACTTTATGCAGGAAGCCAGACAGTGGGACATTGTACGAAAAGTCAGCACACTCAGCACGGATAGTGCGCAACATGATTGCAGCGCGCAGGCAGCTCCCGTTCGAGCATATGCCTTGAGTTGCACATAGCTCCAACGATCCATCACACACACACACACACACACACACACACACACACACACACACACACACACACACACACACACACACACACACACACACACACACACACACACACACACCAGTTGTATTGTATGAGAGAGGTTCCAGGTTGAATTGAGGCAAATATTTGTAATGTTCAGAGGTTGTTGTGTTTAATATTCATGAGAATATTTGTCATTGTTCAAATGATAATAAACATTAGCATAAAGCATATTTGTCCACTCATATGTTGATAAGAGTATTATAAACTTGAAAAATATTCCTCTAAGGTACATTTAGAACAGATCAAAAATGTGCGATTAATTTGCGATTAATCGCGATTAACTCAGGACAATCATGCGATTAATCGCGATTAAATATTTTAATCGACTGACAGCCCTAGTATTAAGTTATTATAACGATGAGCGGAGGAGTACCTTGATGCATGCGATAGAGCATTGCAACCCCAACAAGTAACTGCTCCTCTTTAATAATACCAGCCCATACCAGAACCCCACCTCCACCTTGCTGGCATCTGAGTGGAAGTGGAGCTCTGGGCCCGGTACCGATCCAGCCACGGGCCCATCCATCTGGTCCGTCGAGAGTCACCCTCATCTCATCAGTCCATAAAACCTTTGAAAAATCTGTCTTCAGATATTTATTGACCCAGTCTTGACGTTTTAACTCATGTGTCTTGTTCAGTGGTGGTTTTAGCCTCCCTCAACGTGGCCATGTCTCTGAACTCCTGAGACTTCTGGGCCTCCAGGTAGGTCACAGTTCTGGAATATGACGGCACTGGAGGACAATGGCTTCCTGGTAGCTTCACGTTTGATTCTTCTTAAATCTTTGGCAGTTTATTTGCGTATTTTTTCTCAATATGTTTCTTGCCACCCTGTTGACTATTTGCAGCTAAACGTTTGATGGTTCTGTGATCACGCCTAAATATCTTAACAATTTAAAAAGTGCTTCATCCCTCTGAAAGACTCTTCAAATGTTTGACTTTTCAAAAGTCAGTTAAATCTCTTGGCCCATTTTGCCTGAGGGAAAGAACCTTCCTAATAATTCTGCACACCTTGATATAGGGTGTTGATCTCCTTAGTGTCAGGATTTAGGAAAAGGTATACCAAATGCAGTTTAAAAAAGGGAGAAGCGGGTTTCAAGGGGTAACAAAAAGCTAGCTTTATTTCACAAAAGCCGATGACAAAAGAAAACAAGGAACACACTTAACATTACCAAATCAGAGGAGCACAAGTAAGGAATCCAGGACCAAAAACTTCAGGGACAAACATGGAGCGTGACGTGAAAGGAAAGACAATGAACCGACATGGAGCACAGGTGAAAACAATCAGACAATCAGACATTTAACATCTTGCCAAGGACAACAGTTGAAAATTAGCCTGCTGGCTAATACTGGCTCATTTACAGCAATGTGAATTAATGTGCACTGTCCTTTAAATAAATAAACAAACAAAAACAAAAAAACACAGGAGGGAAAACACAGGAAGGAAGACAAGACACAGGGAGAACAGAATTTCAACATAAAATCATGAGAAGACAGACAAAACTAAAATCGTGACATAACTCCCCCTCAAGGGAGTGCTAAACAAAGTCCAGCACTTCCAAAAGGGTGGGTGGAGGGGGTCCGGAGGACGGGTTTGGGCTGACAGCCCGGAGGCACGGCAGAGGACCAGGAAGGGGTCTCGGGTGGACGGCCCGGGGGCAAGGCAGAGTTCACGGAGGGAGTCTCGGGCGGACAGAGGCAAAGAAGCGGCTCAGGCCGCGGCAGGCATAGTCAGGGAGCCGGGCACAAGGACGGGCCGGGTTCGTGGCCGACTGCATGGCCGACTGCATGGCCGTATCTACCATTGAGGTCACCGAGGTCCGGACCTCGGTAATATTTTCCAAGCTGTGTATTTAACAAAACTTGTGAAATAATTGCACTAAACGGGGTTCTTTGTAGTACTTCCATTTACTGACCATGGGGGCGCTGCATAACTACGTAGCCTCGATTAAAGCAAACGGAAGAAGACGATATATCAACAAACCTCCGCAGCCCTGTATCGGAGCAGCGGAGCAGTGATGAGGTATCTAGAGATCTGAGTCCAGCGGGCTGCTTGTGTTTCTGTTCATCAGGACATCTTATGACCAGCAGATCCTGTGTGAACGCTCTACGTTAGTCAGTGGACGTCCGACAACATGCACACTAACTTATATTGCAGCTATAGGCTATACAACAAACGTTACAACAAACGTTGTAATGCTTTTCTTTCATTTCAATTTGAGTAAAACATTGAAGATATAACATTGTATTGTTTTCTTTTTACACTGACTCAGATATAATGAAAAGACTACGTCAGTTGAAGCTCAGCTTTGGTAAGAGAGAGAGAGAGAGAGAGAAGAGAGAGAGAGAGAGAGAGAGAGAGAGAGAGAGAGAGAGAGAGAGAGAGAGAGAGAGAGAGAGGAGAGAGAGAGAGAGAGAGAGAGAGAGAGAGAGAGAGAGAGAAAAGTCAGGGAGGAACTGGAGTCACACAAAATAACGTAGGCTCAATAACCCCATCTATTTATCTATTTATGTATCTATAACAATAGTCTTCATTTACAATAGGCACAATTTTAAAACATACATCTATTGCAGTTATGATGTCATAACATACAATTGTATAAAACACAATTTTCTTACAAATCAAACAAAACAGATTTAAATAAAAAAAGAATGCAAACAAACAAGTGAAATGAACTAAATTGCTGAATTGCTTTTAATTCACTGGCAGGAGCGACAAGTGAGGAGGAGGAGCTAAAAGTGAACAACGAGGGAGAGATTGAACAAAGAGAAAGAGTAGAGGACAGAGAGAGTAATGAACAGGAAGAAGACAGAGAGAAAGAAGATGGAAGAGAGGCTGCAGGTCATGGAAAGGAGAGAGACATGGAAAATGAATGTTGACAATGTGTTGTGATCATTTTAGCCTCTTCTGCATGTCCAAATCATTAATGGTAACAATCAGCTGATTCTTATGTATTACACTTTCAAAAATAATGGATGCTGACATTGTCAGCCCACTGACATGGTTTGAAATCCATATATTATCCAATGTGTGACCCCCACAGGACTTAAAAAGTACCTAACTAGATCATGAAAATCCCCAAAATCTCGGGGGGTATCCCCCGAACCCCCCTAGCATGTTTGGACCTCGGTACAGTATTTAGGAAATCCTGGATACGGCCCTGGCCGACTGGACCACCGGCGGAATAGGATCTGGTGTCGGCGGGACACCCGGCTGGACAGAGTTCTGGAGAATAGAATTGCAAAATAAAACCATGACAAGACAGACAAAACTAAAATCGTGACACTTAGGCCACACCACACACTTGCCTAATAATTGTGCACAGTGTTTAACTTATCAAAAGTATGTTGATGTAAAATGAAGGCAGGCAGCCCAAACCAGTAACAAACTGAAATAACGTGTGAGACTGCAGTGCCGTGTTCAGAGACTTGAGACAGAGGAAACAGGAATGTGTGACAAAGTTGTACCTGGGTGTGTCACATAGTGATGTTAGACTGTCAGCTGTGAACTGTCCATAGCATGCAGTTCCTCCACGCTGCCCGCCCACTGGATCTCTGCATCAATAAGTAAAGGCCTCCTCTTCTGTTAGCTTATCACAGAGCACTTTGAAGGCCCTGCTTGCCTTCACATGAAAGCATGTGTCCAGTTTTAGATGCTTGAAAGGTGATCACAGCTGCCAACATCAAAATGTCACCAGGAAGTCTGCAGCGTACGAGACTGAGGGTTGGAGCTATGTGTTTCCAATGCTGTGCTTTAAGCCATATAATTACAACAAACTGAAAATGTATGCAGTTTAATTGTTTTATGATGCTCACTGAATGGGCTACAAGAAAGAGGACTGCAAGAAGTAAAGATGAAGAGAACATTTCTTTTCAAACTTATTTTTGCAAATGTTTTATAAGGAAGAAAATGCAATCAACACATCAAAACTTCAGTGATCTCAGGTGCTGTGTTTGGGGAAGGAACACATAAATCAAACAGATGTTTTATTTCTTGGTGGCCTTTTTTCCAACCTGATCTCACCAGAATGCGTGACTCCACCACGACTCCTTAACACCACAATGCGTGGTGGAGTCACGAACTTTGTTACATTTACGTGTCGGCACCACTCAAACAACCCCAATGTAAAGTGAATGAGGCTCTTTTGTCGTGGTGCACACACGCATTTCTACAACGTCCCGCAGTGAGCTTTTATTCTATAAAACGTTTTTTAAATCTACTTTATAGCTTGTAGTAACTCACGGGAGGCTTATTTTATTTTTTTTGTATTCTTAATCATTTTTATTTTTCGTCAGAATGTAAAAATTACATTAGTTACGAATTTGTGTTCTCAAAAAACAGTGCATTGTGTGTAATGCAACTGTGATTTTTATTAAATTAGTTAGTTTTTAAGGAAGGCCAGAGCTTCAGCTGTGTCAAATAGATTGTTCCCTTTAGTTAACGTTATTTAAAAGATAATGATCATGTCCCCTCTATTGTATTACGAGCGTCCATTCCCATTGGATAACGGATAATTTTACACCCGGAAGTAAGTAATCTCCTTACTGTCGATTGATTTTACAGTGATATCTGCACTACTCATCGACTAAAAAACACCAGATTATCCTTGTTAATTACACAACATTGATTGGTTTGAATTGTGTACAATGCTTTTGTATTTTCCCCCTTCGATTCGGAGAAACGAATATTTTTTCGGAGTTTTTGGATGGCAGAAGACACTACACTACCCAGAATCCTCAGCTATCGTTTGGGACTACACCATGTGCTTAGCTTGACAAACCCCGTGATCAGTCCTCAACCTCTGTGATTGATTGATCTCCAACTGCATTCCATATGAAAAAAAAAAACGTTTCGTAAAAGATAAAATCATACTTTATTCAGCAGTGCTTGCTTTAGTCTTTGAAAGTCATCACATGAATGCATTGTAATAAATGGTTTGGCTGCATTAAATATTACACATCTGTCGTAGTTCTTTATTTAACTACAGAGATCGGGCATCAGAATAGACCGGAAACTATTCTTTTACCGTTCTGTTTTAATTTCACAATAAAGTTAGTAGTAATATTTTGTTTTGATATTATTGTTTTTTATTAACTACTAGACCGCTGGGTCATGTTAAGACCATCTTTTCTGTGTTGCTGTGGGTTTAGTTCATCGCTTTTGTGTTACAAATATCAAAACAATAACAAAATAATATTCGTCGTAAACTAAACCGGTAACAGCAGTATATTTTATTTAGTTAACACTGTAAACTTGACATATTTTTAACCCAAACCACCTACTGGTTAAAGCACGTTATTACACGTTTAGAGTGAATGCAATGCAGGAAGATTGTGTTGCTTTTTAATGACTGTTTAAAATGCCTTTTTCTTAATGTCTTTCATTTTTGTAAAGCACTTTTGAATGTGTTATATTTTATGAAAAGATTTAAATATTAAGAGTACATATAAAATAGTGGGAAAGTAGAAGGTCAATGATATAAATATAGAATAGAAAATATCAAGAAGATACTCAAATGATATCTAGAATAAAACAGTTTAGTGCCTGATAGGAGGATGTGCTAACTAATAAGGCTTTATTTAAACATTAAAGAATACTTTAGGTTAAGGTCTTCTTTTAAATAGGAAAACAGCTTTGGGTTAGGGTTAGGGTTAGGGTATCTTTGGGTATCTTTGGGGGTATCTATCTACAGATAAATAGTAAGCCTGACAAAGTCTAAATTGCATGGTTTGTTTTGGAACTTGACAATCAACTTTCCTGCTGATATTATAATAATAATAATAATAATAAATAATATTTTTATAGCGCCTTCCAGGAAACCCAAGGTCGCTTTACAAGTCGGGTAGGGGGGGGGGGGGGGGGGGAGTAGGGGAAAAAAGGCAGACAGGTTAAGGGGGTGGGGGGGGGGGGAAGTAACGGAAAAATAAACCTATTAAACTAACTATACAGTGGCGAAAGCCTTGGTAAAAAGGTGCGTTTTGAGGGCTTTTTTGAAAATGTCCAGGGTTGGGGCGCTGCGGATTTCGGGGGGGGAGAGAGTTCCAGAGGGTGGGGGATGCCACACTGAAGGCTCTGTCACCAAAAGTCCGCAACCTGGTGCGGGGGGTGGAGAGGAGATCCTGTCCAGATGATCTTAGCTTCCGGGATGGAGTGTGGTAGCGGAGAAGGTCAGACAGGTATTGGGGGGCGAGGGCATGGAGGGATTTGTAAGTCAGAAGAAGGAGTTTATAGGTGATACGGTGCTTGACTGGGAGCCAGTGTAGGTGGATCAGGGTGGGGGTGATGTGCTGCCAGGGCTTGGTGTGAGTGAGCACCCTGGCAGCCGAGTTCTGCACATACTGGAGCCTGTCCAGGGCTTTACTGGGAACCCCGAACAGGACTCCGTTGCAGTAATCTAACCGGGAGGAGACGAATGCATGAATGAGGGTCTCGGCCACGGAATCAGAGAGTGATGGTCGTAGACGGGAGATGTTCCTGAGGTGATAGAAGGCAGACTTAGTGACGGATTTGATGTGTGACTGAAATGAGAGAGTGGAGTCAAGGATGACACCCAGGTTACGGACTTCGGGAGACGGGGAGATGGAACAGCCGTCAATGTGGAGGAGGAGATCCCCAACCTTCCGGAGCAGTGCTTTGGGGGCCACAACCATGAGCTCAGTCTTCTTACTGTTGAGTTTGAGTAGATTTGCTGTCATCCAGGTTTTTATGGCGTGGAGACAGTTGACCAAAGACTGTGGAGGGAGCTGGGCGGATAGTGAGGTGCTGAGATAGAGCTGAGTGTCGTCAGCGTAGCAGTGGAAATTGAGACCGAATTGACGTATGATCTGGCCAAGGGGGAGCATGTAAATGGTGAAAAGTAGGGGACCAAGCACGGAGCCTTGGGGGACACCATGGTTGACTGGGGCCGAGGGGGAGGATGAGCCGCTGATGCTAACAAACTGAGACCTGGTTGATAGATAGGACTGAAACCATGACAGAGCTGTGCCAGTGATGCCAAGGTTGTTAGAGAGGCATTTCAGGAGGACTGTATGAGAAACAGTGTCAAAAGCAGCAGAGAGGTCGAGGAGGATGAGAATACTGATTTGTCCGGAGTCAGCAGCGAGAAGGAGGTCATTAGTGATCTTGAGGAGGGCGGTCTCTGTGCTGTGATGTGCTCTGTAGGCTGACTGTAGGGGTTCGTAGAGCTCATGGTTGGACAGATGTTGATGAAGCTGGGCGGCGACTGCTCTTTCCAAGGTTTTGCTAAGGAAAGGAAGGTTGGAGATCGGTCGGTAGTTGTTCAGCTCCTCAGGGTCCAAACCAGGCTTCTTGAGGATGGGAGTGATGGAGGCGGTTTTGAAGCAGGAGGGAACTATACCAGATGACAGAGAGGAGTTGATGATGTCTGTTATGATGGGGCAGAGGGTGGGAAGGCAGGCCTTGACCAGCACCGTGGGCATGGGGTCAAGGGAGCAGGTGGAGGCCTTAGCATTGGTCACCAGCTTCGAGACCAGTGGAACATCCACTGGGGAGAAGGAGGAGAGAGAGCATTGGGGATTGAGGGGTTGAGCCGGGAGTGTGCATTTCTGTGTCAGGGGCCAGTGCAGAGAGGGGGAGGGCGCGGGCACCAGGAGTTGTTGATGAATGGAGATCACCTTAGCCTGAAAAAAGTTGAGGAATTTGGAGCAGAGGTCAGGAGCTTCAGCAGTGTGCGTGGCATGGAGGGGGCGGAGCAGTCGGTTGATGGTGGAGAATAAGGATCTGGGGTGATTTTGTTGTGAGGTGATGAGGGAGGAGTAGTAGGCGGTCTTGGTCTTGGAGAGAGCCTCCTTGTAGGACCTTACATGGTCCACCAGGGCCATACGGTGGACGGTGAGGCCAGTTCGTCTGGAAAGCCGCTCCAACCGACGACCAGTTTGCTTCATTGTGCGAAGATCAGAGGTGAACCATGGTGCCGGGCGGAGAAAAGACACCGTCCGGCTTCTGAGGGGAGCCAGAGAGTCCAGGCTGAGAGAGAGGGCAGTGTTGTAGCGGGCCACCAACACGTCCGGCGAGGTGTCGGAGAGAGCCGGGGCCATGTGGGTTATGAGGAGGTCTGATAGGGCTGCTTGGGCAGGGGGATGGGGATGATGAAGATGATGGCATGGTGGTCTGATACTGCCAGGTCTAGGCGCTGCAGATGAGAGGGGGGGGCACCAGTGGAGCAGACTAGATCCAGCGTGTGACCTTTGGAGTGGGTGGGGCCCTGGACATGCTGTGTTATGTTGAGGCAGTCCAGAAGTGACAGAAATTCTGTGGCAAAGCTACAGCTGGAGGAGTCGACGTGGATGTTAAAATCTCCCAGCAGATAGGTGGAAGGTGATTTAGAGCAGAGAGAGGACAGAAGCTCACTCAGCTCGGACATGAAGGTGGTGGAAGCTTTGGGGGGGCGGTAAATCAGGGCAACCTGGAGTAGAGGTGATCCGGAGAGCGAGAATGTAATACACTCAAATGATGTGATATTGGGAGAGGGAATCTCCCTGACCCGGATACCTGCTCGGTGGATAACCGCCAGCCCGCCGCCGCGGCCCGTGGAGCGAGGTTTATGGAGGTAAATATAGCCTGGGGGAGTAGCTTGGTTGAGAGCGAAGAAATCCTGCTGGTTCTGCCATGTCTCCGTTAAACATAAGAAATCAAGTTTCTTATCAATGATGATGTCATGGATGAGTAATGCTTTATTATTGAGGGAGCGGGTATTGAGCAGCATGAAGGTGGCTGCAGAGGAGACAGGAGGAGTGCTACTGTCAGAGCAGGCCAGGGGCTTCAGACAGCTGGTGCGCACGTGACGTGTGTTTAGATGACGTCGACAGGCAACACGGAAGTACAGAGCCGATTGTACCACAGGAATACTAGAATTTGTGTGAATAAATTTGTAGCGGGATGATCTGTGTATGTAGCGGGGGCGCTGCAAGAGTCCTGATGATCTGATGGCATCCAGGCAGACTGGTGCAGCAGAGCTGAAAAAACTCCGAAGTTGGAGAGCGGAGTATTGAAGCACCATATCCACAGCAGCTAACCGGCTAGCTACCGAGCCTCGGGCAACAGCACTCCGCGGTGCAATGATTGGAGCTAACTCACGGACAGTTCGGCCCTCGAGGCAACAGTCAATCCGGTTTAGGGATAATCCAGGTGGCGAGAGAGGTGGAAGTCCGAGCCAAAAACCCAGGGGAAAACGGGATTCGGCGGCTGTCGATGCTAACAGCTGACAGGTAGCTAGCCCCAGACAGCTGATCCACAGAAATGGTGAGTAGCCGGATGAAAAACTGAACAACGCGATCATCACACAGTTATGACAGAACAGTAGGCTATATATGATCCAGCAGTCAAATCGAACACTTTTTTTCAAGGCAAGAGAAGTTAAAACGCATACGGAGAAGCGGCGAACAAGCAACGCCAGCGTCCTCTCACGTCCGAGTATGGATATGAAAAGATATACACATTAATTATAATCTTATGTATGTAGATATTATAAGAAATGTCCAGAATACGACAGTGTAATGGTGGAGGTATACACACATATTGATAGATGTCTTGTAATGCACTGTTGAGGAACCTGTGACCCAAGTTTTTCATTCATTGCATAACTACACTGTTGTGTATATGATATGTCAATAAACCTTAGAAAATCTTGAAATCTTGAAAGGGATATACAAAATAGCCATTATATACAGTCTTTAATTAACTATTAGAGAATAACGAGTAATGAATATGCTTTAAACTGATCTGCAGATAAATATTTAGTCTTCTCAAGCACCAACTATCAAATATCTCTCCTGATTGTTGGCACTTGACAATCACCTTACCTGAATTTCACTCAGGTGTAACTAAAGTCTGATTTAAGGGTTGTTTATATTTCACATCATTAATCCAAATCTGTAAAGTAACTAAAATAAATGTAGTGGAGTAAAAATACCAGGTTAACCTTAAAGAAAGCCCTCAGGATTATAAAAGACCCCCATCACCCCAGCCACAAACTGTTCTGTCTGCTGCCGTCTGGCAGGCGGTACCGCAGCATCCGGACTAAAACCACCAGACACAGAGACAGCTTCATCCCACAGGCTATAAGATTATTAAACACCTGAACTTAGAAACAACATCCATAACATTCACCTGGCTGCTACTTAGAAATTATGTATCTTATATATCATATTCCAATCACTTGTATATAGACTCTTATTGCACTATTTCACTATTTGTTCTGTGTATCTGTTTTATTGCGTAGCATTGTTGGAGGAGCCTGTGACCTAAGGGGGGGGGGGGGGGGGGTGGGGGGGTAGGACACGTTCGATTCCTGTTTTGAATAGTGTGCGTCGATGGGTTTCATTCCATTTCAAAGTCCTTTTTGACGCTCTGTGTAAACTCCGCGCACTGCCACTCCAACATCCAATCACAGAGGTTGAGGACTGATCACGGGGTTTGTCAAGCTAAGCACATGGTGTAGTCCCAAACGATAGCTGAGGATTCTGGGTAGTGTAGTGTCTTCGGCCATCCTAAAACTCCGAAAAAATATTTGTTTCTCCGAATCGAAGGGGGAAAATACAAAAGCATTGTACACAATTCAAACCAATCAATGTTGTGCAATTAACAAGGATAATCTGGTGTTTTTTAGTCGATGAGTAGTTCAGATATTACTGTAAAATCAATCGACAGTAAGGAGAATACTTACTTCCGGGTGTACAATTCTCCGTTATCCAATGGACGCTCGTAATACAATAGAGGGGACATGATCATTATCTTTTAAATAACGTTAACTAAAGGGAACAATCTATTTGACACAGCTGAAGCTCTGGCCTTCCTTAAAAACGAACTAATTTAATAAAAATCACAGTTGCATTACACACAATGCACTGTTTTTTGAGAACACAAATTCGCAACTAATGTAATTTTTACATTCTGACGAAAAATAAAAATGATTATGAATACAAAAAAAATAAAAGAAGCCTCCCGTGAGTTACTACAAGCTATAAAGTAGATTTAAAAAAACGTTTTATAGAATAAAAGCTCACTGCGGGACGTTGTAGAAATGCGTGTGTGCACCACGACAAAGGAGCCTCATTCACTTTACATAGGGGTTGTTTGCGTGCAGTGTTGCCAACTTGGCGATTTTCTCGTTAAATTTGGCGGATTTCCAAACCCTCCGGCGACTTATTTGTGTCAAAAGCGACTAACGACGAATCTAGCGATTTATAATGGTGTTATTAGCGACTTTTCTGGTGTTTGGAGACTCACATTGTTCTGCAGTTAACGAGCCGCGGGTGCTGCCCGTGAGCCCCGCCTCCCTCCCATAGTACTCACAGGCGCTCAGACTGACAGTTGCCTGGCCGCAGCAGAGCTGCTGCTGCAGTCAGAGCAGAGAGGAGACAACCACACTCCCCCGCGTCGAGACTGCAAATGAATTGCGCATGCGCCAACTGCCAAGCCGTCCTGGTTTTGAGCGGGATTTAAATGTTGAATGTAAATGTTTCTTCACTCACTTTCACACTATAATAAATAACTGCCTTTGCTTTGCTTTGCCTCACACAGCCTCAGTCACTCAATCACCTCGTCCACTGTGTGTGTGCCTCTCTGTGACAAGCTAAACATCATGGCACAGTCTAAATTGTATTCTCAAAAATACAGAAAGGAGTGGGAATCAAACCCTGAGTATAAAGGATGGTTGAAGCCATTTATTGGAGATGACACACGGGCATACTGCCTTTATTGTAAGGGGGATTTCTATGCCAAACTGTCATGTTAAAACCCCAAAACATACTCAAAAGGCAAAGACATTTCTGATCTACTGTCGTCTGGATTTAATTCCGGTGGTTTCAAGTTTTGATCCTTGAAGGGTTGGGAACGTTTTTTGCCTACAGCCGCCATTACATGATATGCAAATTAGGCGATGACGTCATTTAGCGACTTCTGGCGACTTTTCGGACAGCCAATAGCTACTTTCCTTACTATGGAGTTGGCAACACTGTTTGCGTGGTGCCAACACGTAAATGTAACAAAGTTCGTGACTCCACCACGCATTGTGGTGTTAAGGAGTCGTGGTGGAGTCACGCATTCTGGTGAGATCAGGTTGCTTTTTTCCCGTCTGCCAATCACTCACTTACCTGCCATTCTCCATCCAACCATCAGATTCCTTCAAGGAATTTCCACCTGCTCCAGCCATGTTTCCTCACACCCACTTGCACAACACACTTATTTTTCCATATATATATGGGGTTCTGATAGTCTCACTCCATAGTGAGACTATCAGAGCAGCCCTCCGAGGCTTCGGAGGAGATAGATGTGCTGGAGCTGCTCTCTGTTTTGGAAAGTATTCCAGCACTTCTCCCCGTTGCTGTACAATCAACATGTGTTGATTCGCACAGACAACAGGCCACGGCAGCCTACCTCAATCGCCAGGGAGGAGTACGATCTGCGCAGCTTCTGAACGCAGCCAGGCGGCTGCTGTTCTGGGCGCGCATACACATTGCTCTCCATCAGAGCAATGTATTTTCCCGGCGAATTGAACAGAGGGGCTCGCGGAGCGCAGGATCCCCCCCCCCCTCAGGGGGTAGACGCGTTTGCACATTGGCCGTGGTCCAGGGTGCTGTTATACGTTTTTCCCACCAGTTCCGCTGACCCCTCAGTTCCCGGACCGAGTGCGGGAGAAGCGGCTATCAGCGGTCCTGATAGCCCCGAAGCGCAAGGGAGCGTCCTGGTTTCCATGCCTACAGCGTATGCTATCAGGCAGACCGTGGGAAATGTCGTGGCGCAGGGACGCTCTCTCCCAGGCGGAGGGAGCGATCAGCAGCCACCCACCCGTTTTCTGCGAGGAGTACGGAGACTCAGACCTGTGTCACGCACACTGGCGCCTCAGTGGGACTTGGCTTTGGTGTTACGTGCACTAAGTAAAGCCCCATTTGAACCTTTGGATCAGGTTCCCCTTAAGGTTTTGTCAGCCAAAGTAGCATTACTTTTAGCGCTGACATCAGCAAAAAGGGTGAGAGATTTGTCTGCCCTCTCTGTGGTTCCGTCATGTCTCCGGATCCAAGGAGATGGCAGCTCAGCTGTTTTGTCAGTGGAAGACATTTGCACTGCTGCATCTTGGTCTTCCCCCTGTTCGTTTATTCAATTTTATTTGAGGGATGTTCCCTTTTTTCCCCCTCTGACACATTTTGTACGGAGTGTCTTGTCAGAGTGAGTGATGTCAGGGATCCAGCTGTGCGCTCTCTTGCCTGTCTACACGCAGAGAGCTGCTCTTGTTCCCCCTCTTTTATCGCTGGACAAAGTATGACCTACGTCTCTACTTTTTCACAGCGGCAGGTTTGTATTGTTCACAGCCTTCGTCCCCTCATGGAGAATATTCATGTTATGCTATATTCCAGGGACGGTGATGCACCATTACGCATGGCGCAATAGGCATGGGTTATTATCTGAGCAGGTGTGTCTGTGCTTCTAGTACCGGGCGGACCCTGTGGGGCGCAGACTACGTCATGCTTCGCCCTTAACCCAATAGCGATAGCCTTAGAGGGCGAAGCCTATACGAAATAGAACTGAAGTTACCTACTGTAACTCCAGCTTCTATGAGTATTGGCGTAGCCCTCTAAGTGCTGGGCCCAACTGGCTCTACGAATAGCTGAAGAAAAGCTGTTTGTGTGGGAGCAGATTGTCGGGCCTCCTTCCTATTTATACCGGAAGGGAGCCTGAGGGTGGCTCACCTCGCAGGTGGGCGTGGACTACAAGTGTTTCAGTGCTGCGCGGGTGCGCAGGGGATTACCCAATAGCGATAGCCTTAGAGGGCTACGCCTATACTCATAGAAGCTGGAGTGTAACTTCAGTTTTCCTCCACAGCCAAGCAAAACAATAGTTTTTGAGATATTCCATAAAATTCTAAAAAGTAAAACATTTACAATCAGATTGTTTATGTTTGAGAAATCACAAACTGTAAGGTCATGTGGATGGAAACATACTCATAACAGAAAAAGCATTATCAATCAATCAATGTTTATTTTAGGGCTGTCAGTCGATTAAAATATTTAATCACGATTAATCGCAAATTAATCGCACATTTTTTATCTGTTCTAAATGTTCCTTAGAGGGATATTTTTCAAGTTTTTAATACTCTTAACATATGAGTGGACAAATGTGCTTTATGCAAATGTTTGTTCATTATCATTTGATCAATGACAAATATTCTCATGAATATTAAACATAACAACCTCTGAACATTAAAAATATCCGCCTCAATTCAACCTGGAACCTCTCTCATACAATACAAAGTGTGTGTGTGTGTGTGTGTGTGTGTGTGTGTGTGTGTGTGTGTGTGTGTGTGTGTGTGTGTGTGTGTGTGTGTGTGTGTGTGTGTGTGTGGTGTGTGTGTGTGTGTGTGTGTTGTGTGTGTGTGTGTGTGTGTGTGTGTGTGTGTGTGTGTGTGTGTGTGTGTGTGTGTGTGTGTGTGTGTGTGTGGTGTGTGTGTATGTGTGTGTTGTGTGTGTGTGTGTGTGTGTGTGTGTGTGGTGTGTGTGTGTGTGTGTGTGTGGTGTGTGTGTGTGTGTGTGTGTGTGTGTGTGTGTGTGTGTGTGTGTGTGTGTGTGTGGTGTGGTGTGTGTGTGTGTGTGTGTGTGTGTGTGTGTGTGTGTGTGGTGTGTGTGTGTGTGGTGTGTGTGTGTGTGTGTGTGTGTGTGTGTGTGTGTGTGTGTGTGTGTGTGTGCTGGCTCGTTGGAGCTATGTGCAACTCAAGGCATATGCTCGAACGGGAGCTGCCTGGACGCTGCAATCATGTTGCGCGCACTATCCGTGCTGAGTGTGCTGACTTTTCGTACAATGTCCCACTGTCTGGCTTCCTGCATAAAGTCAAGTGCTCGGCGCAGTTGTGGCGAAATGTCGCTCCTCTGTTTTCATTGAAACAGCTTCTTATATCTATTAGCGCAGCTAGCTAGCACCAGATGCTAACAACAACAATACACGTAAGGTGTGCCCGTTCTCTCTCGCTCGCGCCACGCATACACACACCCTCCCGGTCGCCAGTCGGTGCCTGCCGGTGAGCGTGGAAGTGTGGTCTGCCGGTGAGCGTGGAAGTGTGGTCTGCCACAAGCGGACGGCTGGAGCGGGGCTGTCAGCATCAGCTTGTCAGTGGCGGCGCCAGGGTATGGCTGGGGTATAGGCTACAGCCATACCAAGAAATGGCTTAGCCCTACCTTAGCCCGACCATGAAAAATGATGTTAAAGTAAGCATGTTGAGAACACGGATTGCGAAAATCTACCGGTCGTGTCCATAACACACAAACTGATCCTGCTGTAACAACAAGTGCACGTTACTGACGCAATATGGTTGATACCATTCGGGCTTATGCTAGAGGGGTGCAAGGAATAGTCTAAGTAGTGGGGGAGTTTTATACACTAAAGGTGTGGAAATCAGTGCGGCCGCGGTCAGATCAAAATGCCTCCGAATGCAATTTGAATAGACCTACAGCCAATCAGAGCAACGAAACGTTGGGTCTGCTCAGAGCCCTAGAGAGATGGCTCTGGGTCTGCTGTGTCATGTATTACTGATACGTCGAGACGTCACGTTCACAGTGAAAAGTCCCCAAACTCGCGCCGAGTAAATTGCAGACAGACAGCAGAACTTCTAGGATTAATTGTATATTTCGGATGGATAGATTTGTTCTTAAACGCCCTCGCATTGAGGTACAAGTCGAACAGGTGCCAGAGTCACACGACCCACCTGAAGAGTGAATAGTGAGTTTTGAATATATTTTGTAATAATGGGTCATTTGAAAAAGTGTTTTGTATGACAATAGAGACACAGGCCACCTGTTGTGTGCTGTGTCAGTCTCTCTCTGTTTACCTGTGTCTCTCTCTCTCTCTCTCTCTCTCTCTCTCCTCTCTCTCTCTCTCTCTCTCTCTCTCTCTCTCTCTCTTCTCTCTCTCTCTGTCTCTGTCTCTGTCTCTGTCTCTCTCTCTCTCTCTGTCTCTCTGTCTCTCTCCCTCACTCTCCCTCTCCGTGTCAATTCTATATGCCAACTTTTCTTGTTTCTGCCGCTGCGTAGCATGTTGTAACAATGTGGAATTAGCAGAATATGCTATTGTATTGTTTAACTGACACTTGTTGCTCTCGATGTAATTTAGCTGATAAAAGGAGACTAATAAAAGCTAATAAAAGCCTCACGCTTGGCGTTTCACTGGCAAGGGGTGCGATATAGCGTGTATGTAATTACAATACAAATACTGACTTGAGCCCCACCACTGTATGGGTTAGCCTTACCATAGATTACCTAACAAAAATACTCTGGCACCGCCACTGCAGCTTGTAGATGATATTTTAAACTCGATTCGTTCTGAAACTACGGGGCGGCCGAGGACAAAAAATACACATGCATTAATCGCGTTAAAATAATTAGTGGCGTTATTATTAACGCGTTAACTTGACAGCCCTAGTTTATTTATATAACCCAATATCACAACTGTTACATTTGTCTCAGTGGACTTCACAGTTTGTACAGAATATCAGTATGACAATAAGAAACCCTCTGTCCTTAGACCCTCACATCGTACGAGGAAACACTTCCAGAGAAAAAACAGTTTAAAAAGGGAAAACGGGAGAAACCTCAGGGAGAGCAACAGAGGAGGGATCCCTCTCCCAGGACGGACAGACATGCAATAGATGCCGTGTGTAAATTGAAAAGATAATACATTTGCAACATTGGTAGTCCAAATGTTTGGAAATGCATGTGTCTATAATAAGAAGATGAATCCACGAGGATGTCAACAATCCTGTGGGAGCCATCAGGGAAGTAGTATGATGAGAGTCAGGCAGGACCACAGAGACAGGTTCAGCCATGACTTGAAATCCAGGACTCAGGACTCAGGACCCAGTACCACAGTGTTAAGAACTCAGGCACTTAGGAGGTAGGACCCAATTGCACAACCCGGGAGACAGAGGTAAAGTATTGGTAGGATACTTTATTTTCCAAAAATACAGCAAAAAATGGTCACTAACTAATCTCAGGATGAGATGACAAAAAAGAAAATCGCTCACATGGTGAGGAACAACATTTTTCACGATTTACAAAAGAGCATAGACCTGACCAAGGCAAAAGACAAGGAGCATAGACCTGACCATGACCATAGACAAAAAGACACTGAACACTGGGAGACAGGAGAATTTAAACACAGGGTAACAAGACACAGGTGGGAGCAATCAGGGGCGGGGCTGACGCTGATGAGCACAGGAGACACAGAAGGGGTGACCGGTGAAAACAATCAGGAAATTAGACACACCAGGGAAACTAACGACAGACAGGAAAACACAGGGAAAAAAGACCAGACAATACACAGGGAGGAAAACATGACAAGGAGAAAAGCAAAACACCCACTGCCAGACACACACAACTAAAAACGTGACACAACACAAGAATCGTGACAGAACCCCCCCCCCCCCCCTCAAGGGACGGATTCCAGACGTACAACCAAAATCCAAAAAGGGTGGGTGGAGGGGGTCGGGACGACGGGTCCGGGACGACAACCCAGAGGCAAAGCACAGTCCATGATGGGTGTCTCGGGCGGACGACCCAGGGGCAAGGCAGAGTCCATGATGGGTGTCTCAAGCGGACGACCCAGGGACAAGGCAGAGTCCATGATGGGTGTCTCAAGCGGACGACCCAGGGGCAAGGCAGAGTTCATAATGGAGTCCTCGGGCGGACGGCCCGGGGGCAGGGCAGAGTTCATGGTTGAGTCCTCGGGCGGACGGTCCGGGGGCAAGGCAGAGTTCATGGTGAAGTCCTCGGCTGGGGAACTCAGGAGACTGGGCTCTAGGGCAAAAGCCGCTGGGAACTCAGGAGGCCGGGCACAAGGACGGGCAGGAGCTGGTGGAACCCCTGGCGGGTCAGGCGTAGACGAGACCCTGGATGGAACCTGGGCTGGTGTCAGTGGGACCCACGACGGAGCAAGGGCTGGTGTCGATGGGACCCGAAACAGGACAGGACACAGTGTTGGCAGGAAACTTGGCGGAGCAGGTGTCGGCGGGACCCCCAACGGGACATAGGGTTGGCAGGACCCCCGGCAGAAGAGTAGTTGGCTGGATCCCCAACGGGACAGGACATAGGATTGGCAGGACTCCCGTCAGAAGAGCAGTCGGTGGGGCCTCCAATGGCACAGGGCACAGGGTTGGCAGGACCCCCGACTTAACAGGTGTCGGCTGGACCTCCAACGGCACAGGACATAGGGTTGGCAGGACCCCCGGCAGAAGAGCAGTCGACGGGGCCTTCAACGGCACAGGACATAGGGTTGGCAGGACCTCCGGCAGAAGAGTAGTCGGCGGTCTCCAACGGCACAGGACATTGGGTAGGGACTTGAGAGGGAACTCGAGAGGAGACTCGAGAGGGAACACGAGAGGAGACTTGAGAGGTGACTTGAGATGGAACTCGAGAGGAGACTTGAGAGGTGACTTGAGAGGGCACTCGAGAGATGACTTGAAAGGGAACTCGAGAGGTGACTTGAGAGGGGACTCGAGAGGGAACTTGAGCGGGGACTCGAGGCGGAAACTGAGAGGTGGCTTGAGAGGGAACTCGAGAGGAGACTCGAGAGGGGACTTGAGAGGTGACTTGAGAGGGCACTCGAGAGATTACTTGAAAGGGAACTCGAGAGGTGACTTGAGAGGGGACTCGAGAGGGAATTTGAGCGGGGACTCGAGGGGGAAACTGAGAGGTGGCTTGAGAGGGAACTCGAGAGGAGACTTGAGAGGGGACTTGAGAGGAGACTTGAGAGGGGACTGGAGAGGGAACTTGACAGGGAACTCGAGAGGAGACTCGAGAGGGGACTTGAGAAAGAACTTGACAGGGGACTCGAGAGGGAACTTGAGAGGTGACTTGAGAGGGCTCTCGAGAGATGACTTGAAAAGGAACTCGATAGGGGACTGGAGAGGGAACTTGAGAGGAGACTCGAGAGGGGACTTGAGAGGTGACTTGAGAGGGCACTCGAGAGATGACTTGAAAGGGCACTCGAGAGATGACTTGAAAGGGAACTCGAGAGGTGACTTGAGAGGGGACTCGAGAGGGAACTTGAGCGGGGACTCGAGGGGGAAACTGAGAGGTGGCTTGAGAGGGAACTTGAGAGGAGACTCGAGAGGGGACTTGAGAGGAGACTTGAGAGGGCTCTCGAGAGATGACTTGAAAGGGAACTCGAGAGGGAACTTGACAGGGAACTTGAGAGGAGACTCGAGAGGGGACTTGAGAAAGAACTTGAGAGGGAACTTGAGAGGTGACTTGATAGGGCTCTCGAGAGATGACTTGAAAGGGAACTCGAGAGGGGACTGGAGAGGGAACTTGAGAGGTGACTTGAGAGGACTCTCGAGAGATGACTTGAAAGGGAACTCGAGAGGGGACTGGAGAGGGAACTTGACAGGGAACTCGAGAGGAGACTCGAGAGGGGACTTGAGAAAGAACTTGACAGGGGACTCGAGAGGGAACTTGAGAGGTGACTTGAGAGGTGACTTGAAAGGGAACTCGAGAGGGGACTGGAGAGGGAACTTGAGAGGTGACTTGAGAGGGCTCTCGAGAGATGACTTGAAAGGGAACTCGAAAGGGGACTGGAGAGGTAACTTGACAGGGAACTCGAGAGGAGACTCGAGAGGGGACTTGAGAAGGAACTTGACAGGGGACTCGAGAGGGAACTTGAGAGGTGACTTGAGAGGAGACTTGAGAGGGCTCTCGAGAGATGACTTGAAAGGGAACTCGAGAGATGACTGGAGAGGGAATTTGAAAAAGACCTTGACAGGGGACTCGAGAGGGGACTTGAAAGGGGACTTGAGAAGGAACTTCACATGGGACTCGAGAGGGGACTCGAGAGGGGACTCGAGAGGGAACTTGAGATGGGACTTGAGAAGGAACTTGACAGGGGACTCGAGAGGAGACTCAAGAGAGAACTCGAGAGGGAACTTGAAAAGGAACTTGACAGGGGACTCGAGAGGAGACTTGAGACGGTCGGTAAGCCGACAGGGCACAGGAAGCTGGCATCGGCCGAAGAGCCAGTACTGGAGCCGAAACTGGATTCGGGACCATGGCTACTGGGGCCGGTAGTGAAGCCGGAACCATGGCTGCTGGGGCCGGTACTGGAGCAGTCCGTAGGTGAGGGATCAAACGATTAATCTTTTCAGTCAGCTGTTACAGCTGTGTGGAGATGTTTTCTTGAATCTCTGCCTGGCGTCCTCTCAGCTCTTGTATTCTCTGGGTGGTTATACCCAGCTGTTCCTCGTGGTGAAACATTTTCACGCCGTGTTCTGACAGAGCGGCGTGAAGTGTTCTTGGGTCGGCTGGGTCCATAATGGTCATAATGGTTCGTTCTGTTAAGAACTCAGGCACTTAGGAGCAGGGGCGGACTGGCCATTGGGAATACCGGGAGTTTCCCCGGTGGGCCGGTGCTGTGTGTGGGCCGGAGGGCCAAAAAAAAAAAAGTTGCCTAAATCCTACCGGCCCACATTTGTAAGTGTTCCGGCCACTCCCTTTTTTTTGTTGTGCTTACCTAAATCCTACCGGCCCACATTTGTAAGTGTTCCGGCCCAGCCCAGCCCAGTGGGGTGTGGCCAGGGTTGGGTTGTAACGGAATACATGTAACGGCGTTACGTAATCAGAATACAAAAATCAAGTAACTGTATTCAGCTCGCGTTACATTTGAAAAACGAGTAATCTGATTACAGTTACTTTCGTAAACCTGAAGTGAATACATTTTGGATTACTTATTGGAATTATTGGTGGAAAGATGTACTCACAACATTTAATATTCATTACTAAAGGTAAAGCCGAATCATCACAGCGCACAAAACTGCACAGATGGACCAAAAAGGGGAGCGTTTGAAAACAATTTGCTCATCCGCTCAGTGAAACAATAACAACGTAACATGGAGGAACAAAAGTATGCGTTTAAATCGTGTGTGTGTGTGTGTGTGTGTGTGTGTGTGTGTGGTTAAAACACATCAGCCACACCGCTATTTAGCCTTTCTAATGATTCTGAAGGTAAACACAGTGAAGGCGGTGCGTGAAAGGCGGTGCGTGAAAGGCACTGCATGCTCCTCTTCTCACGGAGCCTACACACGGCGGCGTGCGTTGCCGCTTCAACGCTTCTGCCCATTCACTTTGAATGGGGTGACGTCACGATTAGCCGAACTGCATTGTGGGAGCAAAGCAGCTTCTCTCGCGGTGCTCGCTGCAAAAGTAGAGCAATGTTCTACTTTTGCCGCCTCGACGGAGGCGTCAGCCAATCAAATCCCGCGTATGCAAATCTGACATTACAAGCGCTAGCCAATCAAACCGCGTGTATGTTGGGAGAGCCAGACCGCAGTTATTTCCCATATGTAAAAAAATGGAGGAGAAAAAGATCGTGGCGGTACTATATGACCAGTCCCTCTTTACATACAGGGATACAAACCGGAGGAGCCAGGGCATGGGGGAGGTGGCAGAGACAGTGGGTGACACTGGTAGGTTTTCGCCTTTTTGGGGAGTTTATATCCAGTGTACTTCGTTTGAATGGACAGCTAGCAAGCATAGACAGTATATTTAGCCAGCATGGATGTAGCATGAATGCTTTGCTTTGTATGTCCGGGGTGGGACATTCATGTGATTGGTTGTTGGTCGCGTTGTTCGTAAAAAATCCCCAAGCTTCAGACACGCCCACCGCCAAGCGGTAACGCACGCCGCCGTGTGTAGGGGCCGTCAGAGGCTGAGTGAACCCTCCCGCTGCCTCCTGGTGCTGCAGAGATTTCATGAAGTGAAGGAGGTGTTCCTTCTATAAAACAGCTGCGGGCAGCAGATACTGTGAGAGTCACAGACATGAATACATAGATCAAGGCAGACTGGTGCACACACTCTCCTGTTTTGCCAATCCGGTGCTTAAACAAATATAGCTCTACACCCCTGGCCGAAATGTCCTTAAAATGAAGTCCGAGTTCGACATTTTAATTCATGTCCTGCCAACACTGGCAGGACAGAAGGCGACACGCCCTTTCTAAGCCATGTCCTCACATCCCAAGCTGCATCCCCAAAAAGTTTATTATGTTGTTACAACAGGGTTCAGGGGAGTGGCTGTACGGCTGTACCCGTAGGATAGAAAAGGGGGAAGTGACGTCTGACTCAGAGGTCGCGCGGCTGTGGAGAAGAACGTGTTGCCCACATTCTGTTACTGAGTTTAGGCTAGTTAGCTAGCAGGTTTATTGTTTTGGGTGCAGTCACTTTTGCCTCCACTTGCTGTTCAAATAAATGTTGAAAGAAAAAAAAAGTGTTGAAGAAGAAGAAGAAGAAACCCTCTTTAATGGTCACACATGCAGAGCACACAGCACACACAGTGAAATGTGTGTGTGTGTCTCTGCTTTTAACCCATCCTAGTACCAGGAGTCTAGTACTAGGAGCAGTGGGCAGCTATTGTACAGCGCCCAGGGAGCAATGGGAGTGAGGGGGGAAGGGGGATGTCTGGTGCCTTGCTCAAGGGCACCATGGCAGGGCAGGAGGTGAACTGGGACCTCTCCAAGTAGAAGTCCACACTCCAAATAGGTCTGGTCGGGGACTTGAACCGGCGACCCTACGGCTCACAGTCCAAGCCCCTACTGACTGCCATAGATTTAGTCCCTAATTTTGCTCTCAAAATGCACCAGATTGATGCATTTAACTTCAACATTTAATAAAAAATCTTCCCGGGGGAGCTTGCCCCTGGACCCCCCTAGAGGAGGTGAGGTCCAGCACCTGCTCACACCCCCTGTTAAATTGTCTCACCCACATTGAGGATGCTTCCTACGCCCATGTTTTATTCCATGTGTCAAGTCAGACAAATTCGGTCAAAATGTTATTGCATCAATGATCTGTTAACATTCAAATCACTAAATATATGCCGTAACTATTTTTGCTCTAGGCAACTCAAGGGCTCAGGTAATGTGATTACTATATGAATAATGGTACAAAATAACATTAAATGCATTTAATGTTTAATGTTAAGTAACATACTTTCGTCGCTGGCCGGCCGATACATGCCGCGCATTAAGTGGGCCTGTCTGTCAATTAATCCCCGGGCCACTTTTCCCCCCCAGTCCGCCCCTGCTTAGGAGGTAGGACCCAATTGCACGACCCGGGAGACAGAGGTAAAGTATTGGTAGGACACTTTATTTTCCAAAAATACAGCAAAAAAATGGTCACCAACTAATCTCAGGATGAGATGACAAAAAATGAGAACAAAAAAGAAAATCGCTCACGTAGTGAGGAACAAAACTTTTCACGATTTACAAAAGAGCATAGACCTGACCAAGGCAAAAGACAAGGAGCATAGACCTGACCATGACCATAGACACAAACGAACTGACACTGAACACTGGGAGACAGGAGAATTTAAACACAGGGTAACAAGACACAGGTGGGAACAATCAGGGGTGGGGCTGACACTGATGAGCACAGGAGACACAGAAGGGGTGACAGGTGAAAACAATCAGGAAATTAGACACACCAGGGAAACTAACGACAGACATGAAAACACAGGGAAAAAAGACCAGACAATACACAGGGAGGAAAACATGACAAGGAGAACAGCAAAACACCCACTACCAGACACACACAACTAAAACAACCTGATCTCACCAGAATGCGTGACTCCACCACGACTCCTTAACACCGCATTGCGTGGTGGAGTCACGCATTCTGCTACATTTACGTGTCGGCACCACGCAAAAAAACCCAATGTAAAGTGAATGAGGCTCTTTTGTCGTGGTCCACACACGCATTTCTACAATGTCCCGCAGTGAGCTTTTATTCTATAAAACGTTTTTAAAATCTACTTTATAGCTTGTCACGGGAGACTTCTTTTATTTTATTTGTATTCATAATAATTTTTATTTTTCGTCAGAATGTAAAAATTACATTAGTTACGAATTTTTGTTCTCAAAAAACAGTGCATTGTGTGTAATGCAACTGTGATTTTTATTAAATTAGTTCGTTTTTAAGGAAGGCCAGAGCTTCAGCTGTGTCAAATAGATTGTTCCCTTTAGTTAACGTTATTTTTAAAGATAATGATCATGTCCCCTTTATTGTATTTCGAGCGTCCATTCCCATTGGATAACGGAGAATTTTACACCCGGAAGTAAATATTCTCCTTACTGTCGATTGATTTTACAGTGATATCTGAACTACTCATCAACTCAAAAACACCAAATTATCCTTGTTAATTACACAACATTGATTGGTTTAAATTGTGTACAATGCTTTTGTATTTTTCCCCTTCGATTCGGAGAAACGAATATTTTTTCGGAGTTTTTGGATGGCAGAAGACACTACACTACCCAGAATCCTCAGCTATTGTTTGGGACTACACCATGTGCTTAGCTTGACAAACCCCGTGATCAGTCCTCAAGCTCTGTGATTGATTGACCTCCAACTGCATTCCATACGAAAAAAAAAACGTTTCGTAAAACATAAAATCATACTTTATTCAGCAGTGCTTGCTTTAGTCTTTGAAAGTCATCACATGAATAAATTGTAATAAATGGGTTGGCTGCATTAAATATTACACATCTATCGTAGTTCTTTATTCATCTACAGAGATCGGCATCAGAATATACCGGAAACTATTCTTTTACTGTTCTGTTTTAATTTCACAATAAAGTTAGTAGTAATATTTTGTTTTGATATTATTGTTTTTTATTAACTACTAGACCGCTGGGTCATGTTAAGACCATCTTTTCTGTGTTGCTGTGGGGTTTTTCCATCGCTTTTGTGTTACAAATATCAAAACAATAACTAAATATATCCGTCGTAAACGGTCGTAAACTAAACCAGAAACAGCAGTATATTTTATTTTGTTAACACTGTAAACTTGACAGCTTTTTAACCCGCACCTCCTACTGGTTAAAGCACGTTATTACACGTTTAGAGTGAATGCAATGCAGGTAGATTATGTTGCTTTTTAATGACTGTTTAAAATGCATTTTTCTTAATGTCTTTCATTTTTGTAAAGCACTTTTGAATGTGTTATATTTGATGAAAACATTTAAATATTAAGAGTACATACAAAATAGTGGGAAAGTAGAAGGTCAATGATATAAATATAGAATAGAAAATATCAAGAAGATACTGTAAATAATATCTATAATAAAACAGTTTAGTGCCTGATAGGAGGATGTGCAAAACAGACAAACTAATAAGGCTTTATTTAAACATTAAAGAATACTTTAGGCTAAGGTCTTCTTTTAAATAAGAAAAAAGCTTTGGGGGTATCTATACACATATTAAGTCTGACAAAGTACTTAACGTATATTGCATGGTTTGTTTTGTAACTTGACAATCAACTTTCCTGCAATGTTAACTATGTTGAAGCACTTATTTTAACTGATATTATACATATTTATTATACTCTTATAAGATGTATGTAGATAGAATAAGAAATGTGCAGAATATGACAGTTTAATGGTGGAGGTACACACATATTGATAGATGTCTTGTAATGCACTGTTGAGGAACCTGTGACCCAAGTGTTGCATTCATTGGATAACTACACCGTAGTTGTGTATATATGTCAATAAACCTTTGAAAATCTTGAAATCTTGAAAGGGATGCACAAAATAGCCATTTTATACAGTCTTTAATGAACGATTAGAGAATAACGAGTAATGAATATGCTTTATACGGATCTGCAGATAAATATTTAGTCTTCTCAAGCACCAACTATCAAATATCTCTCCTGATTGTTGGCACCTTTATTTTATTTATTGTGAGAGTTGTGAGTCAAACTGTCTGAGAAAATGTGAAAAAGGCTGCTCTCTGCCAGATCAAAAGTACTTATTAGTGAGTTTTTTTCAACAATGCCCACTCTTTCTGACCCCCGCCTGCCAGCTGTTCTGATTGCCTACAAAATGCTCCCTTCTGTCTGCCTTCTGACACGTTACATCACAAGTCATTTATCTGACACTGTTATCCAAAGCGACTTACATAATCTTTAATACCGTACACATACTGTTCGGAGTTAAGTCTCTAGACCAGGGGTCGGCTCTCCAGCAGCATGCAGCTCTTTCAGCCCTCTACTCTGGCTCCCTTGAGCTTACAAAAATAAGATATTTGTAGGACTATTTATATTTTGTTGCACGGTTGAAAATGTTTTGTATCTTGTATTTTGAGGTGATACTGTGACACATACATTTTTTTTAAAAACGGTTTTAATGAGGTCAACTAAAATATGCGTCATATCCTGCTGCGGTCCCGCACCAGCGCCTTTTCCTGCAGGCGAATAACCTGACCCCCGGCTCGATGAGCGAACTATGGATAGATCAAAGAAAAAAATAGTATCGGAGGAACACAGAGGGTTAAATTCTGCGTGGACAGAGTTATGCTTTAAGAGCAAACGATGCTGGCTTCAGAGTCCTGCATCGGGTCGGGTACCCGCAAAAAAGGTGATTCGCGGGTGGTATTTTTTCAAACGCTTTTTTCCGGGTTCGGTTCTGGGTAAAACAAAGATGATGCGGGTCGGGTCGCGGGTATTGCATAATAAATATATTAAAATAATAATAATTTAGTTTAATGTTTAAAATACTCAGACCTCTCCCCCGCGGGACCGCGCATAATCATAACCTCTGCAGCGCATCAATCTGCTGCTGTGCGCGCCACATTCGAAATGGCTGAGGTGAAGCTCTCTAGCGGAGAATACAGCATTTTCGATAACACTTCCTCAAGAGCGAAATCCAATGTCTGGGAGGCTTTTGGTGTCATCCTAGATGGAGAAAATAACCAACATCCCATGCTTTCTGAGACAAATATGCAACTGCGTGTGTTAATAATTGCACGTTTTCACTGCTCATATATAGGCTATGCGGGTTCGGGTCGGGTTGCGGATCTTGTGCCGACGGGTCGGGTCGGGAGGCGGAACTAATTGGCAATATGTGCGGGTAGCAGGGCGGGTTCGGTATTGCACGTCGCGGGGCAGGAGCGGGTCTTGAAAAGCAGACCCGTGCAGGACTCTGGCTGGCTTACCGGTGTGTTTGATATGTCGAGAGAAGTTGTCAAAGTTGCTGCAGCCTATTGGAGGAAAAACACGGAAGAGGAAGACAGACGATCTTCAGTCATAATTCAATCAGTTAACTCTTTTTAGGGTGCAGCTATAGGTTTTATATATTTCAAAGTGGGCCCATTTTAATTATATTAATTGTCTTCAAATGTGCAGAGAACTCCCGCAGTGCTGTGTTGATTTATTTTAAAGTAGGCCTTTGTACATTACATTACATTACATTGCATTTAGCTGACGCTTTTATCCAAAGCGACGTACAATAAGTGCGTTCGACCAACAAAATACAAACTTGAAGAAAACAGAATCATATAAGTACATCAGGTTTCATAGAGCAAAAACATTTCAAGTGCTACTCAACTGGCTTTAGATAAGCCAGTCCTTTATTAGTATAAAAGTGCTTTGTTAATAGTTCTATCGCTCGAAGTGGAGTCGAAAGAGATGAGTTTTCAGTCTGCGCCGGAAGGTGTGTAAGCTATCTGCTGTCCTGATTTCAATGGGGACCTCATTCCACCATTTTGGAGTCAGGACAGCAAACCCACATGTTTTTGCTGATGGGAACTTGGGTCCCCTTCGCAGCGAGGGTGCAGCGAGCTGTTTGGTTGATGCAGAGCAGAGTGCACGTGCTGGGGTGTACGGTTTAACCGTGTCCTGGATGTAGGAAGGGCCAGATCCATTCGCAGCATTGTACGCAAGTACCATTGTCTTGAAGTGGATTCTAGCAGTTATCGGAAGCCAGTGAAGGGAGCGGAGGAGCGGCGTGGTGTGGGAGAATTTAGGAAGGTTGAAGACCAGACGAGCCGCTGCATTCTGGATGAGCTGCAGAGGTCGGATGGCACATGCAGGTAGACCAGCCAGGAGGGAGTTGCAGTAGTCTAGGCGTGAGATGACGAGAGCCTGGACCAGAACCTGCGTCGCTTTCTGGGTCAGCTGGGGACGTATCCTCCTGATGTTGTAAAGCGTGTATCTGCAGCAGCGGGTTGTAGCAGCGATGTTTGCAGTGAAGGACAGTTTGTTATCTAGGATCACACCCAGATTCCTTGCAGTCTGAGTCGGGGAAACAACTGAGGTGCCGATGTTGATTGTTAGGTCAAGAGTGGGACAATCTTTTCCTGGAAGGAAAAGCAGTTCAGTCTTGTCAAGGTTGAGCTTGAGGTGATGAGCAGACATCCACTGAGAGATGTCAGCTCGACAAGCAGAGATGCGTGCGACGACCTGGGTCTCTGAGCGGGGAAAGGACAGAATTAATTGGGTGTCATCAGCGTAGCAGTGGTAAGAAAAACCATGTGGGCTAATGACTGATCCGAGCGAGTTTGTGTACAAGGAGAAGAGGAGGGGACCGATTTTGTATTTTGTTTAATTATCCTTATCAGAGTTCTTTGTTTATTATTAGAGGTTAACAGTTTTCTATAATGTAATAAATAATAAATGCAAAAAAACTGTAGTTTGTGTCTATGATATAACAATAAATACACCTTTATAAGCTATCAAATGATCAAATATGTTATGCGGCTCCAGACAAAAAAAACCTGGACTGACCGGTCGGAAGAGGAGAGCGGGGTGGACCTGTTCAAATCCAGTTTTGGACAGTCTGCTGTGGTTCCATCCCATTTCAAGTGCTGTTCGACGCTCGGCGTAACCCTCGGAGCACACTCAAACATCCATTTAAGGGATAAGCATCCATACAGAGCTTGAGGACTATCACGGGGTTTGTCAAGCGAAGCGGACAGAATACTTACTTCCGGGTGTAAAATCCTCGAAAGCAACTACTATGAGCTGCTCCGACCCTCGGTCCTGACGGACTCCAACTTGTGTTTATTAATCAAATAAATAAATAAACAGGCCCGACCTCTATCGACGCCGAAAATCGGCTTGGTGTGTAAGGACCTTTAAAGTGAAGCAGAGTCTCAGACATATATAATAATATGGTAAAGTATGGGTCGATTTAAAATTGTTATTAACCCACATTTGCAAAGTGACTAGTAACCTAATATCTAAAATGTGTTTAGTGGAGTAAAAGTATCATAATGTGAAAATACTCAAGTAAAGTACAAGTACTTCAAATGTTTACCTTTATTTTTTTTAATGTTATGTTATGAATGTTGTTGACCTGTATGTGATACAGTGTAAAGCCCCTGAGTAAAATGTATATTTTGTGAAACTGGGCTATATAAATAATATTAGATTTGATATGTGTGCAATAGGGGTGTAACGGTTCACAGAAGTCACGGTTCGGTTCGTACCTCGGTTTGGGGGTCACGGTTCGGTACGGTTTTGGTACAACAAGGAAAAGCAAAAAAAAGTCCCAAATGCATAATTCCAGGTTTGCTGTCATTTATTTTGAACAGTACTACAGTAGTGCAAGTTTCAGTATGAAAATAAGGAACTTTAACACTTGGAATCATTAACTGTATTACACACTCAGATGGCCATATTATTTATAATGGCTGATGTCAAACAAAAAGGTTCAATAAGCTGTACAACTAAAAATAATGTCTTGAAATATTAAAATAAATAATAAGAAAGAGTTTAAATCACAATCAATAAAAGGCAATACAGAACTGTATAACATCTCCTGATGTCAAAATATAAAATAAATACAATGATAAATGTAAAACAAAATAAAATCTGTACCGTTAGGAGCAATGTCTAACATGTGCAATTAACTTGTGAGCGTGGGAGGCCATTAGGCCTAAATAAAGGTGCTCAAGCTTTACTCTATTTTCAAGGTTTCTTCAAAAAGATGAGTTTGTCTATTGTTAGGGAAATAATTGTCCTAGACTCCTAGATATGACGTGCATGACCAACCCTGACGTCTGTTATCTCCTTTAAGGAGATAGGCTGCTTCAGCCATAATGTTGTTGTTCCCATTCTATGACCGGGCAACCCTAGGTCACAGATGGTTTATTGTTGTGGGTACACTGGGACACTTCATTCTCTGTGTTTGTGGACTCCAAGGTGTGAAATCTTCGAGGTCATTAGTGTCAGACGCAAGTAACTCAGTGTTCCCAACTGTTTAGGCTATCTTCTCAAATATGTTGATTACTCTCTGCAAAACCAGTTAAATGGGCTAACGAGAGAGAGGCGCTCCAGAATTGACGTGGCAACTCTACCGTGAAGTCAGAACCTCTGGCTCTTGGACTTGTGATGTGAATTCTCCGGCCGAAGCTCCAAATAAACCATCAGTGTTTGACATCAAAGCTCCTGCTCTTCCCGTGTCTCCTTCCTGAGTCGGTGACTCCCACTGCATTGCTACACAGAAGTTTCCTCTACATCTATGTTGTCAGTAGGGAGGGCAGATCTGCTGGCGTTAACTATGTCACCTGCCGTCGAGAAAACCCTCTCGCTGGGGACTGAGGTGGCAGCTACAGCCAAGTAATAATGTGCCAACTTGGCAGGCCCGGTTCTACGGGGGTGCATAAGGGTGCATTGCACCCTCAGTTGAGTCGTTATGCACCCTCATTTGAAAAACGAAAAGTGAAAAAAATTCTAAAGTGAAAAATATTACATATATAATAATAATAATTGTAGTAATAATACGAATAATAAGAAGAATATAGTCAATGATGGACATCAGAAAATGGTTAAAACAATCAGCTCTTATCGCCAGAAGTAACAGCAGGTAATAACAGCAGTAACTGCAGGTAACACAGTTCAGATCATGGGGACATTACGTTACCCGCGGCCACTGTCGAGTACCCAACTCGCCTGTACAGTGGGGTAAGGCGCTCATTTTGCAGCTCATGGTTTAAAAACAGAGATTGGCTGGAATATTCATGTGAAAAAGATGCCATCTTCTGCTATGCATGTAGACATTTCGGTTCAAGTACGTCAGATACCTTCACCACAACTGTACCAGAGTACCAACCGCTGTCTCCTGGTACTCATCTGAGTAACTCACTCACTAAAAATGAAATACTATGACAGCAAAACAAGAATGCAGTTTGAAAGAGGAGTGATTTGTAAAATATCCATAAAGAAAAAGTAAATCTGTTTACAGTTCTGTTTCATATGGGTGTTGAGGTGTATCCATAGATCTCTTAATTTTGCTCTCAAAGTGCACCAGATTGATGCTTTTAACTTCAATATTTAAAAAAAATCTTCCCGGGGGAGCATGCCCCCGGACCCCCCAAGAGGAGGTGAGGACCCCCCTAGAGGGTGTTAGGTCCACTCCCCACTTATAAAATTAGCACTTTACCCCTGCACCCTCTCTAATCTCAGATGCACCCTGAGTCATTTTGTTCTGGGACCGGGCCTGCAACTTGGCTACATTAGGATAAACAGACTCATTAGCCTTCTACCAGGCAAGAGGGTTTGAATCGATTGAAATGCACTCCTTTGCCATGTAGGCAGACACTTCGGCCTTCAACTGCTGCTTCAAATCAGGCTGGTTACTCTGGCCAGGTTTATAGAGTAGGCGAAAAAGTCCATGGCTGACCTCTTTGGAGGGGGGGGGTGCTGCCTCTGACTCTGCTGTCGCTGGTAATTAAGTGGCCTGTGATGTAGTCGCTGGTCTGACCTAGTCTCACCCTGCAGTAAAAAAATACAAAAACAGGTAATAAGTGAGTTCAGTGACCATTGTTACAATAAAATGATTAGTTAAGACATAAGATAAGGTATTTAAAATATGTGAAATATCACCATAGTATAAGATTAATACCTACATTTTCTGCTCTGCTCAGAACTTCTGGGATGATGAGATCTTCATAGATTCTCAGATGACAGGCACGGTCCAAGTGAGGAAGTGTTTTGAACCTCGGATCCAGAGCTGTGCACTTGTGAAGGAAGTCCTGCAGCCCAGCGTCAGAGTATATTTTTTGCAGATTTTCAGTGTCCTTATCGTTTTGTTCCAGTGCTCAGTATTGTAGTGACTGTCTTCAGAGGTTTCATAATCTCAATCACGTTCTCTACAACTCTTACCTCCCGGTCAGTCAGATTGGCAATATCCTTGTTCTTCAGGGCACTTAGTGCCGAGTAAACAGCCGATTGCTGTTCAAGGTACCGTTCAACCATTTCATAGCTGGAGTTCCAGTGTGTGGCCACATCATTGATGAGACGGTATTTTGGCAAGTGAAGCATCTCCTGCTTCTGCTCCAAAACATGTGCAGCCGTTGTGCTGCGGTGGAAAAAAGAAACAGCTCTTCTGATTTTCCCCAGCAGTCGAGGTTGACTGCCATCGCTTTCTGTGATGCTAAGTTTAATGTATGGGCAAAGCATCCTATTTGTGGACCCAGTCCTGCTTCACTGACTGGCTTTAACAATGTTTCTTGCATTGTCAGTGGTTACTGCAATAGTTTTGGGCTTTTCAAGTTTATACTCTGCTACTGCCTCTTGTAGCTTCTCAGCTAGGTGGGTGCTAGTGTGCTGTTCATACACAGGGCATGTAAGTAGAACTGGATTTTGAATTTCCCACTCCGAGTTGATGAAGTGTGCGGTCACTGTGAGATAACTTTCAGTAGCACGGGAGGTCCATCCATCTGTTGTTAGTGCAACAGCGGATGCAGCGGACAACTCATGCTCAATGAAGTATTAAAATAACGTATTAAGCAGAAAGTTTAGTATAGCGTATTTCTGGTATATTCATTTTTAATGTCATCTAATATATGTGTGTTTTTATATATATTCATGTATTCACCTCCGCCTCCTCTGGTGCCACGGTGGTGGACCGCTCCACCAGCGTAACCACCGAGTTGGCCAGCAACGCGATGTTGTTTGCCGCCGCAGACGCCTGAAACGCACATTGGTGCGCCCGATCAGCCTGGCGGGCGACATACTGGTCCTTGGGGGAGGCCAACATAGGGCGCCGTCCGGCGATCAAGTTGGCCTGCCTAACCCCAAAGAACGCCGTCAAGCTCGGCTCCAGAGCGGGGGTGGTTGGAAAACCCTCCTCTGTGAATCCCTCCACCTTAGTGAAGGGAACAAAGGTGGCCACCGAAGCCCTCAGGGTCCTCGGGTTCGCCGCCGCCCCCTCCTGGTACCTCCTAATGGTGGGAAAGCGCGGCCAGATCGGGTCACTCCTGCCCATCTGAACCCGGGAAAACACTCCGGCCATGTCGTCCAGAGCCACGCTTTCCCGTCCTAGGGGAACGGGGAGACACCCGTACCTCGCTCCGACCCCGTCTCCCCCGTCCAGGGGAGAGGGGGAAGGGGAGAGCCGCATGGCGAGCCATGGAGGGAGTCGTCCGACTCCTGCCCCGCACTCGGCTCCATAGACAGGCCGTCGTCCCTGTTCTGAATGGGCCAATCGTCCTCCTCCTGAGAGCCGCGTCCGCGTGCTCTGGCCCCAGGCAGGATTCGCATATCGCGTGTAAGTCGTAGCTCATGATGTACCCCGTCTTACATGAGGGGCAATCACGGACACAGTTGTTGCTCATGACTTGACTTTTTCTGTGCTTCAGTACTGTGCTGGTTGCTGAAGAAAAGAGGGAGCAGATTGCTGGGCCCCCTTCCTATTTATACCGGAAGGAGGCCCGAGGGTGGGGTCCACCTAGCGGGTGGGCGTGGACTACAAGTGTTTCAGTGCTGCGCGGGGGCGCAGGGGGATAACCCAATAGCGATAGCCTTAGAGGGCGAAGCCATATACGAAATAGAACAGTCGGACATGCAGAGCGCTGTTTGCAGCTATGGTTTGCAGTGGACATAGCGGAGAATTTTGACTCGTTGTGTTGTGGCGATGTCTCGCAGATAACACAGATAATACAGATAATACATATGAAAAGTATAATTTGCTCAGAGTCCAGAGACAGTTGTGGTTCGGACCGGAGTCCGGACTTTGAGGATGCCTGCTCTACGGCATACCATCCAACCTCCTCAATAAACTCCAACATATCCAGAACTCTGCTGCCCGCCTCCTCACCCACACCCGCTCCCGAGACCACATCACTCCCGTCCTCCAGAACCTCCACTGGCTCCCCGTCCGTCAAAGAATCAACTTCAAAGTCCTCCTGATTACTCACAAAGCCCTCAACAATCAGGCCCCCCCCTACCTCACAGACCTGCTGCATCACCACACCCCTTCCTGCTGCCTCCGCTCATCAGAAGCCAACCTCCTATCCATCCCCACCCGCATCAATCACCGGACCTGGGGGGACAGAGCCTTCTCCGTCGCTGCCAACTCTGGAACTCACTCCCACAACCCATCAGAGACTGCACTGACCTCACCATCTTCAAAAAAACTTACAAAAACTCACCTCTTCAATCTGGCTTTTAATGTGTGATTGTTTTTGTATTATTTGACTTTAACTTTAACTATATATTTATTTGTTGTTCCTTTATTTCATTTTATCTTCACTATATCTGTAAAGCGTCTTTGAGCACCTGTAAAAGCGCTAACAAATTAAATCTATTATTATTATTATTATTATTAATATATGAGTAACAGGTCAGTGTAAAGACAAGCTTCTGTCAATTATGGATCATTCAAACTATTTATATAAAAATATGTAATAAAGTTCTAAAACAAGTATTCGGTATATTCCTTGATAGCTTTTGGAGAAGGTTGTTTTTAAGTTTACTAAAATCTATCGTTTCAACTGTTTCACTTTATAAAAAGGAAACAGGTGAGTAGAACATCATTGAGTTTCTTATTCTGTCAGTAAATTATCCAAATGAAATGTTTTTCATTATTTTAGTCAACCCTAAACAAATTGATTGTACCTTTTAATAATGACCTTACATGATCGCCAAAGTTAAATTAACTTCAGAAAATCAAATCTGTTCTGAGAAAAAACTAATAAATGTTTAAAGATAGGAACTTGCCATCCCACTGAAAAACAGTCCGTAGAGATTTAAATGCGTAGTTGTAGTTCAGTCCAACGTTTCATTTGGATTCATTTGACAACAGTCAACTATTTTCATAAAGAATATATATCCATCCATCCATCCATCCATCTTCTCCCGCTTATCCGTGGTCGGGTCGCGGGGGTAGCAGTTCCAGCAGAGAGCCCCAAACTTTCTTTTCCCTGGCGACATCAACCAGCTCTGACTGGGGGATCCCAAGGCGCTCCCAGGCCAGCGAAGAGATATAATCCCTCCACCTGGTCCTAGGTCTACCCCTTGGTCTCTTCCCAGCTGGACGTGCCTGGAACACCTCCCTAGGGAGGCGCCCAGGTGGCATCCTAACTAGGTGCCCGAACCACCTCAACTGGCTCCTTTCGACGCGAAGGAGGAGCGGCTCAACTCCGAGTCCCTCCCTGATGACCGAACTTCTCACCTTATCCCTAAGGGAGACACCAGCCACCCTGCGGAGAAAACCCATCTCGGCCGCTTGTATCCGCGATCTCGTTCTTTCGGTCATGACCCATCCTTCATGACCATAGGTGAGGGTAGGAACGAAAATGGCCCGGTAGACAGAGAGCTTTGCCTTCTGGCTCAGCTCCCTTTTCGTCACAACGGTGCGGTAAAGCGACTGCAGTACCGCTCCCGCTGCTCCGATTCTCCGGCCCATCTCACGCTCCATTGTTCCCTCACTCGAGAACAAGACCCCGAGATACTTGAACTCCTTCACTTGGGGTAAGGACTCATTCCCTACCTGGAGTGGACAGTCCATCGGTTTCCTGCTGAGAACCATGGCCTCAGATTTGAAGGTGCTGATCCTCATCCCAGCCGCTTCACACTCGGTTGCGAACCGATCCAGTGAGTGCTGAAGGTCGCAGACCGATGAAGCCATTAGAACCACATTATCTGCAAAAAGCAGTGGTGCAATCCTTAGTCCACCGAACTGCAGACCCCCTCCCCCACGACTACGCCTCGAAATCCGATCCATGTATATTACAAACAGGATTGGTGACAAAGCGCAGCCCTGGCGGAGGCCAACCCTCACCGGAAATGTGTCCGACTTACTGCCGAGGACCCGGACACAGCTCTCGCTTTGGGAGTACAGAGATTGGATGGCCCTGAGTAGAGACCCCCTCACCCCATACTCCCGCAGCACCTCCCAAAGTAACTCCCTGGGAACTCGGTCATACGCCTTCTCCAAGTCTACAAAACACATGTAGACCGGATAAGTGTACTCCCAGGCCCCCTCCAGGATCCTTGCGAGAGTAAAAAGCTGATCCGTCGTTCCACGACCAGGACGGAATCCGCATTGTTCCTCCTCAATCTGAGGTTCGACAATCGGCCTGACCCTCCTTTCGAGTACCTTAGAGTAAACTTTCCCGGGGAGGCTGAGTAGTGTGATGCCTCTGTAATTGGCACACACCCTCTGATCCCCCTTTTTAAAAAGGGGAACCACCACCCCGGTCTGCCACTCCTTCGGTACTGTTTCCGACTTCCACGCAACGTTGATGAGACGTGTCAACCATGACAGTCCCTCAACAGCCTTCAGCATTTCCGGGCGGATCTCATCCACCCCCGGGGCTTTGCCACTGTGGAGTTGTTTGACGACCTCAGTGACCTCCCCCCGGGAGATTGGTGTTGATCCCCCGTCATACTCCAGCTCTGCCTCTAACATAGAGGGCGGAGATGTCGGGTTCAGGAGTTCCTCAAAGTGTTCCTTCCAACGCCCTAACACTCCATCAGTTGAGGTCAACAACGTCCCATCCTTACTGTACACAGCTTGGATGGTTCCCTGCTTCCCCCTCCTGAGGTGTCGGACAGTTTTCCAGAACAACTTTGGTGCCGCCCGAAAGTCCTTCTCCATGTCTTCTCCGAACTTCTCCCACACCCGCTGCTTTGCCTCGGCCACGGATGAGGCTGCTGCCCTTCGGGCCTGTCGGTACCTTGCAACTGCCTCGGGAGTCCCCCGGGATAACAAATCCCTGAAGGCCTCCTTCTTCAGTCAGACGGCTTCCCTGACCACCGGTGTCCACCAGGAGGTTCGAGGGTTACCGCCCCTTGAGGCACCTAGGACCTTGAGACCACAGCTCCCCGCCGCGGCTTCGGCAATAGAGGCTTTGAACACCGACCACTCTGGTTCAATGTCCCCAACCTCCACAGGAATGCCCGAAAAGCTCCGCCGGAGGTGTGAGTTGAAGGCCTCCTGAACTTGGGCCTCCTCCAGACGTTCCCAGTTCACCCGAACTACACGTTTGGGCTTACCAGGTCTATCCAGAGGCTTCCCCCGCCACTCGACCCAACTCACCACCAGATGGTGATCAGTTGACAACTCCGCCCCTCTCTTTACCCGAGTGTCCAAAACATACGGCCTCAGGTCCGATGATACGATAACGAAATCGATCATGGACCTTCTGCCTAGGGTGCTCTGGTACCACGTACACTTATGAGCATCCTTATGTTCGAACATGGTGTTTGTTATGGCCAATCCATGACTAGCACAGAAGTCCAGTAACAAAGCACCACTCCGGTTCAGATCAAGGGGGCCGTTCCTCCCAATCACGCCCCTCCAAGTGTCTCCATCATTGCCCACATGTGCGTTGAAGTCTCCCAGCAAGATTAAAGAGTCCCCTTCAGGAGCCCCATACAGGACTCTTTCCAGGGTCTCCAAGAAGGCCGTATACTCTGAACTGCTGTTGGGTGCATAAGCACACACAACAGTCAGAGTTTTCCCCCCCATAACCCGCAGGCGTAGGGAGGCGACCCTCTCGTCCACTGGGGTAAACTCCAACAACGAAGCACCTAACCGGGGACTTGTGAGTATCCCCACACCCGCCCGGCGCCTCACACCTTGAGCAACTCCGGAGAAGAATAGAGTCCAACCCCTATCCAGAAGTAAGGTTCCAGAGCCGACGCTGTGCGTAGAGGTGAGCCCAACCAGATCCAACTGGTAACGCTCCACCTCCCGCACAAGCTCCGGCTCCTTCCCCCCCAGAGAGGTGACGTTCCACGTCCCCAAAGCCAGCTTCTGTCGCCCGGGTCTGGTCCGTCGAGACCCTCCGCTTTCACTGCCACCCTTCTGGCAGCGCACCCGACCCCATCGATGTTTCCCGTAGGTGGTGGGCCCGCGGGACGGAGAAGCGGAGGTGTTGCCCACGTTGCCTTTTCGGGCTGGGCCCGGCCGGGCTCCGTGGCAAGCCCGGCCACCAGACGCTCGCCGACGAGTCCTCCTTCTGGGCCTGGCTCCAGAAGGGGACCCCGGGCTTCCTCCGGGCCGGGTATCCTCACTTCTTGTGTCGTCTTTCATGAGGTCTTTTGAACCAATCTTAGTCTGGCCCCTTGCCTGAGACCAATTTGCCATGGGAGACCCTACCAGGAACACAAGGTTCCAGACAACACAGCCCCCAGGTTCATCAGGGCACACAAACCTCTCTACCACGGTAAGGTGCTGGTTCCCCAGAGAGGTAAAGAATATATATATTTTTCAAATTCAAAGTCAACTTTAAGCCGTGACAACAAGATCATAGTATCCTGTTGTCACGGCTTGAACAGTCCGTAGGCATTACAGGCTCTGCTCTTGCATGGTTCAGGTCTTATTTGACAGACCGTAGCTTCTCAGTGCAGTTAGGTGTCTTCTCCTCTGCCAAAGCCCCTCTTACCTGTGGGGTTCCCCAAGGCTCGATTCTGGGCCCCATCCTTTTTCTATTGTACATACTGCCCCTAGGTTCAATTCTTACAAAACATAATATCCCCTTCCATTGTTACGCTGATGATGTACAGATCTATCTGCCTCTCAATCAAAATGCCAACTCATTACAGCAGTTGAAGGACTGCTTAACAGAGATTAAATCCTGGCTGAGCCAAAACTTCCTCACCCTTAATGAGAGTAAGACCGAGGTCATCTTTTTTGGACCCTAACCAACAGTCTCCCCGGTTGATATTCTGGGCTCCCTCAATAAAAATATCTTCCCCTCTGTTATGAACCTTGGAGTGACCTTCAACAGCGCCTTTAAATTTGATAAGCAGGTTAGCACTGTAGTCAAGACCTGCTTTTTCAAAATACGACTATTGGCTAAGACCAAGTCGTTTTTATCTTTTAAAGACCTAGAAAGGGTTATTAACACCTTTGTTACCTCGAGACTGGATTACTGCAACGCTCTGTATGTGGGTATGGATCAGGCCTCAATTAGACGCCTCCAGCTAGTTCAGAATGCAGCTGCACGTCTTCTCACTGGCCATAAAAAGCGCGACCATATCACCCCTATTCTGGCTTCATTGCACTGGCTTCCAGTTCGGTTCAGAATAGATTTTAAACTCCTTTTATTTGTTTTTAAAGCCCTAAATGGTCTGGCTCCTGCCTATATAGCCGAACTCCTCCATCGCTACACCCCAGGCAGAGCCTTAAGGTCGGCTGATCAGCTGTTGTTGATAGTGCCTAAGACCAGGCTTAAAACCCGAGGGCATCGAGCTTTCGCAGCAGCTGGCCCTAGGCTCTGGAATACTTTGCCGCTCCATATGAGGTCGGCCCAGACCCTGGGGGTTTTTAAATCAACACTTAAAACTCATTTTTTCTCTTTGGCTTTTGTTTTGTTTAATTATCCATTATTATTCATTTAGTTCTTTATTTTAATATTTATAACATAACATAGGATTTCATAAAGTATTTTTAAAATAGTTTATACATTATTCAAATATAGGAATAGTAGATAGGATTACTTAAAATATAGTACCTTATATTTCATCTTTTTTCCCTTTAGACCCTTGCGGTTTATTCTTAAAAATCCTTACCCTTACACACCCCCCATTTTCCCTCTGCTGGTCTATGGCCTTGTAGAGGGTAACGGGGTACAGAGTCGCTTAGATAAGCGGGGGAATGCATCTGACGAAGAGATAGGTTGTTGTGCTCCCTATCTCTGTTTCTTATCCTATATCTAATAGAACTGCTCTGGACTCTTTATAGATCGAGTGGGGAAGTTCATGAGATCTTTCTAGAGGGTTATCAAGAATAACTTTTATCCAATGACCTTTTCCCTCTCTATCTGTGTCTGTGTATTCTCTTGTTCCGATTAACCCAGCCAAATCTTTTTTCTTGTTTTGTATCTATATCTACGCCGGGAACCGGGGTCGAGGCTGATCCTCTTGCTGTAGTCCTGTGTCTTGGATCCTCTATCCTGAGTTCTGGATTAAGTCGTGGACTTCGGGTCGTGGCTGAACCTGTCTCTGCGGTCCTGCCTTGGGTCTCGTCATGCTCCTTCCCTGATGGCTTCCACAGGATTTTAGCTGACATCCTCGTGGATTCATCTTCTTATTACAGACACATGCATTTCCTAACATTCGGTCTATATGCTGTAAATTGTATTATCTCTTCGATTTACACACGGCATCTATTGCACGTCTGTCCGTCCTGGGAGAGGGATCCCTCCTCTGTTGCTCTCCCTGAGGTTTCTCCCATTTTTTCCCCTTTAAACTGTGGGTTTTCTCTGGAAGTTTTTCGTTGTACGATGTGAGGGTCTAAGGATAGAGGGTCTAAGGACACAGGGTCTAAGGATAGAGGGTGTCGTTTTTCTCATACTGATATTCTGAACAATCTGTGCTGTTGTATTTGCTGTAAAGTGTCTCTACTGTAGGCTATTTTTATTGTATGTACAGTACTTTGGCTCGACCAAAAATCGTTTATAAATGTGCTATATAAATAAAACTTGATTTGATTTGATTTATTGTTAATCTTACTCAGTTTGTGTTTATAGACAGAGAGATCAAAAAGACGTTTCCAACAATCCCAAATACGAAAAATAAAATTATACAATTTACAGATATGTACACAAATACATATATCCTATACACCATCATGTATAATGATGGTGTATGATGTAGAAGGAAGTGTGGTAGATAAGTAAATATAGAGTTACATACAGATCCATGTTACAGCAAAAGATGGAATAACTAAGAAGCACCTAGTATAATAATAATTACATGCAACAATTAAATAACTGCTCAGCATCTCCACCACAATCCCAATCTGCTGTGTCCTGTTTTCCTCCCCATCACACATACGAAACACAACGCAGAGTCCGAGGGTGTTAAGAGTATGTTTATTTAAATGTCCTCCTCTCTACTGGCCAACACAGGGAGCATATGCTGGGTGTAGAATTTTTTCAGGAGGAGGAGATTTCCATGCCATACCATGCAGGGTCTTTGGGGATGGGGATGATGATCGCCTCCTTCGTGGTCCACACAACAAAGTAGCAGAGACTCCGATCTGTGATGTGCAGCTGCCCTTGGACTGGTGCCAGTATGGGTGATTCTCCTTGAGAATATATGACCCACCCTCCTCACGGAGACAGAAGGATGGTAACTGGACTGCCTCCGCGATGGTCATGTTCCTCTGGCTGTGTGGACACTTCCCCTCCAGCAGGGCAGATGGCTGCACAAGTCCATCGGGTGATGCTCCCAAAACACCCGACTCACTCACAAAGAGACCAGACTCGAACACTGTCACCCGATAGGCCTGCACAAAAGCCTTCACCCCTTCAGCCTCGTTTACAACCCCCCCGTTGACAGCCATGACTCCGTCCAAGTTGTACCCCCGAAGCACCCTCTTCATGAGGGACGCGCATGGAGTGGATGAAAGTCCCGACCGCAGCACAGCACCAAAATTGCTGGCTGTCAACCTGCCCCGTCTGTGTAACTGCCACTGAGGATTTGTCCGCTGTCCTGCGGTGGCTGTCTGTACACATACCAGTGTACCAGAGGGAGTCACACACAGCTGTGCCTAGATAACCAAACAAATGGACAAGGTAACCAAAATCCTTGCATCCACACACAGCAGATAAACTCAAATGACACAACGAGATGTAAAAGGAGATCACACATACAGTATAGTCGATATAAAACTGGCCGCTTCAATCTGAAGAGCAACTAAAACAAAACACGGGAGTGTATCTTGTTCTTGTGAACACTAATGTTATCCACAGCATACACAGTTAGTGTACCTTGTTAGCTAATGTTAGCTAGCCGACATTAACGTTAAACATTGCACTTATATTACTCACCGAAACCTTGTAAAGCCGGTCCCGCATGCTGGCTCTTACAGAACCGACTAACTCGCCTTGTGTGTATGTACAGCTCTCCACATGCCCAGACTTGTAGTGATTTTCACCTCGTTTTATACTTTTCGCCTCATTCTGAAAGAAACAGGTGAAATTTGCTAACGTGACGGTAGTGTTAATTTCGTCAGCTATTTTTTTATTTAGTTTTAGTCTTAGTCCTTTGTTAAATTTCCTTTTTAGTTTTAGTCATATTTAGTCACCTTCATCCTGTTTTTATTTAGTCAAGTTTTAGTCGACTAAAAGTCTGAGCATTTTAGTCATATTTTAAAACTAATTATTTTAGTCTACTTTTTGTCAATGAAAACTGTTGAGTCTTTTTTAGTTATCAGATTAGATAGAACATTTCAGTCAAACTAGTCTAGAAAAAAACAATAATTTGTATATAAATAAATAAGATTATATCTTGTCCTTATTTGATGAAAAACACAGGTTGAATGATTACGAATGCAGCTTTGCAGAGAGTATCTGCTCAGGTTTGTGGTGTTTTTACCAGCTGTGTTATGGCCACATTGCTTCCCTTCTGATAAAACAATGCATTCACTTTTTTTCTCCGCCTCATTTTAGTGAAAATGGGCCCAAATATCACGTTGTTTCTTTCTCCCAAGCAGTGGTGGCTTTAGACTTTTTCGTTGTCAGTCATTTTGACGGACAGGATTGTAACATTTCCATGATAATCCATTATTACCCGTTGAGTGCACAATTTATCACTCACTCGTGCTGACGGGGGGGTATTTGGTTAACGCGAGTGCGACCACTGCTCCCAAGCCCTGTTGTTGCCATTTTATTTTATGTTGAATAAGGTTAGTTAGACCAGTGGTTCTCAAATGGGGGTACGTGGACCCCTAGGGGTACGTTGGAGTACTGCAGGGGGTACGTGAGATTTATTTTATGTTAATGAAAAAAACAACATAAGTAGGCTAATGCATTTAAACAAACTACTAATAGTAGATTAACTACTTTATTCAAAGGTTTACAGTAATTCTGGATAATAAAATGGGAACAATAAGCGGGGTGCTCTCTTTTCCTCTCCCTCTCCTGACAGCCCGTCAGTCTCGAGTCGTGCAGCTCGCTGAACCTGTAATGAGTGACCCGACAGTAAAGAATACACATATTTATAACTAGTTTAGCTAGTTCCAGAGTAGATAAACTAGCTAAATGTGTTAGGTCTAACTCTTAGTGTATTTAATTTTGCTCCACTCAACCAGTAGCGTGGGGTGGGGAAAAATGTAGGGGAAGCCAATGTTTTTGGGTCGGGGGGGGGGGTGGTCAATAACGTAACCAGATGAGTGATTACAGCGCCCGGTAACATTTTACACACATTTGTATCATACAGATGCAGGACTTGTACACGCCTGTTATCTAAGCGACAGGTCCGCATGCACTCTCCAGCTGAAACTCTCTCGTCTTATTAATTTAAGCATTTTCTTATTAATTTAAGCATTTTCTTATTAATTTATGCCAACCTCCCCCCACCAATGCAATACCAGCCGCTCAATGCGCAGTGCAGATTCGGTAATTAATAAATAAGAAGCATTCATTCACAAACTAAATCAGGAGACCTTTAAAGTTTTACGTTCACATCAAAGTATCAGTATGCGTTGTGTTGATAATGGACGAGACCCGCCGAGTCAGCGTAAAGTTGAGACGATCTCTGTTTAATGTCTGAATCTGATAACAGATAAAATGATCAGTTTTACATACATTTCCCTCAGTGACTCCTCTCATTGCTTGGAACGTTTACAAAAAGGGAAGAGGAAACGTGAGGGACACAATATATACAAAAAGTAAAATCACAAAGAAAGGAAATTAAAGTCCTCACAACAATAAACTCCTGAGCACAGCTCTCCGACCTTGCCAGGTATTTAACATTCAATAAAATGAAGAACACAGAATACAATAATATAAAACACAGAATGTGTGTGATTATACAAAATTAAATTAAATAAACCCCACTGCATATTTACATCTGTTACACTAACACACACTGCAAGTGCAGCAACAGTCCTCGTCTCTGTAATTAGTTCAGTCCGTAGTCCAAAAGTAACACAAAAATATAAACAATCTCATCTATTCAGGTGATCGGGCCCTATATGGCATGCTATCTGCGGTGCTGATTTTCGGATAGCAGCACCCTGTGCTAATTAAACAACTGCAATAAAACAACTACTTCAGACTGAACACCTGCAGCTAAATCCAGGCAAGCAATGCACAATAACCAACAGAACCACATCAGAAATTGCACACATAGCTACACGGGCAGTTCAGGCAACAGGTATGCACAGAGAGAAAGGGGTGTGCATTTCACTCACCCTATTTGAAGAGGAAGGCCATTCTCCTGTCTTTCATGGTAGCGAAGTGGTCAATAACAATGTCATAGAACTTCCCAGCGGCCTTTAGGTCCTCCACAACAACAGAGTCAATGGATATTGTGGCTAGGTTGACAAGTCTGTCCTGTCCACACGTGTTCCTCAGATACGTTTTGATCCTTTTTAGACAGGAAAAGGAGCGCTCTGCTGATGTGCTGGTGGCTGGTATCGTGAGCATGAGCTGGAGCAGCTTGTAGACCTCGGAGAGTGTGCCCTGTAGGTCATCCTCAATAAGAAGCTGTATCAGCTCTCCTGGTGGCTTGTGAAACAACCTGTTGTTGTACAGCGTGTGCAGCTCATTCCTTAACTTCTGCTCATCAAAGAATGGATACGTGTTGATCAGCTGAGCCAGCTCACTGCTGGGAAATGCATCAGGGTTGCAGAACGATGTGAATGATGTGTGTTCCAGTATCCGAAAAAAGTGCAGGTGCTCCATATCTGCAAATCTTTGGGTCATGTGCAACACTATGCCGTCAACAATCTGGAAGTAAAGACGCCGGAAAGACACAACCGTTTCCTCGTCTCCTTCTTGGTGCTGGTTAAACCCTTGCTCCAGGTCGTCCCAGCCGCGGCGACGTCGTTTACGTCGGGGCACAGGATCGCCGACTGCTTTGACCGTGTCATCGTAAATGCGACTGAATGTCTCATCTGTTCTTGTGGCTTTGAGAGCGCTGAGAGTGCTCATGATCCGATCCTGGCATTTTTTGATGTCCGCCGTCTTGCTATGCAGAACCTGGAAGAGTGGTTCTGTGAGGCCGAAAATGGACTGAAAGACCCCGAGCAGGAAGGTGAAGTCAAAATCCTCAAGTTTTTGCTTCAAGGAAGCACTCTGTGCAATGGTCTCTTTGTCCCATCCCGGCTCTGTCATTATCCTGTCAAAAGCGATACAGAGCGACCCGCGTCCTTCATGGATGGCGTGTACTGCGCGGCTTTTAAAATTCCACCTCACAGCAGAACCCCCTGGTACACGCACAGCTCGATCAACTTCAGACAGTATCGCTGTATCGCTGATCTCTTACATGAACGTGAGAAAAAATTGTGGAAGGCATCGAGATTGGCAAAAAACAGTTTGGCTGCTTGGATGTTGTTTGTGCCTTGTGCTAAAACCAAATTTTATTTGTGAGCATAGCAGTGGATGAATAGCGCATTGGGGCAGTGTGCTTTCACTAAAGCCTGAACGCCACCGTGCTGTCCACTCATGCAGCTTGCTCCGTCATAAGTCTGACAAATCAGTTTGTTTGTTGGGCTGTAGTTCCCGATGGCTCTCATGACAACTGATGTTACAGCTTTTGCATCTCTTTCTAAGCTGACATCAAAAAAGCCGAGGAAACGTTCACACACACTGCCTTTTTCATTCACATATCTGATTATGATAGTGAGTTGGCACTTATTGGAGATGTCTGATGTGTCATCCACTTGTACAGCAATGAAAGGAGAAATGTGTATTTCTTTATCAGTCTCATCCTGGATACAACGAGCTATGCTCTCAATTATGTCATTTTGTATGGTGTTTGACATACCGCTGAAGACTGTTGACGATCCCAAGTGCTCCGCGAGTGCAGTGTCAAACTCTGCAAATGCACGTACCAGCTCTACAAAATTGCCCCTGTTAGAGCTGCCAGCGGCCTCATTGTGTCCCCTGAATGCTTGCTCTTGACGTGCAAGGTACAGGGCAGCAATGATGAGTTTCCTCAGAATATCCCGGTTCTTTTTTACTTGTTCGTTGTGCTTCTTTGTGCTAATGGTTCTTGCTACATCCAGAGCCTCGTCAATCCTGACGCGTCCAAAAAGCTTTAATTTCACAGCACAATCTATATGATTTTTAGATTTACCGTGCCTCTCAATTGCCTGTGACAGGTTGGCAAGGTCGATGAATCCTGAAGTTGCCCAAGGATTGTTCAGGGAGCACGAACCCTTGTCAAAAAGAAGACATGGCCAGCAAAATAGACGCTGAAGTTTAGCGCTTCCAGTTAGCCACTCCGTGCGGACATAATTGTCCTCATTGAACGTCCGATTAGATCCCTTATTCCTCTGTGTACACAGCTCGAGTGTGGGCGTTGTCCTGCCATCTGCTTTAATTTTTAGTTGCTGCTGTAGCGGAAGTTTAGTGAAGTTATGCTTAATTAAGTACGCCAAATCTCCTCCCTCCATAATGCTTCATTTGCTTGATCATTTCTAACGGCGGTGATGACAGTTACAGTATTCAAATTGATGTTGATGTGATTGGATGGCAGTGTCCAATCAAATCGCCAGCCGCCAGCCGCCCCTGAAGGGAAGCTAGAGGCGGCTGGCTTCCCCTGGCATGGCCCTGACCAATCACAGGTTGGCAGGGGCATCACGTGGGCCTCATCTGATTGGTTAATCCCTCAATTTTTTTTCACCAAGGGAAGCTAGATTCTGCTGGCCTCCTCTCGCAACAGTGAATGCAATCTACTGTTTCACCATGACATCTAGAGGGGCGCTGTTTCACTCTTTGTAAAATACTCAATGAGAATGGGGGAGAGACGGAGAGACGGTCCGGCAGGAACACACAGGAAAGTAGAATTACAGAAACAAAACACAGTGTTTTTATTTATTTATTTAAGTTATAACTACAATCCGAAAAAACAGGGGAAGCCTGGCTTCCCTTGGCCTCCGGGAGAAAACGCCACTGCACTCAACGGTCCGTCACAGCGGCGGAGCTGTGATCATGCAGAGCTGCGTGTTCTCCGTCAGCAGCAGCTGATCTGATCTCTGATCCCTCTCTCGCGCCCGGTTATACTTCACTCGCGTTTATGTCCAAATCTATCAGATCTAGCTAGTTCTAGTTAATGATTTGACTGCCTGCTTATCAAAGGACACCTAAACAATAAGCGTTGCTTGGCAACGGCGTGTGGCCGCAAAGTATAGCGCAGCATTATGCATATGTTTATATGAGGGGTCAAAATCCCATGCTCCTAAAATGCTCATATATTTGTTTCTCTTCATTCCCCACGCCCCAAAATAAATAAATATACCAATTTTAGGAAAAGTAACGAAGTTTGAGCAGTGTGGGTTTTATATGAACAGAGTTACACATATTTCAAAACGCGTGTAATAACTGCAGTTTGCCTCCCTGTCAGAATGACAAAGATCCTCAGTGAAGCACAAGCCCATGTTTCTCACTACATTGTAAGTAGGCCTACAACTTATTAAAAAGATCAGTGCAATGCAACTAATGTCGTCTTAGTGTTATTGCATGATGTTAAAATTGGTTTGCCATGAATTTAGTGATGGATTGTAAACATTTGAAATGTAGCATTTAAGTGTTTCTCAGTTACAAGGTTGTTGTTTTAATAAATCAGACATAATGGTGCAGCGCTGTACTGTACCTCTTTATATAGGCTTTTTTTCCTTAACAAATTGTTTTTGCGCTGATCAGGGGGTACGTGGCTGAATTTTTTTTTTTTGTCATTATTGAAAAAAGTTTGAGAACCACTGAGTTAGACCATGAGTTAGACCCGAGTCTTCCTGACAGTTCACAGTGTGCCGCTGCCCGGTGTAATTCAAATGTACCGCCACGCGCACCACAGACACACAGCTGCTGCCCTGCCGCAGCACCGGAAGTGGAAAACCAAACTGCTGTCATTGGATGCAGTCGCAATTTCTACAGGCTCGCACTTACCTGTTAGCATCTGGCATCTGTTAGCATCTGTTAGCATCTGTTAGCATCTGGCTCTCCTGCTTACAAACTTTTAGCCATCCCTGCTTATACAAGTAGTAGTTTTAGTTGTCTGCGAACTGTGGAGGCCTACTCCCACCTGTCGAGTGTGGCTGTACTGAGGTGTTTTTCCTCCGGAGACGTCGCGAAGAGACGGAGCGGCTCCACCTGTTGCTGCCTGCGATCTGCGATTTACGGAGGCCTGCTCGTCGCGAAGAGACGGAGCGGCTCCACCTGTTTGCTGCCTCCGATCTGCGATCTACGGAGGCCTACTCCCACCTGTAGAATACGGCTGTACTGGAGAGGTTTTTACCCCGGAGTCGTCGCGGAGAGACGGAGTGGATCCACGCTTCGGGCTTGGCCTGCTTCCACCGGGCGTGTGCTGCTGTGCGGAGGAGGATTTGACCACCGCTGGGGCCTGCTTTCCACCTGTCCTGGTTCTGCTGTTGCAGAGGCCTGCTTTCACCCCGGGGATACCACGGAGGGACCGGAGCGCTTCCACGCTGCTGTTTTTGCCTGTCCTTTGCTGCTGTGCTGATTTTGCTCCAGGAACATCGCGGATACTGTGTGCTGGTCTGGGAAAATGGCCCATATCGGGATTCTGCTGTACCTGTTAACTGTTTTGGACTATGAGAAGATCTCTAGTCATTCTGAGAAGACTACTGGATTCACGTCTGTTCTGCCACCCGCAGTGGGCATCCCCTGCAAAGGTTCGGATGTGTTGCTCAAACAATTACCGGTTGCCTTGTCACAGTCAATCTGCTCGACAAAATATGTTTGTCTTTTTTATTTTCCTGCGATGATGGTTCTTCAGGACTGCTTCTTAAGCTCTAATCACACTCTCGCAGACTTTTCCGGTGTTTCTAAATTAGATGACAATGTATGTGTGTCGTTTAAGAGGAAAAGATGCCTGGTTTTTTTGTTGTTATTACTGTCAGGAAATGTACAACCTAACCCTGGTCTGCCCAGTAGTAGTAGTCAGATCGCTACTCCTGCTGATTTTAAAGCTAGGTCTGGGTTGGGTTTCATCCACTTGAATGTGCGCAGTCTGTTAGGTAAACTAGATTTTGTCCGTATCTGGGCAAAATCGACTGACGCTGACGTCATTGTCTTATCAGAAACATGGCTAAACAAATCTATTTTGGCCTCTGACATTGCCTTAAATGGTTTTAATGTGTATTGTACCGACCGGCCTAATAAAGGTGGTGGCGTTGCCATTTATGTTAAGAATAAGTTCAGTGTAACCACATTAGTTTCCAAATCGATCAGTAAGCAATGTGAATTTTTAGCCATAAATATAGAAGTGGCAAAGGGTCCTTGTCTTCACTAGCAAATCTTTTATCACAACTAGACTACAAGGAAATAGTGCTACTTGGAGATTTTAACTGGGACTGCAGTGTCAGAGGATTTTAAAAACCTTTGTATCTCTTTGAATGTTACTCAGATTGTTGACAGTCCTACTCGCCCAAATATTAAGTCCCCTAATAAATCCTCCCTAATTGATCTCATTTTAACTAATGTTCCCCATAAATATTCATCTGTGGGAGTATTTGCAAATGATCTGAGCGATCACTGTGTTGTAGCCACAATTAGGGACACTAAGGTCCAAAAGGTTAAACCTCGCATTATCATTAAGAGAGAAAAAAAACATTTTGTTGAGCAGGGTTTTGTGCATGATCTGTTTGATTTTGATTGGGGTAAAATCGATCTGTGTGCTGATGTGGAAACAGCATGGTCTTATTTTTATCTTGGTTTTATGGAGATCATTGATAGACATGCACCCTTGCGTAAATTTAGAGTAAAGGGACGAGACAATCCTTGGGTTTCTGCTGAGCTGTCTAGTCTCCTTCATGAGAGAAACAAGGCCTGGGCAAAGGCTAGGCAATCAGGCTCAGAGGTAGAGTGGCTGCGTTTTAGGCAGCTAAGGAATAGCTTCACTTCACATGTCAAAAGTGCAAAGTCGAAGTACTATTTGTCAGTTACCACAGAAAACCTAAATAATCCTAGAAAATTTTGGAAAGCAATAAAATCGATATCCACCGGTGAGATCCGTAATGAGCTACCTCCGTGCCTTACCTTATCTGGCACTATATCGGACAGGGCCACTATGTTAAATTGCTTTAATGAGCATTTTGTGTCCTGCAGTTCTATGTTTGATTCTGTGACTAACTCTGCTGCTGTGAACACCCCAATCCGTGACTCTGAACAATGTGTTCTGGAAAACCCTTTCAGTTTTACTCCTTTTACTGTCAATGTTGTTCATGAAGCCTTATCTAAGCTAGATCCTAAGAAACCGGCTAGCCCGGACAACGTAGAACCTTTCTTTTTAAAGATAGCTGCAGATTTTATTGCTCTTCCTCTTACTACTTTTTTGAACCTCTCCCTCAGCACAAATGCAATTCCAAAAGTATGGAATTCAGCTTATGTCTTGCCTTTACTAAAAGGAGGGGAGGCAACTATTTTAAATAACTATAGGCCAATCTCTAAATTGTCAGTTCTGGCGAAGGTGCTCGAACGCCTAGTGAGTGAACAGGTAAAGGAGTTTTTATGTAAAAATGATATCCTGTCTAAACATCAGTCAGGCTTCAGAAAGCAACACAGCACCATCACTGCCACAATGAAAGTGGTGAATGACATTACGAGTATTTTAGACAATAAGCAGAGTTGTGCAGCTCTATTTATTGACCTTTCCAAAGCGTTTGATACTGTCGATCATCGCATCTTAAAGCAGAGGCTACTCAGTATCGGCATATCCAGCCATGCAGTGGGTTGGTTTGTGAACTACCTCTCTGAAAGGTCCCAATGTGTTCACTTTGATGGGCTGTCTTCTGAGTGGTTAAACATTGCTAATGGTGTTCCTCAAGGTTCTGTTTTAGGTCCACTTTTATTCTCCATATATATCAACAGTTTAGGTGAAAATGTGAATGAAGCTACTTTACATTTTTATGCTGATGATACCGTGATGTATTGTGCAGGTCCCTCCATTAAGGAGGCTGGTGTTGAATTACAGGCTGTTTTTAACACTATTCAGACTCAGCTTGCTGAATTTAAGCTTATTTTAAATGTGGATAAAACCAAGGTAATGCTATTTTCAAAAGCTAAAAAGACACCAGAGCCTGTTTTGGATATTGTTACTATGCAAGGACAAGTACTTGAAGTGGTTACCAGTTATACATACCTAGGTATCTGGCTTGATGATTGTCTTACTTTTAAACTTCATGTCAATAACCTGCTTAAAAAGCTGAGGGTTAGACTAGGTTTCTTTTTCAGAAACAAGTCCTGTTTCTCTTTTGAAGCCAGGAAAAGGCTAGTCACTGTGACCTGTTTACCTGTGCTGGACTATGGTGATTTGTTGTATATGAATGCACCTGCCTATTGCCTGAACAAGTTAGATGCCGCCTATCACAGCGCACTGAGATTTGTCACAAATTGTAAAGCACTTACTCATCACTGTACCCTGTATGCCAAGGCAGGTCTGCCATCACTTACTGTAAAGAGGCTCAGTCATTGGTACACGTTTATTTATAAAGCTTTGTTGGGTAAACTCCCGTATTATATCTGCTCTCTGATAACACAGAGAGTTGCAAGCAGCTATTGTCTGAGATCGCATGATGTAGTATTGTTAGATGTGCCAAGAGCAAGGACTGTCTTAGGTAAGACAGCTTTTATGTGCGCAGCTCCATTTGCTTGGAATAGTCTTCAGCAAGAATTGAAACTGAGCAATCTCATTCCTCTGCATGTTTTTAAAGCTAGGCTAAATGAAATGCTCGTTGATACTATGGGCACTTGTAAATGTCTATAACTATGTAAATGTATCCTGTAAATATAATGTATAATGTCCTTTATTGTTTTATGTTTCATGAGGAACCTATATGCTGCAGGTCTCCCTTGAAAAAGAGATCTATGATCTCAATGGGACCAATCTGGTTAAATAAAGGTTTGAAATTAAATGAACTGCTGGGAGAAAAACTGACTGATCAGAAATGTAACGTTATCTTTGATAATATTTCGTCTCCTCATTTTTCGTCAACGAAAGTAAAGAGAGATTTTGGCATAGTTTTTATTTAGTAAACTACATTTTCGTCTTGTCACTTTTCGTCAACGATATTGCATGATGATTTCGTTGCAGTTATTGTTTACTGCCGTCGGTGCCGTCTCGTCATCGTCTCGTTTTCGTCATGGAAAAAAAGGTCGTTGACGAACATATTTCGTCATTGTGTTAGTCAACGAAATTAACACTACGTGACAGCTATCTTTGTGATGGTGGCGCGTATTGTGCGAGACCAGAGACCTGTAGTTCACTGAGCGGTTTCACACAAAAAAATGTGTAACTTCACAGTTTTACGACACATTTTAATTTTTTTGACTTGAATTTTCTTTCAAATTGACAAACATCATATGTGTCATTCGTGGCACAATTCAAACGGGATCGAAAGATGACTTTTCTCTCTCCATTGACTTCAATGTATAATTTTCCGCTTCCGGGGTCCCATGAGCTCCCTCGTAAGGGGAGGGACTTCGCCTCTCTATGGGGCCCCACATTATCCAGGCTGACTCCGGTCAGTGTCGCAAATTGCGTGCATGATTGTTTACAAAATAATCCTGATGACAAGGAAAGGCACTGAAAAATGAAGAGAAATTATCTTTCTGGAAGCGAAAAAAGGAAGAAGAAAAAAGATGAAGATGAGAGAAAAAAACAAGACAGATGGTAAGTAAGTTGAGTAGATAACGATGAAATACTAAATAACTAAATGTTGCTAGTCTAACCTTAACTGTGGGATAGAGAAACTTGAATTACATAACTTCCACTAGAATCAAATTATTTATTTTGTTTACTTTGATCTGCTCTGCTGGCCGTGACATTACCGAGTCAAGTGTGCGCAGCCGGGTCGGTACAACGCCGTTGACCTATTAGCTTAGCTTAGCTAGCTGGCTGAAAGAATGTAAAAGCTAGTAATTACAGTATTAACACGTCTTCATTAATCTTTTTGGCATTGTTACTGAAATAAACATGGTCTCTGCCATTTCTACATTAACGTTTCACCCGTTGTTTAATGGGACACCAGTAATGGAGTAATTTGGAGGGGGAAATTTAGCAAGCTTTTTCTGTAGGCTAGTTAACTGATGAAGCTGTGTCCGACTGAGCTAACTGTCAAGCTATGAATGTTCAATTAGGAAATTTAGATGCAAGACATTTGGACAAGTGTACTCTAAATAACTTATTGTTAAGTTAGTGTGCTATGTGTTGAGTGTATTTTATTGTATTTTGCTTCTCTGTAGTGTACTCCTAGTGGTTTTATGATGATACTGAAAACTGTTTATTTCAACCTTAGTAGCCATAGTGCAGGCTCCAGCACAATCCTCTGCATTGGAACCATGTTCACTTACATTGGCCCTTTCAAATTAAATGGAAATAGTAAACAATGAAGAATAGTGGAAGCTACCCCCAAGAACAACATTCGAAAGCTGAATATGAGGAATTTGAATTATATAAAGTGAAAGCATTTTGAATTGTTAACATGTTCCTGTATAAGTTTCACTTTATTATCTATCCTCAGGATCCTTTCTTAAGTTTCTGGCACCAGCAGCAGCAAAGGATAAGGATAAGGTGCCCCCTCCAAATGCTGATGATGCTAAGTTAAAGGGGACCTATCATGCAAAATGCACTTTTGTACGTCTTTTATACATGAATATGTGTCCCCGGTGTTCCAGTGAACTCACCAAGTGTCAGAAAACACAACCCTCTCTATTTTCCTCCATACCCAAATCTCTAAAAAAGGGGCTGCAACGGATCTGATACAGACTGATCCAGATTTGAACACTTTACTGACGTCAGTAAAGTGGTGCTACGGCTATTGGTCAATTCAGGGGAATGAGAGGTTGGGCCACGGCCGGCCATTGCCGCTCGAAAGCGCTGGAGACGCTGTAGTACATATGCCAGGCCTGTAAGTGGCGCTGTAGTCTGCCACAAAAGCAGCGAAGAAGACTTCCCTTGCATGGTTGCCATGGTTGCCCTTCTGTTTATTCTCCGCTGTGGCTCTTTTTCTCCCTCCCGGAGGCAAGCGTTTGCGCCTCCTGCTTTAAAACAAATGAATAATGACTCTATATAATCATATAAGGGATAATGTGCAGCGACGCGGTCATTATGGGGAAAAGAACACCGACAGGCTGATCAGGAGCCCGACGCCAAGCGGAGGGATCTAGATCGGCATGAAGGCACATTATGCAATGTGCACATTTTCCCACTTATTACATGGCCACATTCTCGACAAAGTAACGACATGACTCCCAATATTAATTTAAATGTTTTTATGGATTTAGAAAATGATTTTATTGATTTAAAAAATAGTTGTATTGATTTAAATTGACATGCTAAGAAAAATAGTCCGTTGTTACTGTTTGAACTAACGTAGCAACGGCAGGAACTGCTTCAATAGCGTTTTTGAGGAGCTTTTTGATCACAGATTTGAAAACATCGTTGCTTGCTTTAAAAGTAGCACAATTCATTATGTCAAACCTTGGAAAGTATCTCGATATCCCTGCCCTAATGCCAAAGAAACTGGCAACTGAATATGTGTCGCCGTTTGATGTCTATGTCTGGACCGCTGCGTAAAAAGGAGGGTTTCTGCCCCATTACTTCTCTTCTTACTTCTATAAGAATAAAACACGGAGGACGGAGATCTCTTTTTCTCCCCGCTGCAGCCCAGCAGCTGATCTCAGAGCACGCTCCCCTCTCCTGCAGGGGGGCGTGGTCAGCTGCAGCTCACAGAATCAGCCCCCTGCAAAAACAGCGCTGGAAAGAGCAAATGGAGCGAAATGAGGCATGGCTAAAATGCAGGATCTGTTTGGTATTTTGAAAAAAAAACTATATTTATATACTTTATATAGGTATGGCCCTACAATATATTGTTCAAATATAGCATGATAGGTGTCCTTTAAGTATTCCACTTTTAATTGATTATACTGTGCATCGCACTCCAAAGATTCCTTGTAACATGATATTCCCTGTTTCTTTTTGGGACATAGCAGTTCAGTCAACATCTACCTCCAGTGGGGCGTCAACATCTGCCTCCAGTGGGGCGTCAACATCTGCCTCCAGTGGGACAGCAACATCTTCTCATCATGAAGATGACACGTCAACCCCTACCTCCAGCAGCACTACCACGACTACAAAAGGTTTGATCACATCAGACGACCCTGCACAATGGCCAAATGTCCTAAATGATAGGGAAAAGTGTGCACTAGTAACAAGAGGACCAATACAAGAAACGGATATCATCTTTCCGCAGAATACTGAAAAAACTTCACGTAGATTTACAAAGGAAAACTATTCTGGTTTTAATTGTTCTTTATATTTATATGCGTGATTTATTCGTTTTTGTATGTCTTTTATATTCATATTACCAACTAATAACTAACTTTGAAAATAACAAAAATGCGAAGTTGTTAAATAAAAAACTGTTTACATTTAGCAATTTTTTGTTGGTGTCAGATTATTTATAACACAATGGTGATGAAAGCTGGTTCGAGGGGCCCCCAGTGAATTTTTGCCTCGGGCCCCCAGAGACCCTAGAATCGGCCCAGCGTTTACCTGTCCTGTACCACTTGTTATGACTTTTCTCTCTCGCGTATTCGGTTAAGATCCATCCCACCTCACTCCTCGTGCTGAAACCTATCAATCAGAGTAGGGGTGGGTCTTCACTGAATACATTTGGGGAACAAAATCAAGCTTTTTAAAAGGCGAGTGGATTTTGGCAGGCAGTGAGTGCGGACCAACGATTGAACGATAACAAGAACGGCTCTCACCAAGTACGACTCGGTTCCCCTCGTTCGTACCAAAGAGCTCGCTCGTTCGCGACCGACACATCACTACTAGGAGATGAGCACGTTCAGTCGATAAATATGGCCGCCAAATCAAAACGTGTTTGCAAAAAGGTGGGGCTTAGAATGAAATGCTCATTACTCATCAACAATGTATCCAAATATCACAGATTTTGGTGGATAGGTTCAATCTGTCTTGGGGAAAAGGTACACAAAAGCATTTTCATTTTGGGCTATAGGGGGCGCCAAAAACACCACCAATTTATAACTCAAGAACGGATGGACGAATTGTATTTTTATATGTTTTAGACATAGGCCGTTTCTCAATCGCGAGTACACATGCTGCATAGCAACTATTTCAAGTATACTACGTCATAGAGTGGCGCAGAATGCTGGGCATTTAACATACATTTAAACAGTCCTTCGGTGCCACTCGATTACGTAGTATATACTTGAAATAGTTGCTCTGCAGCAGTTTTACTTGCGATTGAGAAAGGGCCATACTCTGGGGGTGACTACGAACTGAGATTTAAAGTGTCGCAACAAATGTAGAATGTGGGCGTGGCCTATAGCTTTTTTTTAAATTGCGATAGCATAAAATGAGCTTCGGATGCAAAACTTGGGACACATGTCACAGCCCACGACCTTTTTGAGAATGTAAAAAAAAATGTAATTTCTATAAAAAAACTGCTCAGTAGTGCCCCCTATTGTGTGGTAGTCACATATGTGACCTGCTCTATCGAAATCAGTCACATTGACCCGAAGACACATTTTGAGTTGTATACATTGTTGGAAAGAGGAGATTCCTAGCTTTCTAATGATATCCGGATTGTTGTTGTACTCCAAATATTAAGCAAAATATGTCACATTATATAATGACTGTCACCGAGTCATCATTTTGAGAAAAAGGCCTTCAAAGTTTTCTCTTCTCTGGAATCCATCAATCTGATTGATTATTAGCGGAGCAAATGATCAAAGTAGTACGGAGGGAAAATATTTTCGTTTGGATTACTGGTCTGGGGGAAGCTTGCGAGTGTCTGTGTATGTATGTGTGTGTGTGTGTGGTTGTGTATTTTTGCGTTTGTGTGTATTGTGTTTGTTTCCCGGGGAAAACACTCACGAGAAACACCGGCTGTTGTTATGCCTGCTGTGACGTCAAGTTACTCCGTTCTCCGCTTGTAATTATGCCGTTACAAGCTTCAAAGTTGTATTTATCATCTGAATTTGCCGAAACAAGTTTAATATTCTGAAAGCCAAGAATGGGGCGAAGCCTGCAAGCTAGTTCAGGCAGTCAACTAGAGCACTTATGCTGCATTCATACATAACGCCCCCTTGCCACTCTACAACCAACCAAACGGAGTCTCCTTAATATGCCGCTCTATTTAACCTGCCAGATCTCTCTCCATGCATTGCTTGCTGCTGCTATTGCCGCAGTTACCTCTACGTCGCTGCTGCTTGCCTGCCCCACCACCACCCCAGCTTCCACCCCAGCTTCCACCTGTAGGCTCGGGGGTTAGTTATTTAATCATCACTCATCGTGCTATTTATATCTATGGAGTGATGATGCCCGAGCCTAGTCGCCAAACTCAACTATATGCTGCTTCTAATAAACATGTTAAAGGAACACGTGAGTTGTCTGACTGAACTTTGTTTATTTGAAATCAGATGAAAACAAAATGTAACGGACCCTGCCGTGTTATCAATGATCACTATACGCTTACATTCATAATTTCAGCCGGAGGGAGGGGGGGCGCTGCAGAAGAGCAGAGTGGCGAGTGAGAGGTGGCTGTCATCTTCCCTTTACAAGCTTCAAAAATGTATTTATCGTGTGATTTTGGAAATAAAAGTTTCATATTCTGAAAGCCAAGAATTTGTTTATTTAAAATCAAACAAAACACCCGAACCCCGAAAAACAATTTCGCAAATCCACATTTATTTTGAAATGAGCCGTTGCGACTTCCGAGTGATTTCGATAGAGCGGGTCACATATAGTTTGATTTTGGCACAGACATTCCTCATGGAATTGCAGACATATTTGAAATTGCTTTTCATTAGTCCCGCCCCCCAGAAAGTCGGCCATTTGGAAAAATTTGCGTTTTTCATGAATTGTAAGCACATTTTTGCAAACTCCTCCTAGGAAATGATCGGAAAAATTCCAATCCAGGACAAATTCAGCCCATATCCAATGTGATGCTAAATTGCGAAGAAAATAGTTGCTAGCTCAATCGGGGAGTTCGTAAGCTAACGGAGAATATACAATTTTTGACGAATTACATGTTGCAAATGACTCCAAACTACTCGCATATAGTTTTTCCGATATTCACGAAACGCTGTATATACATTGCTCTTATGATTGCCGACATATTTCAATTTGCTTTTATTAGCCACGCCCCCCAGGAAGTTGACAATATTGAAGAATGTGCGTTTTTCGTGCATTTTAAGCACATTGTTGCAAACTCCTCCAACGGAAATGATCGAAAAAATTCCACTCCAGGACAAGTTAAGTGCATATCCAATGTAATGCTACATTGCGAAGGAATAGTCCTTCGCTCGAACGGGGAGCTTGTAGGTTAACGGAGAATGTACAATTTTTGACCATTTATATGTCACATAAGCTACTGAGAACCGCCTGTCTGCCCGGCGCATCAACTCTCACTTACACACACCTACACAATGTACAACACATACACTATACAAAACACACCTACACATTGTACAACAAACACAAACAGCTCCTAAAGCATATACTAAATATCAGGCTACAGCCCTTGTATATTTTATTATGTGAAACACTATATGGTTTCATGAAAAATATCTACTGTTTATTTGTAGATATCTCCTAAAGCCTACAAATAAAGTGTGTAATGTAGGCGTTACATATATTATTCTATAACACATAGGTTTGAGCAAGCTCTCTGATTGGTCAATAGGCGTGTTTGATTCCACGATCAAACAACGATCAAATAGAACGTACCTAATCACAAAGTATCCAGTGGCCTACACACGCCACTAGCCTACCGAAACTACTTCCATGAGCCTACATCGTGTGGTTTCCATAGCGACGTTTAGCGACACACAGCCGTTACACTGTTATACATTGTCTCTCGTTGGAAATCGGTAGCTACAAAATGTCAGATTTTAAAGTTAATTTTGATTTGTTGGGTTGGAGGCCAGAGAAATCATGTCCGTTAGCGGACATAAAAACGAGTCATCGCTTCGCAGCTACTGGGCTCCATCTCTAGACAACAGAAAGATGTGGAGCAACGCGCTTTTTGCCGGTCCGGGACACGCCATAAAACGGCCACTGGAGGAAAGCTCTTCCTATAACGTAGTCCTACCCGTGAACACCACAGCACCACCTGCAAAAAAGTCTGGCATGGAGTTCATGGAGAGCTGTTTCAAGAATTGCACTTTTAATGGCAGCATGAACATCCACCTTCATTCTGAACCCAAAATGTTGATATATATTATACACACTGTTCTGCTTTCTGCACTGACCTCAGCAGCTGTTCTCACTGTAAACATCGCTTCACAATGAAAGCAGTTGTATTAAAAAAAAAATAGCCTAACATCCAGGGGGGATGTGATTAGTGAGTAAACAAACAGTAAAGGGCAGAAAGTCTGATGCACATTTGATCATCTCAAATAACTTATAATCACAACTAACTTATAATCACAACGGGAGCACTTTGCAGAGCTGTGCTTCGTTGACAAGTCCAGCCATGCGTCCCGCCTCTTTTAAACATCACTGTTGGCTGAAATCGACTCCGGAGAATACTTCAGTGTACCCTCGGTTATAGCTCCTCCAGAGAGACTCCTCTCTCCTCTACTTCAGTGTACCCTCGGTTATAGCTCCTCCAGAGAGACTCCTCTCTCCTCTAAATCAGTGTATCCTCAGTTACGGCTCCTCCAGAGAGCATCCTCGATTATCAATCCTCGACGAGCCTTTTGTTTTCCCTCGAGACGGCGTGCCGACATCTGTTTCCGGGTCGCTGCCGGAGTACCTGGGAGTCTGGGACGCGAAAATTATAGAATTGAGAAACGGCTCATTTCGGAGGACTCACACGCGTTTGCTTGACGCCGGGGCGACCGGCGGCTGCCCTCCCCGACAGGCGCACGGACACGAGGGCCAAAAAAGGTTTTGAAAATATTGATAATTGAAAAGCAAAAAATTATCATGTGCACACACATAGGCCTGTCACGATAATTAATTTTGTTGGACGACACATTTTCCTGGAAATTATTGCGATAAACGATAATATTGTCGGCACTGTTATAAGACCATTTTAGACCACTGAGAATGATAATATATAATAATAATTCAAGTACATCCTTTCAAACATAACTTTGTTTTGAACATTCAACATTGCAAATGAAATGTGAAATAATATTAAAATATTTAAATGATATATAATAAATAAAACAAATTAATGAAATGATAATAAATTAATTAAATCACACACAACCAAAACAATAAATTAAATAGACTCAGGCTGGAAAACAGAGTTCTCTCTCTATCTATCTATCCCAGATGCCTCAACAGGCCATATCCAAATCTGTTTTTCAAAGTTTTCGAGCAAGGAACACCAACATTAATTTAATTTAATTTCAAGCCTTTATTTATCCAGGTGTATCCCTTGAGATCATTGATCTCTTTTTCAAGGGAGACCTGCTCAAGTAGACATGTTTGCATTGTCGGGCAAATGCATCTTTGATTGTAAACTGCCGGGAAGGTGGGGGCTCTCCATCTCCAGCTGCCGTGTTTGCTACCAGCTGGGAAAACGGAATGGGGTGGTTGTGTAACAGCCTAATGAGGCCTGTTAACATCAAATTTATATTAAAAGATTTGGATTCCCGGCCACACCAATACAACGACAGCAATAGGTGTAAAATGGTTTATTTGTACAAAGTTACTTTAAAAACACTCCTTTGATAAATACTTAAAATAACGTAAGGTTAAAATAATGTTCAATAAATATAAACCAGTTACATAAGAATTACAGTTCTAGCAGGGGCTGATAAAATCCTGAAAGTCCTGTCTGCTTGGAAGCGAACTCAACTCCGGGTTTTTGCCAGGCAGAAGTGCAAGGTTCAAGTCCCTTCCAGGAAATCCAGTGCCAGGATTTCCACGTTGCCGGCCCGCCGCACTCTGTCCGTCAGCCTCTGGTCGCGGAGCCCTCGGTAAACAACAAAAGGAGACTCAGGGGAGGAGACAACAATGTACATTTCGTGACGTAAAACTAGATGCCCAAAAGCAGGAGAAATAGCCACTTCCCTTTATCTGGAGTTTGTTTCAGCATTGAATCCGATGGTTAGAGGAAGGTCCGGTCCGATCTGCGGCAAGGTAAGGAGGAGCAGGAGGGATCCGATCCGGTCCGATTTGCTGCGAGGTGAGGAGGAGCAGGAGGGATCCGATCCGGTCCGATTTGCTGCGAGGTGAGGAGGAGCAGGAGGGATCCGATCCGGTCCGATCTGCGGCGAGGTGAGGCAGCAACTGTCAAGAGAAGAATAGCTGCCGTCTAGCAGGTAGTCGGCGTATTTATGAGGGAGTGGATTTGGCAACTGGCGAATGAGATCGCTGATTTTCACTGGGTGCCGGTGTGTCAATCAGCAGTGTCTGTGTCTTTGTTGTGACAGTTCGTTGAGGAGGTTAAACAAGCATGTAAATAAAAAGAGTTCATCGCTAAATAGCGCACAACATTAAAATCACAACACTATATGTAACATGCAACAATTATATAAAAGCTTTAACCATCCGTCCCACTGTCTAACATACTGACTTTATTCACTTTGTGACACTCCTCCCCCCTTTAACAGTTGTCGTCCCGACAATCTTACTGTCCATACCTGTCTGGAGGCCTACCCCTGTTTTGCCTCTGAGACCTTCGTAGGGGTGATGCATTTCTCTGCTCTTGTGGGGCCACAGGGTCCTCTCCTACGGGACCTGTGGGAGGAGCAATTACTATGGGCACAAGGGTCAAAGGCAACAACAGGGGCCTGGGAAGTAGCGAATTGGGGAAGATTGAGTTTGTTTCAATCTCTGGGGCATGATGTGGTACTTCAGGTGGATCGAAAGGGCAAGGCCTAAGATGGTTACGATGGATTGTCTTAATAGGGCCTTCTTTTCCTTCTGGCCTGATCTGGAAAATTGGCAGGCCGGGGCGTAGTTGATCATGAACAACATAGAGTTGGGGCTGCCAGTGGGGCGCCAACTTTCCCTCCCCTCTGGGGCGGAAATTTCACAACAGCACCCTGGGCAACCCCATGGCTGGATGAGGTGTCGCCAGAGAACACGAGCTGTGGTGGCTGCCGTCTGGTCTTTTGTAGGGATAGCCCATCCATACTTTGTGAAAAGGTCAGTCATAACCAATAGATAAGGGTAAGTGTCGCCATGCCGGCCAAGAGACAGGTAGTCGATTGAGACAATTTCCAAAGGGTATGATGTTAGGATAGGAACCAAAGGTGCTCTTACATCTGGGCCCTTTTACTGTTGGGTGCAGCTCGCACAATTGGACGCCCATGTCTGTAGGTCAGTTCCCATCTCTACCCAGTAGAAAGTCTTCCTCAGCAGGGCATCGATCTTGGCTATGCCCATGTGTCCTGAGGCTTGGTGATACTTTTCCCACAGCTCCTGTGTCTTGCCAGTGGGCACCACAATTTGGGAGAGGTTCAGCCCAGTATGACGCTCTTGAGTTCTCCGCTTCAACACACCTTCCTGGATGTATAACCGGCTCCATTCTCGCAAGAGACGTCTTACTGCAGGCTAACTGGCTTTCCTTTCCTCAGGTAGTGGGAAGTGTCCTCTTGCCACCCACCCTTTCACTTGGACCAGTGCTTGGTCTCCTTCCTGACAATGCTTCCAATGGTCTTCAGTTTCAGGGGTGTCCTCCAATTCCACCACTACTGTCTCTGCTTGGGTCTGCTGGGTGGGTTCTGCGTCTTGTGGCAACCTGGACAAAAGATCAGCATTCTGGTTTGCAGAGCCAGGGCGATATTTCAAGTCAAAGTCAAAGTTTGCCAGCTGGGCTGCCCACCGCTGTTCAGTGGCACCTAAGTGTGCTGTGTTCAGGTGGACAAGTGGGTTATTGTCTGTAAAAGCCAGGAATTTGTTGCCCCACAAATAGTCTTTGAATTTCTCAGTGACGGCCCACTTGAGGGCCAAAAACTCCAGTTTGAATGAACTGTAATTTTTGTCGTTCCTTTCAGTGGGGTGTAAGCTTCTGCTGGCATAAGCAATAACCCTCTCCCTGCCATCCTGTACTTGTGATAGCACTGCCCCCAATCCTCCTAGGCTAGCATCAGTGTAGAGATGGAATGGCTTTGCGAAGTCGGCGAAGGCCAAAACTGGGGCACTCACCAACGCAGTCTTCAGAGCATCGAATGCCACCTGGCAGTCTGCAGTCCAATCCACGGCATTCTTCCCTTGTCGCATGCTAGCAGAACCTACTAGGAGAGCGTTAAGGGGTGCAGCGATTTTGGAGAAGCCCTTCACAAATCTACGGTAATATCCTACAAATCCAAGGAATGACCGTACCTGCTTGATGGTTGAAGGGGTTGCCCAGTTCCTTACAGCGGCGGTCTTTTCAGGGTCTGTGGATACTCCGTCCTTCGAGATGACGTGTCCGAGGTAGGTGACCTTTTTCCGAAACAAGTGGCATTTATGGGGCTGCAACTTCAGGCGGCCAGCTTTTCGAAAACCTGCTCCAGGTGTTCAATGTGGGTGTCAAAATCAGGGGAGTATACTACCACATCATCCAAATAGATCAATAGAGACTCCTGGACCTGTCCTCCCAGGCAGCGCTGCATTAGTCTTTGGAAAGTCGCTGGGGCATTACAAAGGCCAAAGGGCATCCTCTGGAACTCGTAGAGGCCCATGGGGGTGGTGAATGCCGTCTTCTCCCGATCTTTTGGGTCCATTTCCACCTGCCAAAATCCACTGGCGAGGTCCAGAGTGGAGTACCAAGCAGCTTGTTTGAGACTTGTGAGGGATTCTTCAATTCTTGGCAGGGGGTAGGCATCTTTGTGAGTCAGCGAATTGAGCCTTCTGTAATCGACACAGAAGCGCCACGATCCATCTTTCTTCCTTACCAATACGATGGGTGCCGCCCAAGGGCTGGAGCTTTCCTTGATAACATCTGTGTCCAACATGTTTTGGATGAGGCTCCTCAACTCAGGGTAGAGGGTTGGTGGGATTGGCCTGTAGCGCTCCCGGCTAGGTGGTGCAGAGCCTGTGGGGATGGAGTAGAGGACTGCATCAGTTTGACCAAAATCCTCATCCCCTGCTGCAAAGACATCCCGCCATCGTTGCAACAGGGAGTACATTTTCTGCTGTTGTTCGGTCAACAATCCCTCCCCTTTTAGCAGGTTGACTGGATGCTGGCCTTCAACAGTGACCTGGTTCACCTGGACATCCACCTCTACTACACCTGGGTCTGAGGCTTTCAGTACAAGGTCCTTTTCTCCCCGAATCTGGCTTGGTTCAACCTGGAAGACATTAGCAAGCGGGCGCCGTTGGGGTATTGTGACTGGGTAAGGATTTGGGTTACATACCCTTATGGGGAGCCGTCCTTTCACCACTCAGGCGACGGTGCAGGCTACCTGCCACTCGTCATCTCTTTCTGGTCCTTCCACCAGGGCACACAAATCTGACTTGGTCTCCGCCCCATACAGCTGTGTCCAGAGCACCATCTCGCTGTTTGGAGGCACAACCACTGATTCCTGGCGGGTCAACCTGGCCACTCCCACCGGTCCATCCGAGGAATCGATTTGTGACACCTTTTGGCAGACAGCAAAGGCACGTTCCCACTCTCCTTTGGCTTGTTGGGACATTGTGGCTCCGAATGCAGTCAGCCCGGGGTGGACACCCTGAAACAGTTCTTTCCAGCAGTGTGAAATCACATTCATCCCTAGTATACCTCTTTCCGCCTTCAGACACTCATCTTTGACAATGATGACTCCTTTTCCTGGCACAGTGACTCCTCCCACTGAGAAATCCAGGATGGCGTACCCGGTGTAGGGGATCTTTAGTCCATTGGCTGCCTTGAGCGTTAGCCAGTGCAGATCTTGTGGGTTTCTTTTCTGTTCTCCACTCAACCATTTCTGAAAGAAAGTTTCACTGAACAGCGTAACTTGTGAGCCTGTATCAAGCAAGCAGGGCAATTTTACTCCTGCTACTAGTATGTCAACCCCTGGGCACTCCCCAACAATAGAGGGCCTGTCTGCTTGGTTTCCCTGATTCTCCTCCCCAACCACATGGCTCTCAGTGGCTGAGGCTGTTAGTTTAACGGCCCCCTTACATGCTGGCAGTTTCTCTGAATATGGCCAGCCTGCCCACAGCCTCTGCAAATAGGTTGGCCACGTTGGTCCCACTCGAACCTTTGTTGCCTGGGGGAGGATGCGTTATGGCCTCTCTGAGCTAGTCTGTTAGGGGGTGGGGTAGAGTCTCTGTGCCCAACTGGGGCATTTTGTGGTGAGAGTTGGCGTCTGATCTCTTCTGTAAGAGTCTCTGTAATAATGGACAGTTGGTCTGTCATTTCTTTCCTGAGTTCAGTTCTTACTGTTTCTCTCCATTCTTCCAGGCTAGGTGGTGCCATGGCCGGTCGTGGCTGTGGCACTGAAACACGTGATGCACAGGCAGACTCCATCCTTAGTTCAGTTTCTAATGCTTTAACTTCACCAGACACCTCACGGAAGGACATTGTAGGATTTCTACGCACCTGCCGTTGAAGTTCCTGTTGTACCATACGAAGGCTTCAAACCAAGGACAAGCTGGTCTCGGATAGTCCTCTCATCCTGGGCTGAGCCAGCTGGTTCCACTTCTTCCCATTGGTGGAATAGTTCACGGAGCCCTAGGAGGAAAGAAGCAGCAGTTTCCTCTTCCTATTGGTAACATTTGAAAAACTGCGTCCGAAGCTGGGCTACTGGGGTTACACGTCCATACAGTCTCTTTAACTCCTGCAGTATGGCTACGCTACTTGAGAGTTTGTTGGGGTCAAGCAGCCGCATCTCCCTTTTTGCGTCACCCTCAAGTGCCCCAAAAATAAAATCAATTTTCTGTTCCTCATTTAACCATTGTGCCCTCAGCATTGCCTGAACCTGCCCATGCCATTCAGAAAAACACATCTTGCTTCGGTCACCATTGAACTTTGGGATCCATGGGACACCCATAAACCAAGGCATCATCATTGCATTTACCACAGGCTGACTATTTTCTAGCCTGCCCCCATTTTCTGATGACCCACTGGGCCTTGCAGCTTCTGTTAGGATCTGTCTGTGTTGTAGTTTTGTATGTCTGGTTATGGGTATTTTCATCCTTGTATATTGTCTGGTCCTTCTTCCTGTGTTTTTCCTCCCGTCGTTAGTTTCCCTGGTGTGATAGTTGTCTGATTGTTTTCACCTGTTGTCCTTGTGTTTCTCCTCCCCTGCCCGGCTGTGTCTCGTCTTGTGATTACCCCTTCCTGTATTTAGTCTTGTCTCTTCCTGTGTTCAGTGTCGGTTCGTCTTGTGTTGTGAGTAAACTGCGGTGAGTGTTCTGTTCTGTCTCTGAATATTGTAGCCTTGAAATAAAGGAATTATTTTGTCACTTAAATCTGCATTTGGGTCCTGCTTCCTGCACACCGTAATATTACGAACCGACCAACAATGGACCCAGCGGATTTTAATTTTGATTTGGACTTGTTATCCCTAGAGTACACTCTTCAGTGTCATTATGCTGAATGGAGTAGAACCTTGGCTAAAAGGGACAAAGAGGCTGTCCTCAAAAAGGCACAAATGGAGGTGGACAACATGCCATGGTTGAGAGGCTCATTGCCTGAGTTTCTCAGAGTTTTCTCACGCAGCCCTCTCCAGTTCCCCCTCTAGTCCCCTCTCGAGTCCCTTCTCTAGTCCCTCCTCTAGTCCCCTCTGGAGTCCCCTCTCCAGTCCCCTCTGGAGTCCCTCCTCTAGTCCCTCCTTTAGTCCCTCCTCGAGTCCCCTCTCTAGTTCCCCTCTCAAGTCCCCTCTCGAGTTCCCTCCTCTAGTTCCTCCTCTAGTCCCTTCTGGAGTCCCCTCTCGAGTCTCCTCTCGAGTCCCCTCTCGAGTTCCCCCTTGGTTCCCCTCTCGAGTTCCCCCTTGGTTCCCCTCTCGAGTCTCCTCTCGAGTCCCTACTTGAGTCACGTCTCAAGTCCCTACCCAATATCCTGGTCCGTTGGAGGTTCCGCTGGGGGTCCTGCCAACTCCAAGTACAGTCCCGTTGGAGGCCCCGTCGACTACTCCTCTGCCGGGGGTCCTACCAATCCATGTACTGTCCCGTTGGAGGTCCCGCCGACTACTCTCCTGCCAACCCTTTGTCCCGTTGGAGGCCCCGCCGACTACTCTCCTGCCGGGGGTCCTGCCAACCGTTTGTCCTGTCCCGTTGGAGGTTCCGCCGTCTACTCTCCTGCCGGGGGTCCTGACAACCCTTTGTCCTGTCCCGTTGGAGGTCCCGCTGTCTACTCTTCTGCCGGGGGTCTTGCCAACCCTTTGCCCTGTCTCGTTGGAGGCCCCGTCGATTACTCAACTGCCGGGGGTCCTACCAACCCCATGTCCTGTGCCGTTGGAGGTCCCGCAGACTACTCTTCTGCCGGGGGTCCTGCCAACCCCATGTCCTGTGCCATTGGAGGTCCCGCAGACTGCTCTTCTGCCGGGGGTCCTGCCAACTCCATGACTTGTCCCGTTGGACGTCCCGCAGACTGCTCTTCTGCCGGGGGTCCTGCCAACCCCATGTCCTGTCCCGTTGGGGGTCCCGCCGACTGCCCTCCTGCCGGGGGTCCTGCCAACCCTATGTCCTGTCCCGTTGGAGGTCCCGCCGACTGTGCTCCTGCCGGGGGTCCTGCCAATCCTGTGTCCTGTCCCGTTGGGGGTCCCACCGACTGCCCTCCTGCCGGGGGTCCTGCCAACCCTGTGTACTGTTCCGTTGGGGGTCCCGCCGACTGCCCTTCGGCCGGGGGTCCTGTCAACCCTGTGTCCTGTCCTGTTGGAGGTTCCGCCGACTGCTCTCCTGCCGGGGGTCCTGCCAATCCTGTGTCCTGTCCCGTTGGGGGTCCCGCCGACTGCCCTCCTGGCGGGGGTCCTGCCAACTCCTGGTCCTCTTCCGTGGGGGATCCTGCCGAGGCCTGTCCCACCAGCGCCGGTTCCTGTCCGGCTGACACCGGGTTCTGCCCGGCCTCCTGAAAGCTGCGGTCTTCGCCCTCGAGCCCGGCCCCCTGAGAGCCGCGGTCTTTGCCCTCCAGCCCGGCCCGCTGAGAGCCGCGGTCTTCGCCCTCGAGCCCTGCCCCCTGAGTGCCGCGGTCCTCGCCCTCGGGCCCGACCCCCTGACTCTTCCTGCCACTGCCTTCGCCCCTCCATAACCCCCTTTTCAAGCTCTGCCTTGCCCCTGGGCTGTCAGCCCAAGCCCGTCCTCCAGACCCCCTTCACCCACCCTGTTGGCCCTAGTTTTGTGTCCCTCCTCCGGTCCCCCTCCACCCACCCTGGTGGCCTACGAATCCTGCCGACAACGCCACTAATGTAACAGCCTAGTGAGGCCTGTTAACATCAAATGTATATTAAAAGATTCGGATTCCCGGCCACACCAATACAGCGAGAAGGACAGCACAATAGGTGTAAAATGGTTTATTTGTACAAAGTTACTTTAAAAACACTCCTTTGATAAATACTTAAAATAACGTAAGGTTAAAATAATGTTCAATAAATATAAACCAGTTACATAAGAATTACAGTTCTAGCAGGGGCTGATAAAATCCTGAAAGTCCTGTCTGCTTGGAAGCGAACTCAACTCCGGGTTTTTGCCAGGCAGAAGTGCAAGGTTCAAGTCCCTTCCAGGAAATCCAGTGCCAGGATTTCCACGTTGCCGGCCCGCCGCACTCTGTCCGTCAGCCTCTGGTCGCGGAGCCCTCGGTAAACAACAAAAGGAGACTCAGGGGAGGGGACAACAATGTAACTTTCGTGACGTAAAACTAGACGCCCAAAAGCAGGAGAAATAGCCACTTCCCTTTATCTGGAGTTTGTTTCAGCGTTGAATCCGATGGTTAGAGGAGGGTCCGGTCCGATCTGCGGCGAGGTAAGGAGGAGCAGGAGGGATCCGATCCGGTCCGATTTGCTGCGAGGGGAGGATGAGCAGGAGGGATCCGATCCGGTCCGATTTGCTGCGAGGTGAGGAGGAGCAGGAGGGATCCGATCCGGTCCGATCTGCGGCGAGGTGAGGCAGCAACTGTCAAGAGAAGAATAGCTGCCGTCTAGCAGGTAGTCGGCGTATTTATGGGGGAGTGGATTTGGCAACTGGCGAATGAGATCGCTGATTTTCACTGGGTGCCGGTGTGTCAATCAGCAGTGTCTGTGTCTTTGTTGTGACAGTTCGTTGAGGAGGTTAAACAAGCATGTAAATAAAAAGAGTTCATCGCTAAATAGCGCACAACATTAAAATCACAACACTGTATGTAACATGCAACAATTATATAAAAGGTTTAACCATCCGTCCCACTGTCTAACATACTGACTTTATTCACTTTGGGACAGTTGTATTTTAGGTGTAGTTTAAAATGCGTGGTATTGCCTGCTTTTGTGGCTACCTTTTTTAAACAAATGCGACACACCGCCCGGCTCATTGAAGTCCGTAGGTTCGCCTCGTTGATTTGGCTTGAATCCAAAATACTGCCACACCGGAGAATCGAGATGTATACTGTGGAGAATTGAAGATTTTATCACCTGATATATAAGAAGTGTTACGTTTGAATGGCAGAAAGTCTTGTTGCAATTTCCAGATATGGAGGGAGGCCCCTTGAGTTTCTCTGTTAATTATCAGTAGTCTGTGCAAGTAGCAGGGGAAGCCAGGGGGGGGGGGGGGGGGGGGGATTTTCCTCAGATTTAATGCAGTTACATTCTTGTAGTTAATGATGCATGACAGGCAGACCCATAACAAGCCTTGAGAATTGAGTCACACAGTTAAGAGAGACAATAGTCCTTCTGAATTATCAATAAATGTATTCAGTCCAGTAAAGCAGACTCCGAGGTGAAGGGAAGTTCACAGAAGCCTTTAGGCTACAAGAATAATCAACTTCTGTTAATGATAAAGATGTGTGTGTGTGAAAGCAACAGAATGAGACAGCGAACACCAGATGTGGTTGTTTTGCTTCGAACTAAGACTGTTTCCGGATCATCTCGGCTAGCGCGCGCTGATTCGCTAAGACACGCCAGTTCCTCCTGTTTTGTTTTTGGCATGTAAGCCTGTTCTGCCTTTGGTTCATTCTCTCTTCCTCCGGCTGACAAGACAAGTAAGTTAGATCTCCCGGCGGGAGGAACAAGAGCCGGGGTAATCCGGATTACTTCGTGATGTTGTGTTATTGTATCTTTTGCCATTAAATCAGCATATTTGTTATAACCTTACCAATGGTTGCTGTGAATTCTTCCTCTGTTAATCTGACCCATTCACAAAATGACGCGTAGAGGCAGGGGGGGGGGGCCTTAGAGCCCCCGCCAAAGAATGACTCTGCCACAACAGTACTTAGGTTTTTTGACCAATTCCATTTCACTTTAAATTCCCCGCAAGTAAGTCACACGTTGTCTCCCGCTTGTCGCTATATTATTAATTTGGTTGCTACGCCGCTGCACGTGCACGCGGAGTGTCCTGACCTGGCTGTGTGTCAGCCCCGCCCCTCACAGCGCGCGTGACCGGCAGCCCGTGCCTGGCAGCCACAGTACGCCTGGCAGCCACAGCGCTCCTAGCTAAAATGCTGGTCACATCCTTATGTAAATGTAAATTTATCAAGCTCAGAAAAGTTATCGAGTCCATTTTTATTTATCGTATGATAAGTCAATTTATCGATTATCGCGACAGGTCTAAACACACACACACACACCGAAAAACACACACACATATCAATTTGATGACTGGTAAAAAATGAAGATAATTATACCGATAAGACCGATCTCACTTCATCTCCCTCCACAAACACTCCTCTGCCACAGCCTCAGTCACCCAAGGCGTTCCCCAGGGATCAGTACTCGAGCCCCTCCTATCATCTACATCCCCCCCTCGGTCAAATCCTACCTTAATTTCCTCCGGCCTTGACTACTGTAACTCACTTCTCTACGGCATCCGCTCCCCCTCCCTCGATAGAGTCCAAACTGCTTCCCGTCTCCCAACGCATCAACTACAAAATACTGGCCCTCACCTACAAAGCCCTCCACCTTCTGACCCCACCCCCCTATCTCACTGTTCTTCTCACCCCTTACCAACCCCCACGGTCCCTCAGATCCACCTCAGCCGGACTCCTGTCCCCCCCAAGTCCAAACTAGGCAGCATTGGGGACAGAGCCTTTTCTGTGGCAGCTCCCAGGCTCTGGAATTCCCTCCCCCAGGATCTCCGCTATTCAAGTCCCTCAGAGTATTCCAGTCCCTTTTCAAAGCTCTTCTCTTCTCCTCTCTCTACTCATAGCCCCCCCCCCCATCAATCCATGCCGGTTGAACAAGTTTGATAGTCCTATACCCCCCACCATAACCTTCCCTTATATTGTAAAGCGATTTTGAGTCCTTGAAAAGCTCTATAAAATATAATGTATTATTATTATACTGGCAGGTATCAGATCTTTACGGAGCCCTGGAGGGTTCATAGAGAGAAAAATAAATAAAACGTGGCCACGTTTTACTTTCTCGTGCGCACGCTTTAGTAACTCGTGCGCACGAGTTACTAAAGTGTGCGCACGAGTTACTAAAGCGTGTGCACGAGTTAATAAAGCGTGGCCTCGTTTTATTTAAATTGAGGGATTCCTGTCCGTGACTCACAGTATCTGCTGCCCACAGCTGTTTTATAGAAGGAAAACCTCCTTCACTTTATGAAATCTCTGCGGCACCAGTGGCCTGTACTACGAAGCAGGATTTGCTATTTACACTATTCATTCATGAAGTATGACGCTGCGCTGTCAGCACGCGTCTCCATGTTTGTGATTGGTCAAATGTTGCTAACCCCGTCCCTTTCACGTGAACGCGCTCTCAGCCGGACAGAGAAACCCTGGTTGATTTACTGAGTTGATAACCAGCTTCGTAGGACCGCTTATCGACATTGCGTTTGTTAGGGTTAGTTAAGCCGGGTAAATCGAACATGTCCAGGTCCAGGGTCTGTTGAACTGGCTTCGTCGTACAGGGCACTGGAGGCAGTAACGTGTAACTCAGCAGAATCTGAGAAGAGCACCAGCTGCAAAGAGCTGTGCCTTTTACTGTTTACTTCACTGCGTTTCCCTTCATTAGAACCGCTGAATAGAGATCGAGGCTGCTACGTTTAACCACACACACCTATACACACATCGAACTACCAGAGTATTCCCCCTCGTTTTATGAAGGAGATGTCCTGTCACCGGGGCGCATGATGTGTGTGTGTGTGCTCAGCTCCGCTCTGTGTGCGTGTTCGTGTGTATCCGACACCACCGGCATTTGTTTTCAAATTACCACGAACAGTACTTTACACAAATCTGGTTCCCCATAGTTAAGTGTATTCCCAAGTGAAAGAAATGTGTTTAATCTCGATGTGCTATAGTCCTGCCGGAGTACACCGGAACGAACGATACTATCATAAACAAATGCCCCCCCCCACACACACACAAAACGAGGCCACGCTTTATTAACTCGTGCGCACGCTTTAGTAACTCGTGCGCACGCTTTAGTAACTCGTGCGCACGCTTTAGTAACTCGTGCGCACGAGAAAGTAAAACGTGGCCACGTTTTATTTATTTTTCTCTCTATGAACCCTCCAGGGCTCCGTAGATCTTACTGTGTAAAATAATCTTCTCGAGAGGTGTCACTTCTGATGTAGTCTGTGTGGTCTACAGTGAATGTATTCCTGACAGCAACAGGTGATAAGAATCAAAGGTTCCCATAGGATTCCATAGAAAATGCATGCGGGTCATTTTTGACCCACTTATGGAAGCTTGGGGTAGTAATACAAAAACTAAAATGTCCTAAAATGTAAATAAAACATTTGAATGGCATGATATCCAAAACATGTTTTTTGAGGAATAGCTGGAATATGAAATGATAAACATTTTTGATTAAAAAGATACTTCAAGAAAACCACCTCACCGGGTCAAAAAATACCCACTTATGCATCTAAGGCAGGGGTGTCAAACTCAAATACACAGTGGGCCAAAATTTAAAAAATCGGTACTAGTCGAGGGCCGGACTGGTTCAATGTCTATTGCAAAACTTATTGAAATGAACTTGTTGCACATATTAAACCTGGAACTAACTAAACTTAAATGATTGCCTATAAAAATAACATTAAACATTAAATAATCAGTTGCATTCATTTCTTATGGCTCTATCTGCACCTTTCCTAGAGTCATTTCTTATGATTACATTTTTCCACAGGCCAACAACAGCTTCAAAAAAACACTTTCCCTCAAAGAACAAACCAAACATGCCCTGTTGTCGTGAGAGAGAAAGTGCAGAAGGAAACATCCGTGTAAACTCAGTGTGCTGCTCTGTGATGTTCAAGCCAGATACTTGACATCTCATCTTGGGTGCAAGTTCATCAATGTTTGGGCTCAGGCTCTGAGCTGAGGAAACCCTCAGGATGGAGTGAAGGTGTGCGTGCAATATACCGGCAGGCCAGATCTAATAGTAATTACAAATGATCCTGCGGGCCGAAATTAAATCCACCAAGGGCCTGATTTGGCCCCCGGGCCTTGAGTTTGACACATGTGATCTAAGGGTTAAGAAAGATGTGATTGTGCCTTCACCACCACACCATTACATCAAATCCATTAAAGATACAGCCTCCTTACAGGAAGCTGTCTCCCTACAATAAGCAGATTCTGTGCACCCTGCCCATACGGGGCCTTTAATCCCTGCTCTCTTTCATAATCTGTGTTCCACGGATAATGCGGCCGATGTTATGTAACAATGATTTATCTTTTCCAAACCTGTTCTAAATTTAGTCTCTCGTAGCCTCTCTATTTCTGCTTCATTTGACAGAGGTATATTAATACACTCAGACTTATTTTTAAACAACAAAGTCTAAATATGTATTCAGAAAGCTTTGCAGGTTCACAGAATGATTGCCCTGATGTTCCACCAGAGTGTCAGGACAGCACAACTCTGCTTATAAATTCCTTTAAATCTGTCTCATCTACTCCTCGTTGGGATTCAGCTCGCATTCATACGCTGCATGTGTTTCTCCTAACGGTGGGATGATGGATTCTTCTTTGATCCACAGGACTGATGATCCCCTGCTGTGCAGCCAGGAGTGAGGACGTGAGGACGAGCACTGGACAGAGTGTCCGCTCAAACTTGACCTTCTGAAGTCACAATCTGTCCATCAGTCTGCCTGCCAGAACCTCCTCTGCCTCTCTACTTCCCTTCAATCTGCTGTAAAGGAAAGAACAATTCGTCCCAAAATTCTATAATATGCATCCTCAATTATTTGAAAAAAATAATTAAACTAAACAAAACATTTCTTAGGGAAGTGAAAGAAAGCTGCATTCTGCCACAACATGAGAGATCAGACTGACTGATACAGCAGGTCTCACAGCTCACGTCTTTTTATCATTATTTTACTATTAATGTATCATATGAATTGACTATCAGCATTATCCTGCACAAAACACTTTTTTATTGCTCTGTGTTCATTTATTATTTTATTTTTGTTAATTCATTTTCTAGTTCATGTTCAAAAGGTACACTGAATTGTTTTTAACATTGACTTTAATTAAATGTATTATTTCAACAAATACACATCATTGTATAGGGTTAGTTGAAAGCAATAATATAAAGTGTAAATACAAAATATTAGGTTCAACTCAATAGTTTTTGCTTTCAACTAACCTAATACAGCTATGTCAAATGTGTTGACATAATACATTTCATTAAAGTCAACATTTAGGTTTCTCAGTGTTATTAGCTCCCGTACGGAGGAGGGAGGTTAGTGAGAGGCAGCCTCGACTGTCCCCCATCGGATGTGAGGAACCAAGTGCTGTCTTCCGTCTTTGATGGATTCCCAGAACTGTCAGTGTTCTTGGAGCTTCCTGAAATTGATCATTGCATTTTATTTTTTTATAGTTGGAAAGCACCAAGCTGACAGCTGGTCATATTTGGCCCTTGTTGGTTGCTTTTGCCGTAGCCCGCCGGTGTAAGGCAAGACAAGGTCTGTTTATTTATATAGAACAGGGATGGGCAACTTGGATGGTGGTGGGGGCCACATAATGTATGTACTGGCCACCAGGGGGACGCAGATTCACTTGGAACACACACACACACACACACACACACACACACACACACACACACACACACACACACACACACACACACACACACACACACACACACAGTCCATGTATTGTATGTAATTATTAACAAATATACTAAGTCTGACATCTTCATTGACATTTTACAATCTTTCAGGGAACATCCCCTAATAAGCTCACTAAACAAATATCAGTTCACAGAAATGTTATTTAATTTTTACAAGTGGCATGTTTGTATTGAACAGGTTATTAAACAGTGGAATAAAACTATTTTAAACTATTGGAAAGCACGGAAAATGTGTGTGTATTAAGATGAACCATTAAGATGACATAAACACTACGACACAGTCATGAACACTACCCAGACATTAGTTGTCTAACTTGAACCTAAGACACTTGTAGCCTGTCTCTGCTGACGCACAATAAGGGAAATGTCAACACAGACACCTGTCAACCCGCACTCTGCTGTTCCTCAGCGCTGCTCCCCCTGCGGCTGAAATTATGAATGAAAAGCGTATAGTAATCATAGATAACACGGCAGGGTCCGTGACAGTTTGTTTTCATCTGATTTCAAATAAACAAAGTCTAGGTTTTTAGAATATTAAACTTGTTTTCGCCAAATTCAGATGATAAAAACAACTTTTAAGTTTGTAAAGGCATAATTACAAGAGGCAACTTAACGTCACAGCAGGCATAACAACAGCCGGTGTTTCTTGTGAGTTTTTCCCCAGGAAACAAACACAATACACACAAACGCGTCACAGATTATTTTGCGGTATTTACATTTTTTTATTAAATTAAAAATAATTACGTTGTTTATAAATTAATCTCCTCCTTTTTTCTTTTCTCACAGCCAAAGTGCGAGTGAGCGTGGGAGCGAGCGAGGGAGAAAGGGAGGGTGCACCGGTACCAGCGCTGTTGTTATTAGCATCTGGTGCTAGCTGCTCTAACGGAAGAAGAAGATGTTTCTACAATGATGTGGAGGGAGAGTCCTCTCCAGTCAGACTGAGAGGCTGATAACTACAGCTCAGTGAGGTAAAGGACTCTGAGTGTTTAGATAGTTCACTTTAGTCTAAGTTATCTCAGTGGGTCTCAAACGTTTTGATCACAATTTATGTAAACACATATTTCCAAGGCACTCCTTTATAATTATTGGGATAAAACAGGTTTGAAATCATTCCAATGTATACTATAGGACAGTAAACCAGACATATCGTTTTAAACTGCAGAGATACAAACATATGCATTAATAAAATAGTACAATAAGATATGAATGAACAACAAAAATAAAATACGTTACATGGATTTGTTATTGGCTATGGTAGGTTATTGGTTATGTTCACATACTTATTTAATTATTAAAATGTAAACCGATCTTTTTCATATGGGTGTTTAGAGTTGTACCCCCTAGATCTAGTCTCTAGTAATTCTGCTTAAAGTGCACCAGATTGAAGCATTTTACTTTAAAATGTTCAAACATTTCTTCCCGGTATGCCTGAGAAGGCAGGCATGCTTGTTTTTCTCAACAAGAACTGTTTTTCAATGGGGGGGGGGTTCCTTTAAAAGTTGGACTGTTGTAGCTTCAGTGGTTCTCAGGTTACAGTTACATAGCAGTGAATATAAACAGACTGATTCATGTGAATATTACTGTAAACTAACCTGTGTAAAAGTTTCTCGAATAAATGTAATTTTTTTGGTGGAAGAAGCATGTGTAATTTTTTTACCCTGCCCCTCAAAGAATCGGAATTGAGAACCGTTAAGAACCGGAATCGAAAAGTAGAATCGGAATCGGAATCAGAATCGTGGAAATTCAAACGATACCCAACCCTAGCTGTGGGTCAGTGTGCCCAACCCAGTCTCACAAAAAAACGTGTAATAACTACGTTGGTCCACAACGTAGGACGTAGTATATCTACAAAAACACCTCTGAAATTGTAAGATGCCTACGTTTTTTTTCACCATTAATTCCAATGGCTGGCTTCTATGTCACGTGATCTTCAAATTTCTCCCTGCAGAAGAAAAAAACATGGCCGACCTTCGTTTTATTCTCGGTGGAAAATGCCTATTTTAAGGTTAGTTTGGTCATTAAAATGCGTTTTGATGTCATTTCATGCGAGAAATATGAGTTGTTATTTAAGATTATGTGTGCAGTGGGTGTACATGATCTTTAGTTTGCTAGTTATTACGAAGATTACTTCAGGAAATTGTGTCCATTCAACGTTTTCATTGTTACCAAGATGGTTGCTAGGGACGCTGCTATCGATATTATTTCTGTTATGTTGTGTCAAATGGTGTTATCTTTATTGCTACCCCCTTCCCCGTCAATGTATAGTGTTGGTCCACAGTGCAAACGTATTAGTTATTAGCTAGACTTTTATTTAGCATCTCAAAACACATGTAAACAGCTTCATGCCCGGGAGGCGAAGACCGGCAGTCCGGCTCACTAAAATGTCCGTGCAGAACAATACCCATGAAATGGGATGGGACCACGGCAGACTGTCCAAAACTGGATTTGAACGGGTCCACCGCGTCCCCCCCTCCCCCACCCCGTCCCCAGAACTACACATGCTGGCACGTCTCTACTGGGAATTGTAGTTTTAAAAGACGTTTTCATATTTCCCATAATAAGAAGTTGCCAGTATTAAACTGTGTACATCCCTGGAGGACAGAGGGTGTCGTTTTTCTCATACTGATATTCTGAACAATCTGTGCTGTTGTATTTGCTGTAAAGTGTCTCTACTGTAGGCTAATTTTATTATATGTACAGCACTTTGGCTCGACCAAAAAATGTGCTATATAAATAAAACTTGATTTGATTTGATTTTGGAGGTTTAGGGGATAGGAAACACTCAAATTAAAAAAATATAATTAATAAATGGGTGAAAATTGCTTGTGCCCAATGGGCAGCATTAATATATACCCACACGACAGCTAAGGTCAGAAGAGCTTTATTTAACAGCTGGTCTTATGTCTGTGACCCCTCCTGTTGTTCATTGATAAGCCTGAAACATGCACTTGTCAAGGTTCAGAGGCACATTTTGCAAATCTGGCAGTAGCCATCGATCAGCTTAAGATAAGATATACTTTGTTGATCCCAAGTCGGAAACATTTGCGTTACATCAGCATGTGTATAGTTGTACATATGCAGTGGTGTTTATTTGTAAATCATTTAGTATAATCACACAAATTCTGTGTTTTATATTTAATAATTCTCTGTTCTTTATTTATTGATTGTTCAATACCTGACAAGGTCGGAGATGAAAAACTTGGGTCACAGGTTCCTCAACAGTGCACAAGACATCTTTCAATATTTGTGTACCTCCACCATTAAATTGTCATATTCTGCACATTTCTTATACTATCTACATCTTATAAGAGTATAATACATATGTATAATATCAGTTAAAATAAGTGCTTCAACATAGTTAACATTCCTGGAGGTATACACAAAGTTTTACATTCATTGCATAACTACACCATTTATGAATATGTCAATAAACCTTAGAAAATCTTGAAAGGGATGTGCAAAATAGTCATTATATACAGTCTTTAATTAACTATTAGTAGAGAATAACGAGTAATGAACATACTTTATAGGGATTCTATTAATGTCTAATAATAAAAATAATGAAATTCAATAACATGCTTTAACCACTAGGTGTCCCTTTATATCAGCTGTGCACCTTTATGGTGTAAATACAGCCTATCTACCAATTGGATCAAATATAAAAGTCAGCCGAATTAGTGTTGATACTGCAAGGAGATGTATTGTGTGAAAATAAATGTAAGATGTTGTTTAATTACTGATATATTTATGATCCATGTCACGTTTCCAGTTCCTCATGTTTGTCTAGAAGTCTTCTCATCAGGGCTATATAAATACAGAACTACGGCAGATATGTAATATTTAATGCAGCCGAACCGTGTATTACAATGCCGTTATGTGATGACTTTCAAAGAGAAAAGCAATGGACCAACACTAATAACGGTGTTGGTAACGGAAAATAACGTATCTATTGTGGTGATTGACATTATTCACCCACGGATCTATGGGTTAGGCCAGGGTATTGTTCTGCACGGACATTTTAGTGAGCCGGACTTCCTGTCTCCGCCGGTCCGATGTGTTTTGAGATGCTAAATAAAAGTCTAGCTTGTACCTTTGATTTTGTTAAACTAATAGGCCTACGTTTGCACTGTGGACCAACACTATACATTGACGGGGAAGGGGGTAGCAATAAAGATAACACCATTTTACACAACATAACAGAAATAATATCGATAGCAGCGTCCCTAGCAACCATCTTGGTAACAATGAAAACGTTGAATGGACACAATTTCCTGAAGTAATCTTCGTAATAACTAGCAAACTAAAGATCATGTGCATCAACTGCACACATAATCTTAAATAACAACTCATATTTCTCGCATGAAATGACATCAAAACGCATTTTAATGACCAAACTAACCTTAAAATAAAACGAAGGTCGGCCATGTTTTTTTTTCTGCAGGGAGAAATTTGAAGATCACGTGACATAGAAGCCAGCCATTGGAATGAATGGTGAAAAAAACCGTAGGCATCTTACAATTTCAGTGGCGTTTTTGTAGATATACTACGTCCTACGTTGTGGACCAACGTAGTTATTACACGTTTTTTTGTGAGACTGGGTTGGTGTGCCTTATCTAAGCTGCGGCCCAGACTTCTCCACGGTTACAACCGAATGGGAGGAAGTGGGGGTGAGGTGGATATTAGCCAAAAGCCGGTCAGGGGCAGTGTGATGGGTCGATGTTGTTGGACGACAGGGCGTTTATACATCGGGGCTCCACCCACTGTACCCATAGAGTCCAGTAGAGCAGTGGTTCCCAAGGTGGGGGTCGCGAGATGATTAAAAAAAAAAAGCGGTATTATTATTAACCAGTGTTTCCCACATAATTTGATTCTACTTGTAGGGGCACCACCCCCCCCCTCCCATGCAAATGAACCATAATCTAATTAAATATGCGCATATTTTAATACTTTCAGGAACACAATTCTGAACATTGGATAAAGTCAGTTTCTAAATGATTGTCTCATTTTGTAGTGATATTAGAATCTAAAGTTTTTACAGAAGAGATTTTGGATATCTCTTTTTATCACTCCATAAATCAGAAAATACTGTCAACAGCCCTAAAATATAAATGTTCGCCATGTTTTTAGGTATACAATGTTATATAATTCAGGAATCCTGGAACGTTCAGAGCATATATAGCATATATATATATATATACACACACACAAACTAATTTTGCAGACCCTATCCCTCCGTAGTCTTTCAAGTAGGAGGAGAAATGCCAGCGTTCTCCTACGGTTTACAGGCACTGTGTAAATTAGAATAATTATGATGATGAATGCATTTTTTTACCACAAAAATACAGCAATACATCTTCGATTCATAACTGGAATATTACAATTATTATTGACTTTGTCTGTACAAAGTAGCCTGTCCAGGAAATATGCCCAAATCAACAAAAACTGCGAGCCGGCACGCAAGACGCTCCGCTTCTGAAATGCGCCCGGTAGGGTATGACGCCGGACCAAAACCGTGGCGCAGCCGTAGCGCGCCGCAGACGGACCCGGTGGAATCTAGGGGTAACGGACCGTCCACACAGCAGCGTGCGTTGACGCTTGTCAGTGGGCGTGTCTGAAGCTTGGGGATTTTTTGCGAGCAACGCGACCAACAACCAATCACATGAATCTGCCGCCCCCGACATACAAAGCAATAGCAATGTTAAAACGAAGTAAACTGGATATACAATATCCAAACAGGAGAAAACCTACCAGTTTCACCCACTGTCTCTGCCACCTCCCTCCATGCCTCGCTCCTCCGGTTTGTATCCCGGTAGATGAACAGAGACTGATCATACAGCACCGGGTGATTCACTACCGCTATAATGAATTTTCCCTCCATTTTTTTGAATATGAGGAAATGACCTGCGTAGTCTCTCCCAGCATACACGCGGTTTGATTGGCTAGCGCTTGTACTGGCAGATTTGCATAAACAGGATTTCATTGGCTGACGCCTCCGTCGAGGCGTCAAAAGTTGAACATTACTCAACTTTTGAAGCCAGCAACGCTCCACGTCGCTTCCCAAAATGCAGTTCGGCTAAAAGTGACGTCACCCCATTCAAAGTGAATGGGCAGAAGCGTTGGAAGCTTCAACGCACGCCGCTGTGTGGACGGGCCGTAACGGAGCGTCCACACTACAGCTTCAAAAAAAGCTTGGAGCTGGGCGTGTCTGAAGCTTGGGGATTTTATTCGAGCAACGCGACCAACAACCAATCACATGAATCTCCCGCCCCCGACATACAAAGCAAAAAACCCCGGGAATTTTATGCGAGCAATATATATATATATAAACTCCCCAAACAGGCGAAAACCTACCAGTTTCACCCACTGTCTCTGCCACCTCCCTCCATGACTGGTTCTTCCGGTTTGTATCCCGGTAGGTGAAGAGGGTCTGGTCATACAAAACCGGGTGATTTGCTACGGCGATTATTAGATTCTCCTCCATCTTTTTTTGAAATATAGAAATGAACGGCGAGATATATCTCCCAGCTTAGACGCGGTTTGATTGGCTAGGGCAGGGGTCGGCAACCCGCGGCCCACGGGCCGCATGCGGCCCTTTAAGCCCTCTGCTCTGGCTCCCTTGAGCTTAGACAAAAATAAGAAGGAAATAAAATAAAAGTATTTGTAGGACTATTTATATTTTGTTGCATGGTTGAAAATGTTTCGTATCTTGTATTTTGAGGTGATACTGTGACACATAAATAAAAAACAAAACGGTTTTAATTAGGTCAACTAAAATATGCGTCACATCCTGCTACGGTCCAGCGCGAGCGCCTTTTCTTGGAGGCGAATAACCTGACCCCCGGCTCGATGAGCGAACTATGGATAAATCAAAGAAAAGTACCAGAGGAACACAGGATTTAATTCTGTGTGGACAGAGTTATATGCTTTCACAGCAAACGATGCTGGTTTACCGGTATGTCTGATATGTAGAGAGAAGTTGTCAACGGTGGTGCAGCCTTTACGTATCGAGGAACAACAAGGGAGAGGAAGACAGCTGACGATCTTCAGTCATAATTCAATGGGGTATGTAATTTATTTCAGAAAACGCTTGTTATATTCCATGGAATGCTCTTAACGTCCCGATAGCAATGCATATATTAAATGCTTTGACAATAAATACATACAAAAATTAATCTCTGGAAGCCGTAGCGCTGTAAAAAGCACGACCAATCATCTGAGCCGGCCCGGCTAAAATAACTGGATGGCCTACCTGCCTGTCAGCCTTCCATCTGTGCACAAACTTATCTCGTGCCCTCATTGGTCATGTGCGCGTTCGTGTGTGTTGGAGGAGGGGCTCTGTAAGAAAGTCTGAAGGAAGAGGCATATTTTTTCCGGTTGTGTATTTTCAAATTCTAGCTCACTCGATCTGGTTTCTCCATTCTTACCTACCCTACCTTTAACTCTTTTTAGGGTGCAGCTATATGTTTTATTTATTTCAAAGTGGGCCCATTTTAATAATGTTTGTCTTTCCTTAAAATGTGCAGAGGACTCCCCAAGTGCTGTGTTTAATTTATTTTAAAGTAGGCCTGTGTATTATTTTTAATTCTCCTTATAAGAGTTCTTTGTTTCTTATTAGAGGTTAACAGTTTTATATCATGTAATAAATAGCCTAATAAATGCAAAAAAACTGTAGTTTTTGTCTGATATAACAATAAAAAAGTATGAAATATGTTTTGCGGCTCAAGACAAAACATTTTTTTGGAAAAAGGAGCAAAATGGCTCTTTTGGTCAAAAAGGTTGCAGACCCCTGGGCTAGGGCTTGAGCTGTCAGATTTTCAGAAACGGGATTTGATTGGCTTGCGCTGGCTACTCCGGCGTCTCCGCCGTCAGAAGTTGAACAATGTTCAACTTCTGACGCCGGAGACGGACCGCTATGCTACCCACAATTCAGTTCGGTGAAAAGCGAGGCAACGTGACGTCACCCCATTCAAAGTGAATGGGCAGACGCGTTGGAAACCGTTTTTGAAGCTGTCGAAGCTGTAGTGTGGACGGCCCGTAACGGAGCGTCCACACTACAGCTTCAAAAAAAGCTTGGAGCTGGGCGTGTCTGAAGCTTGGGGATTTTATTCGAGCAACGCGACCAACAACCAATCACATGAATCTCCCGCCCCCGACATACAAAGCAAAAAACCCCAGGGATTTTATGCGAGCAATATATATATATATATAAACTCCCCAAACAGGCGAAAACCTACCAGTTTCACCCACTGTCTCTGCCACCTCCCTCCATGACTGGTTCCTCCGGTTTGTATCCCGGTAGGTGAAGAGTCATACAAAACCGGGTGATTTGCTACGGCGATAAATAGTTGCTCCTCCATCTTTTTTTGAAATATAGAAATGAACGGCGGGATATCTCTCCCAGCTTAGACGCAGTTTGATTGGCTAGCGCTTGAGCTGTCAGATTTTCAGAAACGGGATTTGATTGGCTGGCGCTGGCTACTCCGGCGTTTCCGGCGTCAGAAGACGGAGACGGCGGAGACGGACCGCTATGCTACCCACAAATCAGTTCGGCGAAAAGCGAGGCAACGTGACGTCACCCCATTCAAAGTGAATGGGCAGACGCGTTTGAAACTGTTTTTGAAGCTGTCGACGCTGTAGTGTGGACGGCCCGTAAGGGTCTCATTAGCACTGAGCTAGCTATCCATCCAGTTAAACCCTTTGAAAGAAAACTCCAGCGCAGTTGTCAGTTTTACTGAAGTCTCTTTACTTGGTGAAACTGTAAAGACAATACAGACATAACAGTTTATTATTGACTGCCCCACTGACGAGCTAAATAAACAGAATACTTCACACAATGAGTTACGGAGCACAAACTGGGAAGCTAATCAGCCTAGCCGCTAGTAGCTTAGCCGCAAGGAATACTCACTGCATTCCTACAAACATAAACATTTGATATACAACATATTCCCATTAAGCCACAGCCTGTCAGACAATAACACTCACAGACGATGCGTGAACCAGCGGGAAATACGAAGCACAGCCCATGGAGAGCAGACGTCCGTTCATGAAACAACCCAAGCTACACGTGAAGCACACTCGGAAACAAACAAGTTCGTTCTCCTAGCAACAGGAATCGAATAAACCACTAGCAAGCAGCAGTGTCAACCAACCACCACAAGGTGGTGCCAAAACACAGCCAAGAAACACATACACCACAGATATACACTAAAAACACACATCAAGGACAGAACAAGGGGCGAGAGGTTTAAAGGTGGGGTATGTCATTTATTTCAGAAACACTTTTTGTTATATTCCATGGAATGCTCTTAACATCCCGATAGCAATGAATATATTAAATGCTTTGACAATAAATACATTAAAAAATGTCATCTGTGAAATGGCCTTCCTGCCTTTCAGCCTTCCATCTGTGCACAAACTTATCTCGTGCCCTCATTGGTCATGTGCGCGTTCGTGTGTGTTGGAGGAGGGGCTCTGTAAGGAAGTGGCCAGATTTTTTCCGGTCGTGTATTTTGCAAATTCGAGCGCACTAAAGCTGGTTTCTCTAAAATGACCTACCCCACCTTTAAGCCAGTATATAGTAATCATTGTATGAGCTCTAAGCATATACATCTTGTCTTTTCCAATTCCCCTTGAAGGTACATTCCCTAAAATCAACCTTTTCGGTTCATATAATACTTTAACTCCAAGATCTCTTTAATTTCCCTCATTACCATTTTCCAAAAATAATTGCAGTTTAGGGCAATCTCAAAAGATGTGTGAGAAGTCTCCGATTGATCCATAACCTCTACCAAAGAGTGGGCTATAGACTTCTTGTCATAATTATATGTTATAAGGAGAGTATTGAAGTATCTCATTCTCAACATCCACGCAAATTCCCTCCAAGTCAACCAGGACCTCTTCCACTCATCATCCGTAAGGCTTCCAATTCCCACTTATCTTTTCATCAAATGTATTATCTGTTAAATCCAACCGAGTTCTTTTGTACAAACAAGATATTATTTTTGTTGTATGAATTTGATTATCCACCACACCAATCCAGTATTGTTCAACATTGGCCTGTGGTCCTTTAATCTTGTCCCATTATTTGTGTGTCGTCAAATAGTGTCTTATTTGAAAACATCTAAACATTTCAGTTGCCGCAATTCCATATTGCGCCTGAAGGTGTGAGAAAGCCCTGAAGGTAAATACATAATTGATTAATTGTGATCAGGCCTTTTTCCCCCCACCTAGCAAAGCCACCATCCATTTTAGCCGGTAAGAAGTCACAAATAGAGACTATTTTATGATTTCTGTTTTTTAATGTCAATTTCCCTCTGTCTGCTGTTTTCATCATATTTTCAACATAAAATCAATGCAGTTCATGAGTGGGTGAGTGGTCTTTGACACCTGAGATCAGGGTTCTCATCCTGAGTCCTGTGTTAGTGTCCATGCACAACCTTACTATAGATAAATAATGACAGAAATGATATTGCTAAAGGAAAAGTAATATAGAATAAATATGAAATACGATAGGAGTGAACATTTTACAGAAATGTTTTATATCAACATTTGTGACAAAAGGACAAATTACCAAACATTACCCAATCATGTTGAATACAATTGCAACCCATGCATAATTTGTCTTTAATGTTGCACATTAGCAGAATGTAAACAGAGCGGCCATTAAAATAAATCATTAACCATGTACTGCTGCTACCACCTTTGTGACCAACAGACATGAGGGGAGAACATCAACAAACCAGGCTGTTCCTCCATCCTCTCTGCAGAACCAGCACTTAAACACAGCACGTCTTCCCCCAGCGTGGGGACTCCATGAGAGGACAGGTGGAACTCTATTTCTTCACAGTGAATTAGGTGTGCTGACCTTCCTGCCTCAGTTCTGATCATCTTTCCAGTTTCTCTTTAACAAATCAGAACTAGCGCATGCAGCACCACCTCTAATCCTCTGTTTTTAAACCTATCTTGCATTACCATTCTGTTTCAACATGCTTCTCCTGAAGCCTGTTAGTAGCTTGATCTCAAGGATGCTTTCCCCCACCTTTCTATATGTTGCCCTTCAATAATGAATGAGAGGTCTTTGAAGAGTGTTGGAGCAGTGATAGTATGGCCATGGGTAAGGGAGGAGGTCCTGCCCTGCTGCATATCGAAGTGTGCTTTAAACCAGAGAAGAGTCCAACACAGTTCTGAGAGGAACTTAACCCTCCTGTCGCGTCAAATTCTCCCCTTACTTTGGTGTTCCTGCTCAAGTTTGACAGGTCTGTTTTAGCTGCTCTTACATTAACACAAAAAACATGAATCATCACCAAATGTTATTTAAAACCCTTTAAAGTTGTAAACAATGTCTCAGACTACTGGGTTACTTGAATTACAACCATGAATAAACAAAGAATAGACGCTGAACATTTATTCCAAAATGAACATGGTTGTCGTTTTGTGTGTAATGTCTGATAGATGAACATAATCTAGGGTTACCCATTCATTTCCTATGGACGTCATTTTTGACCAGGAACACCATAGGTGTAACAGAGTTGACCAACCCACTCAACATTCAGGGAAAGTGGTGATCAACATTGCGATATGTTTGAATGCTTACTGTGGAGCATATAAGGACTTGAAGCAATCAAATGAAAGCACAATAGTTGATGAAAGTAGTAAACCGGCCAGTTTTGACCCGAACAAAACAGGAGGGTTAAACAGGTTCCTGAAGAAGTTGGTAAATCTATGCTTTTTTATGGAGATTTAAGTAAATTGGCAAAGCTTTATTTGAACTAATTTCCTAAATGTTCTATGGACATTGAGTACCAGTGTAAGATTCAACCTTGAACTGAGACTCATGGCAAACCGGGATCACATTTCAACTTCCTGTGGATTCTCAGCTGCATGTAAGACCTGAGCCCTGACACACTTGGCTTCACTGTACATTCTGCGTGCATGGTTGACAGAAAATGATTAATGCACGGATATATTTAAGTCTTTTTGTAATTATTGAGAGAATAGAGAAAGATAACTAAATCCACAAAGGGGAATTTCCGTCTGTGAAGAATAGAACACTGAGCCTGTGACACATGTACCATAGAGAATAGTTTTAATTTTTAAATAATGTTTGACCTAGTATCTACAAAAGCTCTGTATTATAAGTACAGCTATGGATAACCACAGTGATGATATAAAAATAAAAGAATAGCACACTGGGACTAAAGGGTAATACATTTAATTTTGTGAAATGAATGTCATGTAAATAATACTTAAACAACAATGCCTCTAAAGACTCAATTCTAATGACTATCATTATGACTTGTATAACTGTCAAGTTGTAACAGCATACTTTAGTTTAAGATTCAGAAATATTTTATATCAATATTATTATTATTTATTTTGTATAAAGTGTTTCATATTGTGCCTTTTAGTAAATTACATGAATCATCTCCTAAAACTGACAGAGCCATCCACACATCCACAGCTCAATAAAATCCTCTTTCATATGTGATACAATTGCAAACAAAAATGTAATAATGTATCTGCCTCTGGTTTCCACATGAGAGAAAAGCACATCATGTTGGAGCTGTGCGGCCATTCAGACAACGTATATATCCTTTTTATGATGCTAAGATTGATTTCTCTTTGATAATCTTCATGAGCCCTGTGTATGTGACTCTGCGTTTAGGTTTGTGTACAAATGTATGACCAAAACCACTGTGAAGGTTTTAAATGTGCATAGGCTTTTTTCCTAACCTTGGCCATTTTCAATTATCCATCCTTTTCTTCTGTTAAGTCCTATTATGTGCTTCAAGGTGTACTCTGCAATAGACCAACATTTAAGTATTTTTATAATGCACTTTGTTCCATCATTTAAATGTTGCAGATTGATATCACCTGCAAAAACTATGGGGCTTTGCTATGGGATTAGTTTTGTATTATAAATATAAAGCAACACTTTCTCAGAATCAAGCAAAACTAAGAGTTTAAGAGACAAGCTAAATAAATGTAATTTCAAAAATAAATCTATACATTTCAAACAAATCATTTGTGTAATCATGTAAACTATAAGTATTTTTTCTTTGTTTTAACATATCTTTTTGTTTGCAGTTCTCTTTGCTTCTTTCTCAATGTTGAGACTTTTGCTCTCGCTGCAGCTCTCTCGTTACGCTCCTTCATTTTTTGTTTTCGATTCTGACACAAACGTCCCATGTGGCCGGCACTTTTAAGGGTACTTTTTGGGCGTTTGCGGGTCTATGCTGGTGAAGCTGGTATTCATGCTGGTTTACCTGCAGTCTTGCTGGTGAAGCTGGTATTTATGCTGGTCTACCTGCAGTCTTGCTGGTGAAGCTGTATATCATCAGCAAAACCATGCTGGTAGACCAGCAAGACCAGCTTCACCAGCATAGACTAGCATGGTGAAGCTGGTCTTGCTGGTCTACCAGCATGGTTTTGCTGATGATATACAGCTTCACCAGCAAGACTGCAGGTAGAACAGCATAAATACCAGCAAACGCCCACAAAGTAGCCAATGGTTTTGCTGGTAGACCAGCAAGGTCTCATTATGTTATAGCTGGTGAAGTTGGATTACCATTTTAGCTAAATATATAGAGAGACATAGACATAAACAGAGACAGACAGACATAGAGTGACAGACAGAGAGGGCGGGACACAGAGGAACAGCGAGAAGGCAGTGGTTGAAACAAAGTGTTGAACTGGCGCGAAAGGGGGCGGTGTAATATATATGACAAGTCATGGTTGATGACCTTCCGGGTCTGTCCAGCAGAGGACGCTTGTTGCTTGCCACGGGTGCATAATACATTGGACTTGAAGCAAACTAAAAACGTCTCTGTTTCCTTGTCTGATATTTTCCCCATATTAGGTGAGTTCATCCGTGATAAATGTTATATATGTAGACTGACTGTGTGTAATATTAATGTGATCAGCACACTGTTGACGTGATAGTTGTTGGACTAGGGGTGGGGAACCTTTTCCCTTTCAAGGGCCATTTACATGTTTCCAACATCCTCCAAGGGCCGTACAAATGATTGACCTCTGCTTAAAAATACTAAAAAAAGGAGATCTATGGATACATCTCTCAACACCCAGATACAACGGAACTGTAAGCAGATTTTATTTTTCTTTATGGATATTTTACAAATCACTCCCCTTTAAACTGTATTCTTGTTTATTAATAACAACTTCTTTTTTACTGTCATATAGTATTTTATACCTGTTTACTTTATTCTCTTATTTTTTTATAACTATAATGATCATATAAAGATGTGCCTTTACCTCACTGGTTGTAGAAAAAGCTTCTTATATTCGTTAGCATAGCTAGCTAACCAGATGCTAATAACAACAAAGTTATTGACTGTATGATCAGTATGACAGATGAACAGATCGCCACTGGGCTTACAACTAAAGACACAGCCACGCAAAAACCTTATGGGTACTGCAATTTTTGGAAGTGCCGGAGCGACGTTCCGGTGCTCTCCGGCATAACGGCCCGTCCACACTACAGCTTCGACAGCTTCAAAAACGGTTTCCAACGCGTCTGCCCATTCACTTTGAATGGGGTGACGTCACGTTGCCTCGCTTTTCGCCGAACTGAATTGTGGGTAGCATAGCGGTCCGTCAGAAGTTGAACAATGTTCTACTTCTGACGCCGGAGACGCCGGAGTAGCCAGCGCCAGCCAATCAAATCCCGTTTCTGAAAATCTGACAGCTCAAGCACTAGCCAATCAAACCGCGTCTAAGCTGGGAGATATATCCCGCCGTTCATTTCTATATTTAAAAAAAAGATGGAGTTGAAACTAATTATCGCCGTAGCAAATCACCCGGTTTTGTATGACCAGACCCTCTTCACCTACCGGGATACAAACTGGAAGAACCAGTCATGGAGGGAGGTGGCAGAGACAGTGGGTGAAACTGGTAGGTTTTCGCCTGTTTGGGGAGTTTATATATATATATATATTAGGGCTGAACGATATACCGTGTCATGGCGATAACCGCGGTATGCGCATGCGCGGTATTCACACCGCAGGGACGTGCGATTTTATTCATTTAAAAAAATAAATGCTAACGCACTTTAGCACAGAATTCAAAATAAAGATACCCTTATTACTTATCGAAACTGCACATACAATATATCCGATTAAAGCTGAGACTCCACAGATTATTTAAGTATAGTATCTAAGCGATCCGATATCGCAACAGGGGAACCAAACACAGACATCACAACACGTACCTTTTACAGAGCTTTTACGGGAGATCGTCTCACCGTAGCTGTCAATCTGATCAAAAGACGTGTTCAATGGCATTAAAACGAGAAAGAAAAAACGTGGCTGAATCGGTTGATCCATAGGTTGATAATGTATCTGTGGCTTTGAAGCAATTGTTTATAATCCATAATTCCATTTTTATGTAAAAATCGGATCACAAAAGTTAGCTGCTAATGGTAGCCACCTTGGTGGTATGCAGCTTCCGGTTTTGGCTACGCGTCGTCACTCTCACTCCTTATTTGTTCATGTGTTGGTGTGTGTAGAACTTCCCCTGATATTTGACCTTTTTAGACAGATTTAGCACCAAAAAAACCCTCTTTTGGGGCCATTTGGGTGGATTTTCCATATCTCTGGCCCACCTTGCTGGATTTTCACATGTGACATCTCTTTCTGACCGTCAGAGCCAATGGAATCGAGGGGAAATCACACAGTCCTTATTTGGTAATGTGTGTGTGAATGACTTCCGCATAGCCAAGACCGGAAGCAGCAGCCACTATACTATGGTGGCGATACCATTAGCAGCTAACTTTTGCTCTGCGATATTTACATAAAAATGGAATTATGGATTATAAATTAAATCATTTTTTTATACAGAGACGTTAAAAACCTATGGATTAACCGATTCAGCCGCGTTTTTTCTTTCTCGTTTTAATGCCATTGAACACGTCTTTTGATCAGATTGACAGCTACGGTGAGACATCTCCCCTCGAAGCTACGTAAAGGTACGTGTTGTGATGTCTGTGTTTGCTTCCCCTGTCCGAGTTCAGATCACTCAGTGATGATACTATATACCTAAATAATCTGTGGAACCTCAGCTTTAATCGGATATCTTGTAAGTGCAGCTACGATAAGTAATAAGGGTACTTTTATCTTGAGTTCTGTGCCAAAGTGCGTTAGCATTTTTCGCTCAGGGGTCATTTAGATGGTTCTTATGAGACTTGTGTTTTGTTTTGGTATAAAATGGTTTGTATCGTCAGTTAGCTGAGATTATTTCCGTTAATCTGGTATAACACATTAATAGGTTCTTAAATATTACGATCCCCTGAGACACTGTCGTGAAAAAAAAAAGTAAAGTACCCGCCGGGACTTTGGGGTTTAACAGGTTAAAAATACCGCGATATATACCGCAGGGGGGGGAAAAAACCGCGATGTCAGTTTTTTTCAATACCGTGCAGCCCTAATATATATATATATTGCTCGCATAAAATCCCCGGGGTTTTTTGCTTTGTATGTCGGGGGCGGGAGATTCATGTGATTGGTTGTTGGTCGCGTTGCTCGAATAAAATCCCCAAGCTTCAGACACGCCCAGCTCCAAGCTTTTTTTGAAGCTGTAGTGTGGACGCTCTGTTACGGCCCGTCCACACAGCGGCGTGCGTTGAAGCTTCCAACGCTTCTGCCCATTCACTTTGAATGGGGTGACGTCACTTTTAGCCGAACTGCATTTTGGGAAGCGACGTGGAGCGTTGCTGGCTTCAAAAGTTGAGTAATGTCCAACTTTTGACGCCTCGACGGAGGCGTCAGACAATGAAATCCTGTTTATGCAAATCTGCCAGTACAAGCGCTAACCAATCAAACTGCGTGTATGCTGGGAGAGACTACGCAGGTAATTTCCTCATATTCCAAAAAATGGAGGGAAAATTCATTATAGAGGTAGTGAATCACCCGGTGCTGTATGATCAGTCTCTGTTCATCTACCGGGATAGAAACCGGAGGAACCAGGCATGGAGGGAGGTGGCAGAGACAGTGGATGAAACTGGTAGGTTTTCGCCTGTTCGGGGATTTTATATTCAGTTTACTTCGTTTTAACATTGCTATTGCTTTGTATGTCGGGAGCGGGAGATTCATGTGATTGGTAGTTGGTCGCGTTGCTCGCAAAAAATCCCCAAGCTTCAGATACGCCCACCTCCAAGCGTCAACGCACGCCGCTGTGTGGACGGGCCGTAACCCCAGACGAGACATATACCACGTGATGACACATTAGGCTTGTGTTGTGTTCAAGGACCCTGACCTTGGCTAGGAAAAACAGGCACTCGCTTGTTTAATTTGTTTGCTGTCTAGATTTCTTTAATTTTTTTCTTTTTTGCGTGTATTTATATATTACCTCGAGGGCCGTACCAAATGGTCTCGCGGGCCGTATACGGCCCGGGGGCCAGAGGTTCCCCACCCCTGTGTTAGAGGGTATTTTTGGAAGGTTTTTCTGAGTTCTGTAATTGTTGTAGCTGTGTATGCTAGCTTTGCTAGCGCCGTTAGCTATGCTAGCGCAGCTAGCTATGTTAGTGCAGTTTAGCTCCAAGAAGGGGATTTTGTGTGTTAAATTGGATGTATGTTTGCAGTACGTGCATTGTTAGTCACCCATCACCGTGCCTACGTCGACCACCTCCCCTCCCTTCGAGGGGGCATCTGCAGTCTCTGAAGCCTGATAAGGATGTGTGTGTACAAAACACAACAAACTCTTACTGATATGTGATGGGTCCAGGCTCAAGGGCGTATGGCACTCTCAACTCTTTCCAGGACATGTCGGGGCCCTGCCTGCCAGTAGCTTTGCCGATATCTGTGTTGATAGGTAATAGATTAAGAGCGGTGAATCATAGAAACAGGAAGCGCTCAAACGTTTGTGTGAGTGTATCTAATTTAGCAGTGATTCCATGTCAGCCACAGCTTGTTACAAAAAACATGACTGATAGTGTGTTTAACAAACTTAAACTAGCTTTATTAAATGTCAGGTCTTTGGCAGGAAAAACATTTTTAATCAATGATTTTATCACTGAGCACAATCTCGATTTTATGTTTTTAACAGAAACTTGGATTGAACAAAATAACAGTGCAGCTGTTCTTATCGAATCAATCCCTCCCAACTTTAGTTGTATGAGTCAGGAAATAATGCATAAGAAAGGGGGTGGAGTTGCTATTCTGTTCAATGATTCCCTTCAATGCAGGAAGACATCGTATGGAAACTTTGATTATTTGGAATATGTGGCCCTTCGGCTGAAATGCTCCTCTCGAGCTCTGTTCCTAAATATCTATAGACCACCCAAATACTGTGCAAGCTTTTTTGATGACTTTACTGAACTGCTGTCTATAGTGTGTATTGACTTTGACCGTCTAGTCATTGTTGGTGATTTTAACATCCATGTTGACAACCCCCAGGACAGAGGGGCTAAAGAACTGTTTTGTGTTCTTGATAGCTATGGACTGACTCAGCATGTGACGGAGCCCACGCACAATAAGGGGCACACTCTGGACTTAATTATCTCAAAGGGTGTGAATATCTCTAAGGTTGTGGTGACTGATGTTGCACTCTCTGACCATTCCTGTGTTTTCTTTGAGAGCTCTATTTCTGTTCACAAAAATGTTCAAAAAGAGGTAACCACAAAGCGATATTTAACTGAAAATACTAGGGAAATGTTTACTCAGAATTTCTCTTCCACACTTGCCCCTGCCAACATCTCAGTAAATGAGCTAGTAGATCATTTTAATTCAAAAATTAAAAATGTTATAGATGCCATTGCTCCAACTAAGGTAAAGGAAGTGACTGGCAAGAAAATATCTCCATGGAGAAAGGCCATGAGCGTGAAAACAGAAAAAAGAGAATGTCGAAAAGCTGAACGCAGGTGGCGAAAAACAAAACTCCAGGTTCACTTTGAAATCTATAAAGAGAGACTTGGCCTTTATAATTTGGAATTGAAAAACGCACGACAATCGTTCTTCTCTGACATCATTACCAAAAACAACGCACGTGCCTTGTTTGCTACCGTCGACAGACTAACTAACCCCCCAGTGTCAGTAGCCTCTGAATTTCTATCCACCAGGGCGTGCAATGATTTTGCCTCCTTTTTCACTGACAAAATTCAGAAAATCAGACAAGCAGTCAGTGCCTCTGCATCAGGAACAGCAAATGTGTTGTCCCTATCTCCACTTAACATCAATTCAGACATAATGACACAATTCCATCAGATTAATGATAAAAACCTAGAGGACATTATTCAACTTCTGAAATCCTCCTCCTGCTGCCTTGATATTATTCCAACAGGATTTTTCAAAGATGTTTTGCCTTGCATGGCCTCAGATCTACTTCATATAGTAAACAAATCTCTTCACTCAGGTATTTTTCCACAGGCCCTGAAAACTGCAGTCATTAAACCGCTCTTAAAAAAGAATAATCTAGATGCTTCAGTAATGAACAATTACAGGCCCATATCAAACCTCCCATTTCTAGGTAAAATCATTGAAAAAGTTGTTTTTCAACAGTTGAGTAATTTCTTGCATTTAAATAACTGTTTGGATGTGTTCCAGTCAGGCTTTCGTCCAAACCACAGCACTGAGACTGCTCTTGTAAAGGTCTTTAATGACATCCACTTAAACACAGACAGTGGCAGAACTTCAGTGTTAGTATTATTAGATCTCAGTGCTGCGTTTGACACTGTTGACCACAGCATATTACTAGACCGACTGGAAAACTGGGTGGGACTTTCGGAAACAGTTCTGAATTGGTTTGAATCCTACTTAAAGGACAGAAACAACTTTGTTTATATAGGTAAATACACATCTGAGTTGACAAATATGACATGTGGGGTTCCTCAAGGCTCCATCTTGGAGCCTCTTCTCTTTAACATCTACATGCTACCACTGGCTCAGATAATGAAGAACAACAAAATAAGTTACCATAGCTATGCAGATGACACACACATTTACGTAACAATTTCACCAGGAGACTATGCTCCAATTCAAACACTGAGTAAGTGCATTGAACAAATCAATGACTGGATGTGTCAGAACTTTCTCCAATTAAACAAAGATAAAACTGAGGTAATGGTTTTTGGAGCCAAGGCAGAACGTATCAAAGTTAGCACTGAGCTTCAGTGTGCAATGTTCAAAACAACAGATAAAGCCACAAATCTAGGTGTAGTCATGGACTCTGACCTGAGTTTCAACAGTCACATTAAAACAGTTACTAAATCAGCCTACTATCACCTAAAGAATATATCTAGGATTAAAAGACTAATGTCACAGCAGGATTTGGAAAAACTTGTCCATGCTTTTATCTTCAGTAGACTCGACTACTGCAATGGTGTCTTCACAGGTCTCACTAAAAAATCTATTAGGAAGCTGCAGCTGATTCAGAACGCCGCTGCTCGAGTCCTCACTAACACTAAGAAAGTGGATCACATCACTCCTGTTCTGAAGTCTTTACACTGGCTTCCTGTGTGTCAAAGAATAGATTTCAAAAATACTGCTGCTGGTTTATAAAGCACTGAATGGTTTAGGCCCAAAATACATTTCTGACCTCCTGCTAAATTATGAACCAGGGACTGGTCAGCTTTCTGTCCCCAAAGTCAGAACTAAACATGGTAAAGCAGCGTTCAGTTATTATGCTCCAAATATCTGGAACAAACTCCCAGAAACCTGCAGGTCCGCTGCAACTCTGACTACTTTTAAATCCAGGCTGAAGACTTTTCTTTTTGTCGCTGCTTTTAATTGAACTATTCATATCTTAGACTGCACTGTAACTTTTATCCATGTACTTTTTTCTTTTAATGTTTAATTGACTGCCATGTATTTTTTTCTTTTAATGTTTATTTTATTAGCTTTTCTTTTTAATGACTGATTTTAAATGCCATTTTCTTAATCTCTTTCATTTTTTGTAAAGCACTTTGAATTGCCTTGTGTTGAAAAGTGCTATATAAATAAACTTGCCTTGCCTTGCCTTGCCTTGCCTTAGTGGTTGTTTCATGTCAAGAATCTATGTTTTGTATTATACAGTGTGCTATGTGTACCATGTTGTTGATTGGCATAATACATTGGACTTGAAGCAAACTAAAAACGTCTCTGTTTCCTTGTCTGATATTTTCCCCATATTAGGGGCATAACAGCAGCGTGAAGATCAGTTGAGAGCATAGATTGTATACAGTGGCGTTTCTATATGTGCAAAAGTGGTGGGGCACAAACAACTTAGATGTCTATAAGCTTCTGCAGAGAGGTTCATGGATGGCGAGGCACTGGCACTGACTCTTCAGGTTTACAAATATTATATTTTGACCTAAATCAAAATATAATATTATTTTCAAAAGCTTTTTTTGTCTGATGCTTTAATTAATTTTAACAGACAGTTCAACGGAAGGATACCCAAAAAATGTAATTTTATCATTTAAATATTGAATTGTTCTCTCTTAGTAAGATCCCCTTTTCAATAAAATTGTGGTCTTACCTTGACTTGAAGATGAAGTCCATTTGCCTATCCTTCTGGACAAAAATCTCTATTACTTTTTTGTAAAAGTCCTCCCTATCTTCTTGTAGTTTCAAAAGTCTATCATAAATCTAATCGATAGATTTATGATTCGAAAATGATAAAAGTAGGATATTATCCGGCTGAACAAAACGTGCATTTATCTAACAGGTACGTTTCCCACAGATCTTATTTTGAACTATTTTCTAAAATCCTATGGAGAAATCTCATTGCTTTTTGGAGGGAAGCCATGCGCAGCTTACTTCCTGGTTTTAGAACGCGTCTCTCTCCTCCTCTTCACACACCACACTTTTCGCGGCACACGTACTTACAGCCAATCAGCTATGAATTATGTGAGATGACGTATGGTGGGGATAGCAGCTATATGCCCCTATGGTCATTATTTTTTGCCACACACATTAAATAGGACAATACTCTGAGCATGCGCAGTGTAGTTTTTACAGTCACTGTTCACTTAGACAGTGAGAGGGAGGGGCAGGATCGGGTTTTGTGCCACATGGCTCTAAACAGCCCAATAGGCACACACTGTAGACACTAATTAGCAGAGGTGTGGACTTGAGTCACATGACTTGGACTCGAGTCACCAATTTGATGACTTGAGACACGACTTGACAAAATCACAAAACACTTGCGACTCGACTTGGACTTGAACACCAATGACTCGGGACTTGACTTGAACTTGAGCCTTCTGACTTGAGGTGACTTGATACTTGTACTTGAAACCGTACACCCCAGCGCGTGCACTACGCTCTGCATCAGCCAAACGACTCGTTGCGCCCTCGCTGCGAGGGGGACCCAAGTTCCCATCGGCGAAAACACGTGGGTTTGCTATCCTGGCTCCAAGATGGTGGAATGAGCTCCCCATTGACATCAGGACGGCAGATAGCTTGCACATCTTCCGGCGCAAACTGAAAACTCATCTCTTTCGACTCCACTTCGAGCGTTAGAACGATTAACGAAGCACTTTTATACCAATAAAGGACTGGATTACCTAAAGCCAGTTGAGTAGCACTTGAAATGTTTGGCTCTATGAAACCTGATATACTTATATGATTCTGTTTTCTTCAAGGTTGTGTCTTCCTGGTCGAATGTACTTATTGTAAGTCGCTTTGGACAAAAGCGTCAGCTAAATGCAATGTAATGTAATGTAATACTTTAATTCAGAGGTCTCCAACACGCCGATCGCGAGATGCCGTTAGAAGAGAAGACTCCCGTCGGGGAGAGCAGAATCTTCAGCTGCTCCTACTCTTGCTGAGAATCCTTGCAGGCAGCTTTATTTAGCTGGGCCACCATGCGGCTAATCATATGCGAGGACACACTAGGATCATACCATTATGTGAAAGAAGGGTGGGGGGCACAACAGGTGTAGTGGTACAGGCCAGCTGCACAGAGCGGCGGGGAGACGGGGAGCCGGATTTAAATGCAAGCGCATCGGAAAAAGTCAAGAAATGAGAGAAAACCGAAAAAAGAAGCAGCATCTGGCTGCATTTGAATGATATTGGAGAAAACAAAGCTGAGTGCAGGATTTCTAAAATGAAAATAACCTACTTTTTTTGTATACCACACAATTTATTGTCAGAGGTGGGAGAAGTTCAGATCTTGAGTAAAAGTACCAGAGTGTAGGAATACTCGGTTACAATAAAAAGTCCTGCATTCAAAATGTTACTCAAGTAAAAGTACAAAAGTATTAGCATCAAAATATACTAGATAGATTGTGGGTCCCTTATAACATGTCCTACACAGTGGAAATAAACATTCTGGTCACCTTAACATCAGGGATCTTATACATTAACTCCTTCTGAATCAAACCGTCACAGTAGCCTTAACTTACTGATCCCTCTTAAAATAGAAAAAAAACACGTTACTTTACCAGCAGAGAGAAAATTGATTATTAATGTGACTAATAAAGAGCAGTTTGATTATTAAGTATTATTCTGTAATGTATAGATGTCATTACATTTGGTGAAAAGCACATAATGACTTGTTTATGACTCATTTTGTCAAAGTTTAGGACTTGGACTTGACTTGAACTTGCCCATCCTGACTTGAGACTTGACTTGAGCGCAAAGACTTGAGACTTGACTCGGACTTGCAAAACAATGACTTGGTCCCACCTCTGCTAATTAGAAGAACACATACTAAAACAGCAATGTACAGACGAATCAGATGATTTTGTTTAATGTACACCACGTTTATCTAGGCCCTTTTTGTTTTGTTTTATGTATACATGTCACACTGTGGGAAACGATATTTCTGGATGTAGAATTGTTGACAATAAAGCTGACTTTGACTTTCGCGCGCTTGCATATTTTAACAAAGCTTTTCATTTTAGCCACACTGAATTCAACTCAGAAGTCATGGCTGTGTCAATTACCAGTCTGATATCGTTTTACAAAGATGACAAGAAGAGTGTAGATAGAGGAGAGAACCACTACAAGTCAGGACACTAAAAACAGTGCAGCCTAGATGAAGGTGTGCTTACCGGTGTTGTCAGGGCTAGCATGAGGGACAAGGTTTAAAGTGTCGGTGAGTAGTGATAGCAAGAGTACCGTTAACCTAATTTATTCACATTAGTGACATTAATTCCCATCCACAAATCCATTTGATGTGTCACATGAAATCTTTATTACACACCAGAAAACACAGAAATATCCATAAAATAAACATACAGTAGGCTATAAACAATTAAAGGGATAATTGGGAAGGCATTATAAATGTAAATATATTTTAAATAATAAAACAATCCCACCACCAAAGGTATCTACAGGAGAAGAGGGAGTTGTGTCGATTGCTCCTCCCTAGCTATTTGTTATTGGCGATTTCACTTCTGGGCGGGCCCTAGACAGTGAGTTGGTAGTTCTCCATTGGCCGGTTTCACTCCTGGGCGAGCCCTAGACAGTGAGTTGGTAGTTCTCCATTGGCCGGTTTCACTCCTGGGCGTGCCCTTTGCAGTGAGTCAGAGTGCGTTATCTGTTGCTGTGCCTTCTAGCAGGGTGTTCTTTTCCAACAAAGAGGAGCTGTGGTTTGTAACTGATAAGGCGTCTGCAGCCTATGTGCTGGCGCGTCTCTGAGTACACTGTGTTCCTGATATGAGCCGTTATTCAAAGTTTTCCTAACGTTACTGTTATTAGACACCTGTGTCCTTGAACTGTAGAAAGTATAACGGTTATCAGAATATGGAAGTTCAAACTTTGTGTGAAGAGGAGTAGTTTCAACATAGTCTGCCAAATCAGCTCTGTGGCCTTGAAGCGCAACGTTCTGTAAGCTATGGTGAAACACCAAACGTGCCACATCCTTTTTTCTCGTTTCATAAGCTGCAGATGTGCAGACTATTAGCCCTTAACACATGTCAGGCCGAAAGACTCAGCTTTACTAGTGGTTTCTTATACATGTTTATTATATCAAGGCACTTATTCAAGCAGTATATAAAATAGAGGTTACTTTAATGCCCATGTGGAGAATGGAAATGCAGTCATGCGGCTGCATTAGCCATCTTTGCCATCCACAATTTCAGCTGCACTGACCCCCTGTCAGTGGAAGAAGCCAAAGGCAGCTAAACGTACGCATTCAGTGGAGAGTTATAAACCCTCAAAGTACACCCTGAAGCGAGTAAAACTCTAACACAGAAAATAACTGTCTATGCTGCCCCAGAACGCCTCGTTGGAGATGTCTCTTTTTCTTCCTGGGTACAGTGACGTGCCCATACCCAAATGGACCCATTGGTCCAAATGGACCAATCCATGGAGCCGTTACGTTACGTCCGCGGAGCCGTTAGGTTACACACACACACTCAATCTTTTCTCAGCTGCTGCTCTGCCGATTTCTCCTCCATGAGACGGCGGGACGCGGCGGGACGCGGCGAGGCTGTGATTCGGTGTGTGAGCACACACACAAACTCCCAGCCAGGCTGCGGGTGTGTATGTGTGTGTTCGGGCTGGTTTTCGCTGTGTCTCGCAGTCTCGCAGACGGCCACTGGGCTCATAGGGAGGGGGGGGCAGGAGCTCCAACAAGCTGTGTAGGACAGAGAGTGAATACACATACTATACAGCAGGGGTGCCCACACTTTTTGGGCCGGTGGGCTACTTTTGAAATGACCAGCTCACGGAGGTCTACCAACCAAAAATAAAATCTCAAATTGCAAGGGGCTGAATAACACATTTTATTTATACATGGGATAACTACAGAAACAAATACATGAATACCTAAAACTAAAAAGGCATGTTAACCTCTCTCTATTTCTCTCTCTCTCTGTTAAGAAAACTAACAAACAAGCAGGCTAAGAAACCACTCTCCATGTCCTGAAATCTTAAACATAAAACACAAATATAAGTACAAGGAATACAATAAACGAGTAGAACACTCAACTTAGACACCAGACTCAAATGGGTCCTATGAACAGTCTCTCAAAGTTATAATGATATATACATAGGTCCAATATAGGCATTCATTCATTCTCCTCTCGCTAGAGGAGAGAGGTCGAGAGCGGAGAGAGAAGAAGGAGAGCAGAGAGACCGCCTAGAGAGAGAGGAGGAGAGATCTTTAGAGGAGAGATCGCAGAGCTAGCTAGAGCGGGCGACGAGAGCGGAGACGGCGAGAGAGATATCTGAGAGACTCGTTCCTCTCTCTCTAATCTCTCTTCTCTCTCTCTCTCTCTCTCTCTCTCCTCTCTGCTCTCTCTCGCTCTCTCTCTCTCTCTCTCTCTCTCTCTCTCTCTCTCTCTCTCGCTCTCTCTCTCTCTCGCTGACTGTCCCTTCATTTCCCTGTTAAGAAACACATAAAAACAAGCAGGTAAGAAAACATCTCTCCATGGTCCGGATATAATGCTGCAAAAACACAATTCAATATATTTAGGTGGGGTCCCTTACCATATTCTGATGACTTGCACTGAAATGGAGTCCGTCAATGTTGGCATAATCAGGACGGTAACTGCTGATGGCTAGTCTCAGGCAGGCCTCCAAATGTTCATCAGTTAATTGGGAACGGTATTTCGACTTCACTATCTTCATTTGGGAGAAGGCTGACTCGCATAAATAAGTCGAGCCGAAGAGTGAGGTCAGTGAGGTGGCACATTTTCTGACGTTTGGATACTTTTCAACCCTGAATAAGTTCCAAAACTGTCCGGCATGGGCACGCGCCTTCAACTGGATGTCGGCCTGCAGCGACAACATCTCATCCTCCAGCGCAGACGGGTTCAGATGAAACACTGCTCCGATGTTTTGGGCCAGCGAATCAATATCATGGTCTTCACTAAATGGATAGCGCATGAATGTGGCGATTGGCTCGAGCAAAGCGAAGTCTCGGAAGCGTTTCTCTAAGTCAGATGTAATGTTATTGACTTGCTCTGTGTAGCGCGCACTGTCAAGGAGCGCGCTGTCCTTCCCTTGCTTCTCCAGCTCAGAGGCGATGTTTTGGAAGTTGGCCAAATCTTTGCGCTGCAGCTTTGAACACAGCAGATGCAGTCTTCGTTTGAAGGCATTATCTGAGCTGATCATGTCAACCACAGTTCTGTCTTTCCCTTGTAGCTCCAAGTTCAGCTCATTTAACATGTGTGTAATGTCTGTTAAGAACGCCAGATCTAACAGCCACTCCTCGTCATCTAGACGTGCGTACTCCGCGAGCTTGGTGCCATGGAGAAATGCCTTTATCTCCGGTAGAAGCACTCGAAATCTCTCGAGAAAATTGCCCCTACTCAGCCATCTTACGTCGGTGTGTAGTAAGAGGTCAGTGTGAACACAGTCGGCATCCTCCAGATATGCACGAAACAGCCGTCTTTGAAGAGGTCTTGCCCGAATAGAACAGGCCACTTTAAGTGACACATCCATGACCTCTTTCATGTTCAGCATTTTAGCACAAAGTGCGTGCTGGTGTATGATGCAGTGATAATTCAGAAAGTCAGGGAATATGTCATCCTCTCTGCATTTTGCGATGAAGCCATTACACCGGCCCACCATCGCTGATGGAACTCAACTTAGACATGGGGAGTTTAGTTTTGTCAACAAAGTTTTTAAACGTCCGAAAAATGTCCTCGCCCCGAGTGTGTTCCTTCATTGGCAGAATTGTCAGCAGTTCCTCTTTCGCCGTCATGTCTGTGAACACCATCCGGATAAAAACGCACAATTGTGCTGTATCGCTCACGTCAGTGGACTCGTCTAGTTGGAGTGAGAAACACTCGCAGTCTTCTATGTCCTTCCTGAGTTGCTGGGTCAAATCCTCAGCCATGACTTCACAGCGACGTGTGACTGTGCTCCGTGATAATTGGACGGCCTTGATAGCGTTTACTATTTCTGTTTTGTTTGTGTAATCCCGAAACAAGGCGTCTGCTGCTTCTACGAAGGCTTCTTTCACCATCTCTCCATCTTGAAAGGATTTTTTGTGTTTGATTATAGCGTGACTCACTCGTAGAGATGCTTCAGTGGCTGCCTTTGCGGTGGATGTCGGCTTTAAGAAAAGTGACTGCTGTCCAGCTAATTGTGACTTAAGTTCCCTCACCTTTCTCTTTCTCAACTCGCTACTCGGAGAGAAGTCGCTGTCATATGCCTTGTGAACACTCCGATAATGCCTCTCCACGTTACATTTCTTTGGCAGAGCGACGCTTGCTTTACAAATAAGGCAAATCACGTTTGAATGTGACATCACAAAAAAATATTCTTCCTCCCATTCTGGGTGGAAGTGGTATGTTTTTAGCTTCTTGCTCGGTCCCGCACTCATTTTGTTATTTGTCTCTTGTTTACATTAATTTGAGTTTTCCCGCACTTGACAGATTTTATATCGCTTTGCATTTGGGGTTACCAGACTGGAAAGCGATAGGTCGCTTTTTCTGTCAATCAAGTAAACTCCTGAATTAAGTGGCAGGGAGGCCAAGGGAGGAGGGTTCAAAACCTGTTTTGTCTATTTTAACGGAGCTGGATTTTTTTTTTTTAATGAATGACTCGCGGTCTACCAGCATTGTCGCCCGCGGTCGACGTACTGGGCACCTCTGCAGTATACAGAGATGCTGTATGAGAAACCAATGTGATTTTGGAAAATTGCACAATATCAATCTATTTTAGTAGACCTCAACAATGGAATTATGATCAGTAGAAATGGCCATGACAAGGGACCTTTAAATTAGTGATGCAATGCTGAAATGTAAAAATGTGACAGTCAAAAAGCATAGGTGTGTTAATGCCATATTCACTTAATATGAACAACTTTTACAAATATTTCTATATAGTCTGTGTTGGTAAATGTCATCTACGTTGCACATTTCCTGCTGAAATACATGCATACCAAGTTACTGCGTGGCACTTTGGTTTTGATAAAACAGTGTAGTTCCACTATGTAAATGTTACATTCATAATCAAACAAAACAATATGCAAGAGAAGTAGCTATTTTTTGTTATTCTTAATGTTTGTCATTCACACGTTAAAACAATAAAAAATAAGTACCGATACATAGCAGAACAATTGTGGCGATGTTCAGCTTAATAAGCCTTGTTCAACATAATTTATTTATCTACTACTACAGCAGGCTGCAGGCGAACCAAGTCCGCGTTTCGCTGCATTCCTTGATCTCCAGTTATAACGCCGGACTCCGCCGCTGGGACGCCGGCTAAGCCTTCCCAAATATTTTTGTCACTGCATCCTGGTAAAATAAAAATATAATGTTTGTGTCTTTGACATTAGCGCTGCTATGCAGCCACCTGTGCCCTATACTACGAAGCCAGTTCAACATACCCTGGCTCGAGTTATCTTAACTAACCCTAACAAACGAGATCTCGCTAAGCGGTCCTACGACGCTGGTTGTCAACTCGGTAAATCAACCCAGGGTTTCTCTGTCTCTGAGTGCGCGTTCAAGTGAAAGGGGCGGGGTTATCAACATTTGACCAATCACAAACAGGGACAAGTGTACTGACAGCACAGTGTCATACTTCATTAATGAAAAGTAAACTAATATTAGACATATGAAGAAGTTACATTTTAAACATCCATGACTTAAACATATAATCCAGGATAAAAGCCACATAGTTGCACCTGCAAGGTGAATATAGAACAGCTGGTTACAAAATAAATAAACTACAGAGTGTTTGAAAGTAATAGTTGTATGATATTGTAAGCATTGGGTTGAGAGGTCATGTGTTGTGAGCATGCGCAGTGCTGGTGTGGTAAAGGAGAGTGTGGTGTGACTCGATAATAATAAACGGAGGCGCTGGGACGCTCCAAAAGTACTAAGTTCCTGAGTTTTTGTTACACAGAAGTATCATTGAAGCCTTAACACCTCGGACGTTACATTGGTGGCAGCGGTATCGGAGTGTGTTTTATCTGCTCTTGGATTATTATTTTCTGTGGACAATTACTGGACTTTCTGGTCGGCTCTGCTGGCTAGCTGTGCTAACGGTGCTAGCGCCGAAGCGTCATGTTCGGGGGAATGAAGAGTGACGGCGATATGGAAGACGATTATAACGGATGTACTGCTTCTTGGACTGGTTCTGTGAGTAATGATATTTAAGTGGAGCTGCCGCCGATGTTTAGGGACGACGGCCAGAGGCAGTTCGCTACGTGGATAAGACAGTTTGAAGCCGCTGTTCGTGCTCAGACGAGGGGTGCTAGTAGCACGAGCTACGCAGCTACCTTGCTGAACATTCTACCTACCAGACTGGACGGTGCAGCTTTCCTGCTGTGGGACAGCTTGCCGGCAGATGTGCATTCCTGCTGTGGGACAGCTTGCCGGCAGATGTGCAGTGTGATTACGAACGTGTGAAGGAGAAGCTGACGGAGGCTTTTGGCCAGAGACAGTTCCTGCTTTATTTCCAGACTTGTGTATCTGTACGGCCCCGCCAGGTGAACGAGTGTTTGGAGGTGTATGCTGCGGACATTTCAAGACTTGTGGCTGAGGCTTTTCCCGATTATGACCGCGCTGCAATAAATGGTGAGAAATTCAGACGTTTTTTTGGCTGGCCTTGATCCTGCACTTCAAGCAAAATGCAATGAACAGGGGGCGACTGATATGGAGGAGGCGTTGATAATTGCTGGGCGTTGTGAGCGGGTCGGGCAGGCAATGACGTTGAACACGCCTGGTTTGCCCTACTGTCCTCCGCATCCTGCTGTTGTTGCATCGCTAAATTCACCATCGGCTGGTGTTTTCGACTGTAATGCTAATACCACGGATAAGCTCATAAATGTGGTTGAACGCCTCACCTTGAAGGTGGACAACTTACAGACTGAGGTGAAAGACTTGAGAGCACATAGCCGTGGAGCTGAAAATGGCAGAGGGAGCTCCGCCTTGACCTGGGATCGTCAGAGAGTGCACCGGCGTGCCTGCCATTGTGACTGTGGCAGGTTTGGTTGCAGATCTACCACCGAGGATTCCCACAGGGACGACCGCAGCACGGGCCGTTCTCCTCAGCGCAAACCGCAGGATGGTTTTGGTGCCAGGGAATGGTCTCCACGTGAGCGGGGGACCCGAGACACCTCTGCGGACTTCTCACCGCGACAACTAGGCAGCGGTGTCCCGCAAGGACCACACAGCACTGGGGAACATCAGCCAAGGCATGGAGTGAGGTTTTTGTCTCCCTCTCGGCGGTCACCGCCAGTGACTGGCATCGAGACCCAGATGCCGTTTTCACCACTACAGGGTCAAATGGACTATTCTGCTGGGAAAGCGCCTGCTCGTGCATTGGACTCTTGTTCTGTGGGTGAGTCTAAGCCCACAGCCTATGTTAGAGGACTTGTTGAGGGTGTTGATGTTACTGTTTTGATTGACTCTGGGTCTAATGTTTCACTTATTTCTAAGGACTTCAGAATGTCCATGTCTGCCTTACGTAAACGTGTGCTAAATACCCAGTACACTTTTTCACACACAGTAAATGGTCAATTGTTGGACACTCTGGGTACTGTGACTCTTCCCATACAGTTGGGGGGCAAACATTGGGAGCAGGCTGTACATGTTGTGCGAGGGGCAACACAAGCTATTCTGCTGGGGTTTGATTTCATGTTGCAGGCTCGAGCTGTTATGGATGTTGGTCGTGGTCTGCTTCACCTGGGGGATGTTGATATTCCTCTCATGCATGCCACAGATTTCATACCAGAATGTTGTAACATCTATATGTCTGTTGATGCTATCATTCCCCCTTTCAGTGAAATGATTGTCCCAGTTAATGTGGATATTCCTGCTGGTCTGCCCATTGACTCTTTCTTAGGCTACCTGGAGCCTGAGGTGCGTGATAACGTGGGACTTGTGATTGCACGTACAGTTGCACCTGTGAAGAATGGATGCACTGTGGCCAGGCTGCTTCACCCGACAGAGAAGGAGTTAAAGCTGCACCCCGGCTCCCATTTAGGTGTGTTCCACCATGTTAAGGACTGTGAGCTACTCACCCCCTCTGAGGTTTTCCCCTCTCAGCAGGGGGCTACCCCTCTGCCGGATGTGGCTGGCTTCCCGTTGTCTGCTGAACAGAGACTGCAGCTGCAGGCCTTGATGGCTCTGGGAAGGGCAGAACAGGAAACACCGGTCTGATCAAACACCGCATACAGACAGGTGAACATTCCCCGGTCAAGCGTCGGGCCTACCGTACTTAGCCAGAAAAACGGAAGGAGATAGGCAGACAGGTTCAGCGCCTGTTGGAGGACGACATAATTGAAGAGAGTTGTAGCCCGTGGTCCGCCCCAGTGGTCCTCGTCAGGAAAAATAAAAATACATGGCGATTCTGCGTGGATTACAGGGGACTCAACTCTGTGACAATAAAGGATTCTAATCCACTGCCACGGGTGGATGACACATTGTTGGACGCATTGGCGGGGGCCTCCTGGTTCAGCACCTTGGATTTTTCTGACGGTTACTGGCAGGTGGAAGTGGCTGAGGAGGACCGTGAAAAGACAGCATTCACCACTGGCCAGGGTCTATACCAGTTCAAATCCATGCCTATGGATCTGACCAATGCACCCGCTACCTTCCAGAGGGTTATGGAGCTGGTGTTAAGGGGGCTGCCATGGCACATCTGCATGGTGTATCTTGACAATATACTGATTTACAGTAGTTCGTTTGAGGCCCACATGTCTGCTTTGGAGGAGGTCTTCATTCGGATTGGGGCAGCTGGGCTTAGATTGAACGCCAGGAAGTGCCATCTTGCCCGTGATCACGTGGTATTCCTTGGTCACGTCATCTCCGCCGGTGGGCTTCGTCCTGACCCCCGTAACACAGATAAGGTGAAGACTTGGCCAGTTCCACGGTCCGCTACAGAGGTGCATGCTTTTCTGGGTCTCTGCTCTTATTATAGGAGGTTTGTGAGGAGTTTTGCCCAGCGTGCTGCCCCCCTCAACCATCTGACGGGAAAGGATGTCCCTTTTCAGTGGACGGCGGATTGCCAGGAGGCATTTGGGTTTTTGCGGGATGGTCTTTGTGCCGAACATATCATGTGTCACCCGGATTTCACCAAGAGTTTCGTGCTGTGTACAGATGCTTCGCAGATTGCTGTGGGGGCTGTGCTGTCACAAGAAGTGGATGGCCTGGAGAGAGTGGTGGCCTACGCTAGTCGTTCCATCACAGCAGCTGAATGGCGTTGGTCTACCTACAACAGGGAGCTGTGGGCAACAGTGTGGGCAGTGCGTAATTTCAGGCATTACTTGGGTCTTCTCCCCTTCACAATTATTACAGATCACCAACCTTTGTTGGGTCTGCGACGACTTCAGGTTGACAATGACAGGACGGGGCGTCATAGCCGTTGGGCTCTGGAGCTGGACCCATACGACTGGGTGATTGTGCACAAGAGTGGGGCCAAACACACAAATGCAGATGCCCTTTCACGCAGGCCTGACACCCCTGAAGCTTTGGAGAATTCAAGCAGACTCAATGCCAAATCCGCTCCCTTGAGTACAATTCTCCCTGGCGCTGGGGACAGTGGTCCTAGTGATGTGTGTGCTGTGGGGACTCCTGCCACGGCCCAAGCCCAGGGACTGATTTCAGGCCTTCCTTCTCCTGACTCAGGGTCTTCAGTGGACCAGACCCTAATCTTCACTCTGTCACATGATGGCTCCGGTATTAGGGAGCTCCAGCAAAAGGATGCAGACATCGGACAAGTTTTGGCCTGGCTGGAGCATGGCCAACGGCCCCCTAGATGGAGGTTAAAAGATGCTAGTCGGGGTGTGAAGTGACTTTGGCATGAGTTTCCCCGGCTGACTTTTGTGGAGGGACTTTTATGTAGAGTTGTTTGGCTGTCTCAGGCAGGGCAGTCTACTCAGGTTGTTGTTCCTGCTGTCTTAGTTCCAGAGGTCCTGGGACACTTGCATGGTGCTCCACTGACTGCTCACCTGGCGTATGAACGCGTTTTGGCACGTGCAAGAAGTTCGTGCTATTGGCCCTCCATGCACAGTGACATTCGATCATGGTGTGACCAATGTTATGCCTGTCAGAGAAGGAAGTCCCCGGTGCCCAAACACCATGCCCCCATGAGAACTTCGCATGCAGTTAGACCTTTCCAGCGTGTGGCGGCTGACATACTGGAGTTGCCGGTCACATCAAAAGGCAACCGGTATGTGTTGGTTGCTGAGGACTATTTCACAACATTTGTAAATCTGTATGCCATCCCCGATCAAAAAGCCCCCACGGTCGCGGAGTGTCTCTTCCAGAACTACATCTTGGAGCATGGGTTAATGGAAACTCTGCACACTGATATGGGCAGACAGTTCGAATCAGATGTTGTGAGGCATTTGTGAGGAATGTTAGGTGTGAAAAAGACGCACACCACGCCTTACAATCCGAAGTCTGATGGCATGGTAGAGAGGTTTAATAGGACACTTATCGATCAGTTGGTGAAATCTCTGCTATCATGTGAGGGGGAGTGGGACTCTTTTCTGTCACAGGTCGCGTTTGCGTACAATACCAGTGTACAAGCAGCAAACAGAAGTCGTACTATGATGCCAGAGTGAGGCACGTCCCATATGAAGCCGGGGATTTGGTGTGGTTAAATGATCCCACTGAGAGCCGCCATAAGCTGGCTCCCCACTGGAAGGGGCCTTATCTGGTGCAGAGACGAATGGATAGGGGTGATGAAGTGGGGGTCACGTACCAACTAAGTAGCCCGTTTGGGGATGAAGCCTCTCTCCAAACTGTCCATTATGACAGGCTACGGCGATACAACCTGCCGGTAGCCTTTCCCTTGGAGGGACCATCAAGGTCTCTCTTAAACCTTGCTTAGCCTCTTCCGTTACAAGATGCAGTCTCCCTACAGAGCTCTGGACGCTTGAGGTTTTCCGATGGGGAAAGTGACAGTGATCTTGGGCCGGGTTCTGGAGCTGGTGATTCCCCTGAGCTCGAACAAGCAGCACCAACAGTGTCTCGGGCTGGGAGGTTAGCGTGGCCTCCTGTCCGCTTTATGGACTTTGTTATGGGCTGAGTGACTGGTGTTTACATGTTTGTGTGCTCCTTTTCTCCTGTGTATTCTATGCTGCATAATTGTGTTTTGTTTTCATGTTTCAAGTGTGCAGGACAGGGGAATAGGTTATGTCAGGGGTACTCAAATACAAATCTTAAAGGTCCAAAACATTTTTTTCAATAAGACAAAGGTCCGTTTATTACGCTAATTTAAACCTTTAAAGAATTGCAACAAGATTCTTAACATGAGGTTGCAAAAACAAAAATAATCTGTATGCAGCAGTTTTCATTGTTATTGTGTCTGTGCTTGACCCCTCAGAGTCGCAGTGTAAGAGCTGCACAGTTAGGAATAAAGGCAGCTGCACCCTCTTTCATTCAGCATTCCCATTAGTGCTTTATAAATGTCTTGCCCCCTTGTGTGTCCACTGAGGTTCGTCAGGCCCAACACATCTTCAACAAACTCCCCCTTTGCCTCATCATAAAAACTCACAAACACCAGCAACTGAGCATTGTCAGTGGTGTCAGTGGACTCACCCACAGCTAAGGAAATGCACTGTGCATGTCACGGTAGAGCGAAGGAAGCAGGACCCAAATGCAGATTAAACTGATATACCTTTATTTCAAGGATAACGAAAATAGAACTTGGACAAACAGAACACTCACCGGTGAACACAGTCAACAACGAAAGACGAACCGACAAAGACAGACAGAAAAACCAGAACTTAAATACACACAAGACTAATCACACAAACAAGACACAGGTGAGGAGGGAGGAGAAAACACAGGGGCCACAGGTGAACACAATCGGGACACACCAGGGAAACTAACGACAGGGAACCACAGACAGATCCAAACAAGACAAAACACAACGCAGACAGAAAACCAAAAACAGATCTAGACAAGACAAAACACCACAAAGACAGATCGTGACATTGCATTTGTTATTCCATCACAAAGCTGATTAATCAAATCACCAGCCAGTATTTAAACATGGTCTCCATCATTTCAGTCATGCATTCTGTAAGTGCAGCCTTTACATGTTCATAATTTAACTGTAATGTGTATTTTCTATGTGTACTAATTATTATTGTTGTAATGTTTCATGCGTGCAATATTTAGTCTTTTATTTTGAAGTCCAAGCTCACGTCTCGTTATGCTGTTCTCGCGTGAGTTAGAGAGCGAGAACATGAGAAGCACCCTCAGAGTAAGATGCACGGATACTTACAGCTCCGTTAGTGTTGTATTCTTATAAATACATATAAGTTGTGAAGAGAACTGAAGAATACTTCCCTCTGTTTACAGAGCATGCAGCCCAACGAGGTATGTTGTTGTGCTTGTATCACTTTTATGTGTATTACCTTGCTAGTTATCTCACATGCTGTGCATGTTATTGTGTGTCTAACACGAAAATATGTTTGTCATTTATACTGTTTGTTTGTGTAGTTTTCACGGTGGATTCGGAGGAATAAACCCGTAATGAGAAAGCCACTTGTGTCTGCCTGTGCTTCGAGGGAATTACACATTATTTTATACTTCAGTTATTATCCAGTGGAATGCCCTTACCTACTGGCCTAGTTGACATGTATATTACAGCTGAATGCGGCGATTGCCATTTTGTTCAGCAAAACGCCTCACAAACTAATTAAGATCAAAAGCTTTAGTGCGTTTTGATTCAATGCTGAATACAGCCGCAAATGCCTCATTCCTTCAGTACTTGGGTCAGAATTTCCACGCTCGCGCCAGGGCCGGGGGAGGGGTTACAAGACGTGCGTCTTGTGCTGCATTCACTTGCACTCGGACATTAGAGACTTTCTCTCATAAATGTCCGATGAACCACAACTTTTCTTTCAAAACAAAGCTGCCAACTGGGGTGGCAATGCCTATTTTTAGGGTGGCAGTTGCCACCCCATGCCACCACGGTAGGTGAAACTATAGGCTACTAGCTACAGTACAGATGCAACTAGATGAGCTGTTAACTCTCGCTCTGACTTTTTTTTGGTAAACTCTCGCTCTGACTCAGACAGGTTGAAAGAGACGAAACACGCATTTTTCCCACCGGCATTCCGCGAAGACCCGCCCTACTGTGCCTCTGATTCGCAGACTGTGTGGGGGGGGGGGGGGAACGCTGACGGGATGCTGAATGTGATTGGACCAATGCGTTGACAGACACACACAGACAGTGGAACAGTCGGACATGCAGAGCGCTGTTTGCAGTCTATGGACATAGCGGATCATTTTGACTCGTTGTGTTGTGGCGATGTCTCGCAGATAACACAGATAATTACGGTGGCCGGCAGGTGCAAACGCTAAACAACGGCCAAAAACACACACATAAGCAGGAAACACCTGCAAATAATGAAATGAAAAACCAACAAACCCTGAAAACACATACAACAGAAAAACGCTGCATTTACAGAAATGATGCAAGCTAAACCTACAACACACAAACCCTGAAAACAAACGCAACAGAAAAACGCTGCAAATACAAAAACGATATGCAAAGTCAAAAGCACATACAATCGAATAACACGTTACAAAAAAAAAGACATTACAAAAAAAAAAACATTCCGGAAGTGCTTCAGGCCTCTAGGGGGCGCGCTACGTGGAACAGATCGATGTATGACCAGACATAGAGAGAACGAACAAGAGAAAAGAAAGTTCATTTAAGTGGAGAAAGATATAAGAAGGTAAGTTTTGTTTTGTTTTTATACATAGAGCGTCATATTTACGTAGCTAGCGTTAGCGTGTTTGATCAAAGAGCTTGCAAGAGCCATTGTGCACCTAAATGTAACTCTTGACATAATATAGATATAGTATAGAACCGGGACGCCCCTCCCTACACGCAGATCACAGACTGGGTGGGGTCTCACGCCCTCACCTCGTGGATGGGACCTCAACTGAGCCGCAAATGCGATGCGGTGATAAAAAGGAAATCAAATGTAAAAAGTTGAATTAAAATATTAAAACAGCAACACAACATTATTCCCACATTAAAAGACAGTCTGAAGAGGTGTGTTTTGAAGGTGGGGGGGTCGGTGCAGTCTCTGATGTTTAATGGGAGTGAGTTCCAGAGGGAGGGGGCAGCGATGGAGAAAGCGCTGTCCCCCCAGGTTCGGTGCTTGGTTTGTGGGGGGATAGACAGGAGGTTGGCTTCTGATGAGTTAATTGAAAGACCGTTCTTTAATACTATTATAATATTTAGGTAGCTGAAAAATATCCACTCTTTTTGACTGTGTCCTACATTTTATTTCTCCACAGATGTACTGTCCATTCTGTGGTTCCAGCGTGACATCTTCGCATGGCTTTTGTGGTGTCTGTGGCAGAGACATCACATTTCTAAAAGATGTGGCTAACAAAGTCCCTGAGGAGATGCCCACCACTAGTGCGCATCTAAGTGCACAGCCTAGCACCAGTGCAGGTAAATAGGTTGTTCGTTTTATTACCAAACAATAAGTATTTATAGAAAACTTGGTTTAAAAGTTCGAATTCTGTTATTATACAAATACATCTCTAAACTATGTGACTTACCTACTGTTGAATGTGTTATAAGATGTTCCTCAGAAGGGATTGAGGATGAGACTCCTATTGAACATAATGAAGAGTAATGAATGTTTTATTCCTGTTTTTTTGTAGCAGGAAGCTCAGCTGTAGAGTCATTTCAGAAATATAGGGAAATAAAAAAGAGGGAGAGACCTTTTTTACAAAGGGACGGCATAACTCCAAAAATAAACAGGAATTGGTGAAGGTATGCAACGTTTTCTGTTATGAATACATCTGTCATTCAAATCTGCTCACCACACTCTCATATAATGTCCGAAAAAATGTTTTATTCATTTGCATATTATTGTCTTTTTGCAGATTTCTGTTGGAGTAATGAGGAGGATGGATGGCTGCCTTAAACCTTTGAGAGGGAGGTCACTTCCCCTTAATGTTGAACCTCAATGGGCATGTGAAGAACTGTTGGCTGCTGCCATAAAAAAGCAGAAAGCCTTTAACCAGGACTTGGAAGATGGTGCCCATGTCTTGTTGTACCCTGATGCGAGGGTGATAACAAATATCCCCGGAACGGACACCCCTTTCACAGTACAGATGTACAAAGAGGCCATTGGAAAGCCCTACCAACGAATTACGTTGTACATCTGTACTCTTGAAGCCGTTGAAAACAGTTGTAAGTGCTTCTGACATATATTCCCCCTTGTTTAAAGCACTAAACTGTATAATAGTTCAAATGTAAACATAACAGTTGTTCTGTCTATATTTCTTAACACAATTCATTCCACCCATCATTCCTTTCTCTTCGTGGTTGAACTTATGACGTCAAATGGTCTTTTATGAATAGTGGCAGAAGAAATGGAATTTAAGTATCAACAAAAGCTTCCAAACTTTCCTTCTGTTCAAACTGTTAGAAATTCCCTCTTAAGGATTGTAATTCTAAATTAACCTTTTTTCTCACAACAATGTTGGTTTGTTGTGCCCTAAATCCTAATGTGAGAGTGAAAAAGACGGTCAACAATATAATGTACATTTCACAAACATTTTGTGTTTCGATTGAATCCTTTCTGATTGATGTCAATCCAATAATTCAGGATTCAAACCAACATTAGATGATAGGTACAGACGTAGGGGAACAATTATTTGTATAGTATTAATCATGATACTTTTATTTTCTTAGGTTACACTGGAACAACCTCTTCAAGTGACGAGGACAGTGTGGTTTTTGCAAAGTTGCCATCTGGAGACAGTCTTGCTGACACCGTGGTCAGTTTGGATCTATCGTGGCATTTATTCTTAATTAAAGTGAATTTATTTTATTTCAGTCAGTCATTTGTGTGTTGTATGCAGGTGTGGGACTTTCCAAATGAACAGAGCACTCCCAGAATGGACAACAGTTTGCCAGGGTCAAATAAAACATTGTCAACATGTTATTTTGTGCCACAAGAAGCAGAATGTTTTAACAGTACAGTAGTTTGAATATATATTTTTTTTACCTTTATCAGACCTCTCAGGCACCCACAACCAGCGTCTGATCGGGTAAGACTAATTACAAATGTAATTATACCATGTAGGTTTGAATTTGTGAACATGAAATCAATAAATACCTTTGTAATGTGTGCTAATGACACTGTCATTAGATCAACTGCATCATTATTTATTGGGTAAAAGTAGGATGGAGAACCAACCCCATTCCAGGAAGAGGTCCAGTCTGCCCCGGGTCAGAACACCTTCTATAGGTAAACGATGTTGACAGTTGCATCGTGACACAGTTGTTTGGTGTGTATTTTTATTTGTACATTTGGTTGTTTGCATAGCCTCCAATCACAGTGGGTAATATTGCCAGGAAGCAGAACAATTATACTTTCATACATTTCCAAAGGACACCCACAACATCTTAGTGAAGACGATACAAAAAACACCCACAAATATTTGTCAAAGGTCAGATATTGTTTGTTGCATCCATTTCAAATGTTTACAAGGATTGTGCAGGAGTATGACAAAGTGCTGTTGTCAGTTTAGAACCCAATGTATTAAAAAAACCAGGAAGAGGATCGACATCCTTTTGCAAATATGACTGTCATGCATATATTATGTATTTGAAAGTCATTATTCAACTGTCTTCTCACTGCAGCAACTACACAACTGTGTATGCACTTATCATTATTGACAGCCAGTCTGAGCCAGAAGAGGAAACGGAGCAAACTGCAGAGGAAATGTATTAAATGTTACTTTTATCACTTGATTTTTTTATTCTATACTGTAAATCTTATTATAGCTTCATCATTTAATATTACAATACATCACTTTGTCTTTCCCAGCACAGAATACCTGACTGCGCCAGACGTTGTTGCAGAACTCTCTGCAAAAATTAAAAATACCTCTTGCAGCAGGTTCAATATTAATAGAGCCAATGTGTGGGATGGAGCAATCCGCGGCTTCAAAGGGGCCTCATTCGACCCCTCTCATCAGATGCAGGTTAAGTTTACTGATGATGAGGGACAAACTGAGGATGGAGTGGACACTGGTGGTCCCAAGCGTGAGTTCCTGACCCTCCTAATGGAATGCCTGAGAATGAGAAGAATATTTGATGGTCCACAGGACAGGAAATTCCTCAAGTTCGACAATGCAGGTAATGATGTTCGCAAATCTGTCTTATGTTCAATACTGTACTGTAAATATAGGAGCTGCTTATGGATTTTGCAGCTTGATTTACGTGACAATTACATTATCTTATACTGTATATCTTTATGATAACGTGGCAACTGTTGGTTAACGTGATAATAATTTAACAAAAAATATCAACAGCTGCAAAAGATGACGAATACTTTCATGCTGGGAGGATGATTGCAACTTCTATAGTTCAAAAACACAAGGAGAAAAAGAAGAAAACATGTCATGGCTCACTGTCTCAAAATCTGATTCTAAATGTATAATGTTCTTTATAAAGATATAACTAATACACAATTATGAATGTATAATATAAGCTGTTTTGTGTATTTAATCATGCGTTGGTCTACAATTTAATGATGGCTTCTACATATTTCACATAAACAGACAATGAAAAAATGTGTCCTTCATGCTGATAACTAGTGTATGCATCTGCCAATTAGTATTCTAAACAGAGCAGTGTGTTGAATCCTTATTTCTTGCATTTGAAACAGATACAATACAAAAAGTGAACTTACTGTTGTGTTCAACTTCTGCCAAAAACTGTACATGTTTGCCACAGGAGCCACAGAACACTTGAACTGTCCCCAGATGCTGGCCACAGAAAGGACAAAACATGGCAGCCTGAAAAGACATACATTGATGTAGTAAATCCATGTAATCAAGTCAATCAAAAACACATAGTCTAAATAGTGGTTAGCTAAATAAATAGATACATCATGTTCACCGTTGAATCTGTGATTTGTCTCTCTCTCTCCTTGAATGTCTAATGCACACTACTATCCTGTCATTACTTTGTCCCTCTTCACATTTTGTCACTTTCTCTCTCAATTCAATTCAATAGCTTTATTAGCATGACCATAGTTACAGGCAATTGCTAAAGCTCTGTATAGTTGCAACATCTATACACAAATACATAAATATAAACAAACTGCTAAGAATTCAAATGTCCTTTTTCCGCGGTACTCACTATGGCCCGTGTTATTTGCCTGCACTTGATTTGTCATCTCTTTACAATGTTCTTCCCTCACTTTCTCTTCTCTTCACGTGAAGCTCTCCTCCCTCAGCTGGTGTAGTAGTTAGACACGCTAACGCTAGCTATATAAATATGACGCTCTATGTATAAAAAAACAAAACTTACCTTCTTATATCTTTCTCCACTTAAATGAACTTTCTTTCCTCTTGTTCGTTCTCTCTATGTCTGGTCATACATCGATCTGTTCCACGTAGCGCGCCCCCTAGAGGCCTGAAGCACTTCCGGAATGTTTTTTTTTTTGTAATGTCTTTTTTTTTGTAATGTGTTTTTCGGTTGTATGTGCTTTTGACTTTGCATATCGTTTTTGTATTTGCAGCGTTTTTCTGTTGCGTTTGTTTTCGGGGTTTGTGTGTTGTAGGTTTAGCTTGCATCATTTCTGTAAATGCAGCGTTTTTTCTGTTGTATGTGTTTTCAGGGTTTGTTGGTTTTTCATTTCATTATTTGCAGGTGTTTCCTGCTTATGTGTGTGTTTTTGGCCGTTGTTTAGCGTTTGCACCTGCCGGCCACCGTAGATAATACATATGAAAAGTATAATTTGCTTAGAGTCCAGAGACAGTTGTGGTTCGGTCCGGACCCGGACCGGAGTCCGGACTTTGAGGATGCCTGGGTTATGTCATACCAAGTTGATGTTTTATTTGGGCTGTGGATGTGTATTTTTTTTTTAATGTTTTGTTGTGTTCTCACCATGTGTGTGGAAATGGGGACATTTATTTCAGTAAGGGGGGACGCATGTAAGCATTGGGTTGAGAGGTCATGTGTTGTGAGCATGCGCAGTCTGTGCTGGTGTGGTGAAGGAGAGCGTGGTGTGACTCGATAATAATAAACGGAGGCGCTATCTGGCACGCTCCAAAAATTACTAAGTTCCTGAGTTTTTGTTACACAGAAGTGTGTTCATTGAAGCCTTAACACCTCAGACGTTACAATATCACTGCCCCGCCTAATCAAATTTGAGTTGAGTGTTTCGTCAACCTAATGTGTTGCTTAAAATAATACTTCTGCATACAGTATGTGACAATGTAAGTGTTGCATGGCCAGATACGGCTCGAGAAGCTGACTCAGATAAGGAAATATATGATAAATTATTATGATATGGTCGATGATCTGATTGATGATGTGATATGAATGATAAGTCTGACACGTCGGCGTCTTCTCTGCATACAGCAGTTTAAACTGTATTTCCTTTATCCTGTAATATGACTTGATAGATTTAAACTCCGCACACTGAGCTCTGATTGGTCAGCAGGTGGTGCTTTCACTGAGTCGATCTCTTTTCTATAGACGCTGGAGGCGGGAAGCGTCAGGTAAAAAAAAGAGTTATTTAGCCTTCCCAAACCTGAGCCTCACGTGCCGCCTATGTTTCTTACAACGTTACGTTAATGTTAACTTAACCTTAAGTTTGCTAAAAGGCTATTGTTACTTCCCTTAAGAGCTAGATGTCTTAGCTAACAACAGTGAGCAGCTAACGTTTTCTGCAGTTTGTTGCTCCTGTGGAGTCTATTTTTATATAACATTGACTGATTCTTATTATTACATTATAATCTTATTGTGCTCATGTTATGTTGCTTTGACTTTGGAAACAAAGTGACAAAATCACCAATCCCAAGGTTTGATGGGTTGGATAGGAAACAAAGGGAAAAGTCGCAGAAGAAATTGTTTAGCTTGCAATACTAATGTAGCAAAGCCATACATATGCAGACGCAGTAAGAGTTACTGAGGCTCTGACCTTGGCCGTGTGGGTGAGCTTCGCTCCCACACATAGCTAGGAAGCAGCCTTGTGAAGATTCCACTTTTTCTGTAGAAATGTTAGCAAAAACAAATTACTAGAATAGAGACAGGGAGTAGGGATAGGGCAGGGGTCGGCAAACCGCGGCCCACGGGCCGCATGCGGCCCTTTAAGCCCTCTGCTCTAGCTCCCTTGAGCTTAGACAAAAATAAGAAGGAAATTAAATAAAAGTATTTGTAGGACTATTTATATTTTGTTGCATGGTTGAAAATGTTTCGTATCTTGTAATTTCGAGGTGATACTGTGACACATAAATACAAATAAAAACGGTTTTAATTAGGTCAACTCAAATATGCGTCACATCCTGCTACGGTCCCGCGCGAGCGCCTTTTCTTGGAGGCGAATAACCTGACCCCCGGCTCGATGAGCGAACTATGGATAAATAAATAAAAGTACCGGAGGAACACAGGATTTAATTCTGTGTGGACAGAGTTATATGCTTTCACAGCAAACGATGCTGGTTTACCGGTATGTTTGATATGTGGAGAGAAGTTGTCAACGGTGGTGCAGCCTTTACGTATCGAGGAATAACAAGGGAGAGGAAGACAGCTGACGATCTTCAGTCATAATTCAATGGGGTATGTAATTTATTTCAGAAAACACTTTTTGTTATATTCCATGGAATGCTCGTAACGTCCCGATAGCAATGAATATATTAAATGCTTTGACAATAAATACATACAAAAATTAATCTGTGGAAGCCGTAGCGCTGTAAAAAGCACGACCAATCATCTGAGCCGGCCCGGCTAAAATAACTGGATGGCCACCTGCCTGTCAGCCTTCCATCTGTGCACAGACTTATCTCGTGCCCTCATTGGTCATGTGCGCGTTTGTGTGTGTTGGAGGAGGGACTCTGTAAGAAAGTCTGAAGGAAGAGGCATATTTTCTCCATTCTTACCTACCCTACCTTTAACTCTTTTTAGGGTGCAGCTATATGTTTTATTTATTTCAAAGTGGGCCCATTTTAATAATGTTTTTTTTTCCTTCAAATGTGCAGAAGACTCCCCAAGTGCTGTGTTTAATTTATTTTAAAGTAGGCCTGTGTATTATTTATAATTCTCCTTATAGGAGTTCTTTGTTTCTTATTAGAGGTTAACAGTTTTATATCATGTAATAAATAGCCTAATAAATGCAAAAAAACTGTAGTTTTTGTCTGATATAACAATAAAAAACTATGAAATATGTTTTGCGGCTCCAGACAAAAAAATGTTTTGGAAAAAGGAGCAAAATGGCTCTTTTGGTCAAAAAGGTTGCAGACCCCTGGGATAGGGAATAACAGCTGGCCGAAGGTTGATTGGATGATCGTGTTGCCAAGAGACTTTTTTCAAAGTCTGTGCACCTACCAAAGAGAACAAAGTCTAAACCACGGTATCTCTTCATCTAGTCTTGACCAATCATAAATGTATGGGCAACGCCCTGTGTAATAAAACAACACATCCTCACTCCCAGGTCGTCCTATGTTGACGTTATGTCAAGTTCCCTGTCGGCTTTTTCCAACGCAAGGGGGGGGGCCCTTAGCGTCCATTTTCAACGCAAGGGGGGGGCCCTTAGCGTCAATTTTCAGCTTTCCGGGATGTCCATATGCTTCTATAGACGCTCATGGAAGCACGGCATTCGTTTGTGTCGGCTGCCCTTAAAGGCAATGTGAGCGTCCATTCTCATTGGATAACGGAGAATTGTACACCCGGAAGTAAGTATTCCCCTTACTGTCGATTTATTTTACAGTGATATCTGCACTACTCATCGACTAAAAAACACCAGATTATCCTTGTTAATTACACAACATTGATTGGTTTAAATTGTGTACAATGCTTTTGTATTTTTCCCCTTCGATTCGGAGAAACAAATATGTTTTCGGAGTAAAGGATGGCAGAAGACACTACACTACCCAGAATCCCCAGCTATCGTTTGGACTACACCATGTGCTCAGTTTGACGTCACGTGATCTTCAAATTTCTCCCTGAAGAAAAAAAAAACATGGCCGAACTTCGTTTTATTCTCGATGGAAAATGCCTATTTTAAAGTTAGTTTGGCCATTAAAATGCGTTTTGATGTCATTTGATGCGAGAAATATGAGTTGTTATTTCAGAATATGTGTGCAGTGGATGTACATGATCTTTAGTTTGCTAGTTATTACGAAGATTACTTCAGGAAATTGCATCCATAACGTTTTCATTGTTACCAAGGTGGTTGCTAGGGACGCTGCTATCGATATTATTTCTGTTATGTTGTTTAACTGTTTAATGGTGTTATCTTTATTGCTACCCCCTTCCCCGTCAATGTATAGTGTTGGTCCACAGCGAAAACATATTAGTTTAACAAAATCCGCATCTAAAGATAGCCTACGTTATTTTCCCCTGTGCAATTCCAGTCTCACATCTCACAGCACATCGTCATGAACAAATAACGGAAACAGACCGAAAACATTGAAAAAAAATACAATAATACTTTATTCCGAGTGTGCTTGCTTTTCTCTTTGGAAGTCATCACATAACGGCATTGTAATACACGGTTCGGCTGCATTAAATATTACATATCTGCTGTAGTTCTGTATTTATAGAGCCCTGATGAGAAGACTTCTAGACAAACATGAGGAACTGAAAACGTGACGTGGATCATAAATATATCAGCCATTAAACAACATCTTAAATTTCTTTTCACACAATACGTCTCCTTGCAGTATCAACACTAATTCGGCTGACTTTTATATTTGATCCAATTGGTAGATAGGCTGTATTTACACCATAAAGGTGCACAGCTGATATAAAGGGACACCTAGTGGTTAAAGCATGTATTGAATTTCATTTATTTTTATCATTAGATATTAATAGGATCCCTATAAAGTCTATTAATTACTCGTTATTCTCTACTAATAGTCCATTAAAGACTGTATATAATTACTATTTTGCACATCCCTTTCAAGATTTCAAGATTTTCTAAGGTTTATTGACATATCATATAGGCCTACACAACTATGGTGTAGTTATGCATTGAATGAAAAACTTGGGTCGCAGGTTCCTCAATAGTGCATTACAAGACATCTATCAATATTTGTGCGTACCTCCAGCAATGTTAACTATGTTGAAGCACTTATTTTAACTGATATTATACATAATGTATTATACTCTTATAAGATGTATGTAGATATTTCATCTCCGACCTTGTCAGGTATTGAACAATCAATAAATAAAGAACACAGAATTGTTGAAGATAAAACACAGAATTTGTGTGATTATACTAAATTATTTACAAATAAACACCACTGCATATTTAACTGTTACACATGCTGATGTAACGCAAATGTTTCAACTTGAGATCAATAAAGTATATCTTATCTTAAGCTGATGGCTATACTGCCATATTTGCAAAATGTGCCTCTGAACCTTAACAAGTGCATGTTTCAGGCTTATCAATTAATGTAATGTAATGTAATGTTATCAATTAACAACAGGGGTCACAAACATAAGACCAGCTGTTAAATAAAGCTCTTCTGACCTTAGCTGGCATGTGTGTATATATATATATTAATGCTGCCCATTATGGGCACAAGCAATTTTCACCCATTTATTAATTATATGTTTTAAATGTGAGTGTTTCCTATCCCCTAAACCTCCAGGGATGTACACAGTTTAATACTGGCAACTTCTTATTATGGGAAATACGAAAACGTCTTTTAAAACTACAACTCCCAGTAGAGACGTGCCATAGATACAGAACATGTTGCGAAACAGAATAGCCAGCATTTGTAGTTCTGGGGACAGGGTGGGGGAGGGGGGACGCGGGTGGACCCGTTCAAATCCAGTTTTGGACAGTCTGCCGTGCATGGTCTCCATCCCATTTCAAGTGCTGTTCGAGGCTCGGCGTAACCCTCGGAGCACACTCTCCAATCACAGAGCTTGAGGACTATCACGGGGTTTGTCAAACAGAGCACATGGTGTAGTCCAAACGATAGCTGGGGATTCTGGGTAGTGTAGTGTCTTCTGCCATCCTTTACTCAGAAAAAACATTTGTTTCTCCGAATCGCAGGAAGGAAAAATACAAAAGCATTGCACACAATTTAAACCAATCAATGTTGTGTAATTAACAAGGATAATCTGGTGTTTTTTAGTCGATGAGTAGTGCAGATATCACTGTAAAATAAATCGACAGTAAGGGGAAATACTTACTTCCGGGTGTACAATTCTCCGTTATCCAATGAGAATGGACGCTCACATTGCCTTAAGGGCAGCCGACACAAACGAATGCCGTGCTTCCATGAGCGTCTATAGAAGCATATGGACATCCCGGAAAGCTGAAAATGGACGCTAAGGGCCCCCCCCTTTGCGTTGAAAATGGACGCTAAGGCCCCCCCCCTTGCGTTGGAAAAAGCCGACAGGGAACTTGACATAACGTCAACATAGGCCGACCTGGGAGTGAGGATGTGTTGAATAAAAAGGTATTGGTGCACGAGGTTCGAGGCTCTTTCCGGAGATAGTGGTTACAGGTTACAGCTTTGCTGCCTGTGATTTCTATGACGTGACGCAGTCCTTGGTCAAGTGAATATATATATATTTTGCTCTCTTATAATAAATAGTTAAACTTATAAGTTGTCTGTCTTTCCTGGAATTTTGAACACAACCAAAATTGGAGACCCACGACGTGATTCCAAAAGACGATTGGGGACCCCCCGACTTCGAGTCCGAGGTACTGAAGGACGGCGGAGACCTCCTCTGGATTCCTACCAATATTCACACGGGCCCAAACTAAAACTAAAGGTAAGCAGAAGCCTGTTGTTAATACCAAAATGATGCATAGGTAGAATAGGACTGTTACAAACTGTGAGTGTTGGTGGATGAAAGAGGAGGTAAAGTACAAATATATAGTCAACTGAAATGTGTAAAGAGCAAAGGATATATTCTGATAAGAGTACACATGGTTTAGGAGTCCGGGACCCTAAGAAGAGTTACAAATATAGGAGTCAGGGACCCTATCGAAGTATTAAAAATAAGAAGTGTTAAATGTAGGAGTCGGGGACCCTATCAGAAAATAGGGTCCCCGTGAGGCTCCACCGCCCAGACTTTCTAGGAGAGCCCGTCAGGGACGGCATGTAGATGTAGCACTCCAGATAGGACTCCACCCAGCGGATTCCAACCGAAAACCCAGCGGATCCCAGTGGCTGGGGGTGTTGCCAAATTGCTAAGAGGGCGTTGCCAGATTTCGCCATTTGTTGAATTTCAGGATTTAACCATGAGATGGCGCTTCATTCACAAATACACAAAGACAACTGGGTGTTGCAGACCTTAGTTTGTTTGCAATGTTTGCAGCTCTGCAGTTGTGTTTGCTGAATACTGTAGCATTTAATCACTTATTTGTTATGGTTTTCACAGGCTACTATAACGAAAAAACCTCAATATTTCAGATCAAATAAAGTATATATAATCGTATTATCTTAATTGTAATTCAATAATATATAGTCTTTATATATTAAATAATAATAATAATGTAAATGTTTACACTTCTTTATTTGTTATGCTCATACTTTTACCTTTACAATAGTTTGCTTTAATATGCAGTATATTTTTTGTAATATTGTTGTGGTGCACACAGTACAGTAGATCGAAGTAAATCAACTCATACATTATCACGTATTATACAGTAATTTATTGTATTATTAAGTAATATCATACATTAACCCCATTATAGCAGATGCCACATTGAATGAACACATCAATGCATCAATAATTACAACGGAGTATTTCTAAATATAAGTTGTACACATTATATGTATTTAATACTAATAACATGATGATTCATTTTACTTTCAGATGATAATACTTTTCACTTGGGCTATTGACCATTTTGAATGCAGGACATTTGCTTCTAACACGTCTTTTTACCTAGGTAAATAACCGGGATACTTCTTCCACCTCGGATTTTAACCTGTCACTGTTTTTAAAACTTTAATTAAATGTTTGATATTTCCAGAGACCCTTTCAGACCGGCAATGCTGCATGTAATTCCAATTGTCCATCGGAATGTGACAAAGGTCAAAAGTCTCCCATCCCCCTTGGGATGGGAGAGACATCTCCTGTAGCTCCACAGATGTTTACGCCTCCCCCAATATGCTCATTAACTGTCTGTAAACTAGTTAAAAGGTCTATCGAGAGATAGGCTGAGCAGAATTGACATGACAACCCACCTGTGCAGTCAGAACCTTTTGCTGCTGTGACTTGTGATATGAATTATCCGGCCGTTGACTTGTAATAAACTATCATTGTTTGACATCAAAGCTCCAACTCTCCTCGTGTCTCTCTGAGTCCTGACTCTCCATTGCTGCAGAAGTTTCCCTTACAAAATGGCGTTGTCGGCAGGATACCGACACATCTTCAGAACTGGTAAGTGTAATTTCAAATCTACATTTGGACATTGCCTTACCAGAATCTGTGATTGACGGTATCCTAAAATTACCTGTGAAACTGAGCGGTTGTGTTTCGTTTTTTGGTTAATGAACATTTGGCTGATTGTCTCTGTGTATGTTGCCTGGGACGGAAGTACCATACAAGCATGCACAGCTTATGTTCAGAGTGACCTTAAAGAAATACATCAGTAAAGTGGAGCTTCTGTATGAAAGCAATGTAAAGATTTGTATTAAACAAATCGCCGAATTCTGGGGGTTTCAGTGGCCTAAACACAGCAGTTAAAAATAAGCAGCCCGAGAAATTTCCCCCCATTGCCTCTGTGAGCATGGCTACAGAAGCAGCCGCGGGGGTGTGTGTAAATATCCCCCCGTTGTTGGGTGGCTGCAGCCGTGCAGCTGAGAGGAAGAAAGTCACAGCTTTTTGTCTATATCTTTAACTCACACCACCGCCGTCTCTATTAAAAACGAGATGGTCTAAAAGCACTCGTTGTTTGTGACCGTCTTCTACATTGCTGGCAAGGCCGGGGCTGCGTGCATCACCCGATGCGCCACAGCTCTCTACTCTGCTGGAGGAACATTCTCTACGTTGCTTGGAAGCGTTCCCTATGTTGCTGGAGCAGCTGGTGGCGGTCCGGGGTGCATACATAAAATGATAGGCTAATTGATCACGGGTGGGCAGTGGCAAGCAAGTGTAGAACAAAACTGTATTTCATCGTTGTGATGAACACGATGGCGGGTGTATAGGCTGGTCGTGTAGGACTACAGTTAACTGTGCTGTTGTTGGAGAGAAAAGGTAGCAGAAGAAAAAAAGTATATGTTCTCCTGGTCGGGGGATCATAGCGTCACTAGAATAGAGTAGTGGTGTCGCAAGAGGATAAGCTAGTTATCGCTTTTGGACGGTCTTCAGGCACGATCTTAGCACTTGTATACAAGGGTGGACGCGTGAGTCAAGGCGCCCCACTAGAGATAATTCCCTACCCCCTCTCAAACCTCTTAATTCGGACTAAATTGAGCTGGATGAACTCTGCTGTCACGCTGGTGTTTGTTGCGAGTTCATGTTTGTTTGTCTACTTGTTTGTATGGGGGGTCTATATTGGTTTGTCTACCCGCCGTCTTGTGTATGCTTTGTAACAACTAATAATGAATCAGTCCATAGCCAGGGTAAAATGAACTAAACTTTAGTTATCTCACCAAAGTAAATGACTTGAGAATAATAAATAATGTAAAGATGTAAAGCAAAATTATATATTATAGTATAAATGTGCTGCAAAATGAAAATAAATAGCAAAAGAGTGTTTTTATGTCCAGCATCTGAGTGTGCAGAGGAAAATGTAAACAAGAAGCCCACTATTCAGGGTGTGCGCTGTAGGTGTAAGAAGAAAATAAGATGATATTGCTTTAAGAATCAATTTTAAATTGTATTGCTGGTATGTTAAGATATCTTTGTGAACTTGTATAAACCCTATGCCCCGTCTTACACCCCGAGACCCTCAGAGGCATCACTGCTGGTCGTAAAGACCTGCCTGAGGAGATCAGGGTTGCAAAAAAATCTGTCTGCTCAATTAGGTCAATGTTACATTACATTGCATTTAGCTGACGCTTTTATCCAAAGCGACTTACAATAAGTGCGTTCGACCAACAAAATACAAACTTGAAGAAAACAGAATCATATAAGTACATCAGGTTTCATAGAGCCAAACATTTCAAGTGCTACTCAACTGACTTTAGATAAGCCAGTCCTTTATTAGTATAAAAGTGCTTCGTTAATAGTTATATCGCTCGAAGTGGAGTCGAAAGAGATGAGTTTTCAGTTTGCGCCGGAAGATGTGCAAGCTATCTGCCGTCCTGATGTCAATGGGGAGCTCATTCCACCATCCTGGAGCCAGGACAGCAAACCCACGTGTTTTCGCCGATGGGAACTTGGGTCCCCCTCGCAGCGAGGGGTGCAGCGAGTCGTTTGGCTGATGCAGAGCGTAGTGCACGCACTGGGGTGTACGGTTTAACCATGTCCTGGATGTACGAAGGGCCAGATCCATTCGCAGCATGGTAAGCAAGTACCAGTGTCTTGAAGTGGATTCTAGCAGTTACCGGAAGCCAGTGAAGGGAGCGGAGGAGCGGAGTGGTGTGGGAAAATGTAGGAAGGTTGAAGACCAGACGAGCCGCTGCATTCTGGATGAGCTGCAGAGGTCGGATGGCACATAGAGGTAGACCAGCCAGGAGGGAGTTGCAGTAGTCTAGGCGTGAGATGACGAGAGCCTGGACCAGAACCTGAGTCGCTTTCTGTGTCAGCTGGGGACGTATCTTCCTGATGTTGTAAAGCGTGTATCTGCAGCAACGGGTTGTAGCAGCGATGTTTGCAGTGAAGGACAGGTTGTTATCTAGGGTCACACCCAGATTCCTTGCAGTCTGAGTCGGGGAAACAACTGAGGTGCCGATGTTGATTGTTCGGTCAAGAGTGGGACAATCTTTTCCCGGAAGGAAGAGCAGCTCAGTCTTGTCAAGGTTGAGCTTGAGGTGATGAGCAGACATCCCCTGAAAGATGTCAGCTAGACAAGCAGAGATGCGTGCGACGACCTGGGTCTCTGAGCGGGGAAAGGACAGAATTAATTGGGTGTCGTCAGCGTAGCGGTGGTAAGAAAAACCATGCGGGCTAATGACTGATCCAAGCGAGTTTGTGTACAGGGAGAAGAGGAGGGGACCAAGAACAGAGCCCTGAGGGACCCCTGTAGTTAATTGACAAGGGTCGGACTCAGACCCTCTCCAAGTCACCCTGTAGGTACGGTCTTTCAGGTATGAGGTGAGGAGGGAAAGTGCAGAGCCTGAAACTCCAAGTTTTTGGAGAGTGCGAAGGAGGATCTGATGATTCACCGTGTCGAATGCAGCAGACAGGTCCAACAGGATGATGACAGAGGAGAGGGATGCAGTTTTGGCAGTGTGCAGTTCCTCCGTGACAGCAATGAGAGCAGTTTCTGTGGAGTGACCTGCCTTGAAACCAGACTGGTGCGGATCCAGAAGGTTGTTCTGATTGAGATAACAGGAGAGTTGTTTAAAGACAGCGCGTTCAAGTGATTTAGACAGGAACGGGAGGAGAGAGACAGGCCTGTAGTTTATAACATCAGACGGGTTGAGAGTGGGTTTCTTTAGGAGAGGGTTTTACTCTTGCCTCCTTGAGACTGTTTGGAAAGTGACCAGAAGTTAGAGAAGTGTTGATGAAATGGGTGAGAAACGGTAGAATATCAGGAGCGATTGTCTGAAGGAGGTTTGAAGGGATAGGGTCCAGAGGACAGGTGGTAGGGCGGGCAGAGGTAATGAGGGTAAGAACCTCACTTGGAGAGAGAGGGGAAAAGGAGGTTAGTATGTGGGTGGAAGGAGGGTCTGGTGACCCAGCGGTGAGTAAAGGTGAGTCAGAAAAAGAAGAGCGAATATCATCAACCTTTTTTTCAAAGTGGGTAACAAAGTCGCTTGACAGAAGTGAGGAGGGGGGAGGGGCTTTTGGAGGGTCCAAGAGGGTGGAGAAGATGGAAAATAGTTTTTTAGGATTGGAATAGGAAGATTGGATCTTATCTTGAAAGAAAGTGCTTTTTGCCTGAGAGATCGAAGCAGAGAAAGAGGAGAGGAGAGCCTGATAGGTTAGGAGGTCGTCACGGTGTTTGGATTTCCACCGTTTCTGCTCTGCTGCCCTAAGGACGGTTCTATTAGCACGCAGTGCATCATTTAGCCAGGGAGCAGGAGGGGACTGACGAGCCTGCCGAGATGTGAGAGGACAGAGAGAGTCCAGAGTGGATGAGAGAGTAGAGAGGAGAGTTTCTGCAGCAGAGTTTGGAGGCAGGAGTTGGAACGAGTCAGAGGAATGGAGGGCTGAGAGCACCGATGAGGCAAAGGTAGAGGGGGAGAGGGAGCGAAGGTTACGGCGGACAAGTGCAGGATGAGAAGAGATTAGTTTGTTATGTTTGGAAAGGGGTAGAGAGAATGAAATGAAGAAGTGATCAGATGTGTGGAGCGGGTTTACAGAGAGGTTAGAAGTAGCGCAGTTCCTTGAGAATATGAGATCAAGGACATTGCCAGCTTTATGAGTCGGTGGGGACGGAGACAGTGAGAAAGCAAAGGCGGTTAACAGAGATGTTAGTTTGTCTATCTTCCCTGTCTGGAGGTTGAAGTCTCCGAGAAGTACAGCGGGAGGGCCAGTTTCAGGGATGTGTGAGAGGAGATTATCTAATTCCTCCAAGAAGTCCCCCAAGGCGCCTGGTGGACGGCAGAGAACAACAATGGTTAACTGTATAGGATGGGTTACTGTGACGGCATGGAATTCAAAGGTGGAAGGAGTGAAGTTAGGTAGTTTGAAGAGGGAAAAGCTCCATTTGGGAGAGAGCATGAGACCAGTGCCACCTTCTCTGCCAGTTGGTCTGGGTGTATGGGAGAAGGAATATGCTGTGGAGAGAGCTGCTGGGGTGGATGTGTGTGACTCTAATGTCTTTGCCAGTCTTTGACTCCCGCAGGACTCCAATGTCTTTGCCAGTCTTAGCCTGTCTGACGCTGGAGCTGACGCTCCAGGAAAGTGCTACCTAAAATGGACACCTGATTGCTGAGTTCTCACAGCTGTGGGGCAATGTCCCTTTAATTAGTTAACTCTGCAGCTGGTGGCCCTCAAAAGGAAATCGAGACTGGCTTCCTCCTGATTTGTTATTGTCTTTTAAGTCAATTACATTAAACCCTAAGTTATAAAGTTATGAGTTTAACCCTTAATACAGTTACACCTACTCAATAAAGCTCTTAGTATTCTACAAATGTTTAAATCAAAGTTAACCCTAGCAGTCAGTTAGTTCACTTTTAAGGTTTCAGTCAAATGACTTGTCCCAAGTTTCTGCCTGACAGATACTGTAGCGGTTTTGAGTTTTGAAATCACAATTCCAGTCAGATCAACTACAGAGCATTGATACAGAGTACACACACTGAAACAGAGAAGTCTAAAAAACACAATGTTACTCACACAATTCTAGAAGTCTCCAGTAGCTTTCTTGTCAAAATCGAGTTGCACACTGTTGTATTATTTGTTTCATTTATTCTTAATCTATGTATTGTATGGTAATAATGAATAAGAAACGTAATGTATTGAACACATTCCGAAACAAAGCAAGACAGAACTAGACTCAGACATAATACTAATTGTTGTTGAAACCTTTTGCGCTGTTGCTGCAAAATGGAAACTTTGTTGATTGTCTATTCCAACTGGCCACTGGAATCAGATAATTGATATAAGTTGAAGTTCAATTACAGTTTTAAATATAGTTTAACATTCTTTATTAAACTGTTTCAAATTATTTCTAGTACAATTGGTCTACAGACATTACTAAAATTATAATTGTTGTTAAACTACTGAGCTTATGAACAACAGAGTAAAGGTCGCTGGTTAAGCCAGGATCAATATATTTGTTGAGGTTTTTATTGTATGCATAATACATGTATGAATTGAGCAATTTTTTTTAAGAAGTATAATGTTGCAATCTCTTTAAGATCAGTAATTGCAGTTCGAAGACAGATGTTGTTTTCCAAGGGCCTCTCCTTCACAGGCACACACAATAAATCATGAGACTTCCAAATCCTAACAGACAGAGATCAGTATCACTTTGTGTTGCAAGCCAAATCCATGAAGGGGTTCTACATGGCCCAATTTAAATACCATGAAGAGAGTATTAACCCAGCTCAAACTAAATGTCAAATGTCTTTAATTAATGTACAAGTAGTTTGATTTCTTCAAAAAATTCCAGTCTAGTTTCCTTCGAGTTCAGTCTAAGCTACGAATTGTTTCTCATAAACATTCTCATTGCTGGTCCCAAATGTTTTAAACTTGGGCAGACAAGCTGGTTCACACACACACACACACACACCCACACACCGAACCACCCCCCCCCCACACACACACACACACACACACACACACACACACACACACACACACACACACACACACACACACACACACACACACACACACACACCACACACACACACACACACACACACACACACACACACACACACACACACACACACACACCACACACACACACACACACACACACACACACACACACACACACACACACACACACACACACACACACACACACACACACACTTTGGATGAGTATTCGCCTTATCCACTTTGTAAATTGTTGCCTTCTTTAGAGTTATTAGTAATTCAGGATTGATTTTTAAATTAAATGTGGTACCTAAGATAAAATAGCTAAAACTTTGACTTGATGATTTCGTTCACAACATTAGACCGGTCCTCTAATCTCTACTAGAATAAGATACGTGTGCATGTTTGGGTGTTTTAACGCTCCCGTAATGTACCTAGTCTTGTTATCCTTTTCATTACAGATCGGGGAAGATGGTGTATTGCTTAGATTCTGATCTGTGCGAGTCCAATTTCAACTGACTTTAGTTCTAATGTTAATTTGATTTCAACCCATAAGTAATTATTTAAATTAACTCAAAATTTCACATGATGATGGATTAGTGTTCCACATTTTTCCCACTAATTTGTTTTACAATTAGGCCAAAGGTAAAGAGAGACATTGATGACCTTGTGTCCTTTTTGTTAGTACGTGGTTCCATTTTGTCTATGGCCTTGGACGGCTTCACTAAAAGTCACCCAGTTCTACCCTGCTAAAGTCCGGCTGAGTGCAGTCAGATAGATGCTATGGCTGCTCTACATGACATTAATGGTCTGTTCCGAGAATGGACACCATTTCCTGCTCCCAGAGAGAATGACATTCCTCAAACTGAACATTACAGCCGTTGATACTGTCTCACATGGATCTGCTCCCCCCCACCGAGCCATGAACTGAAAGCTTGACATCTGCTTCGAACACTTGGAAGCCTCCCTGTCACACCAGCACCAACCCTTGGGTCAGTCAGATGAGACTAACGGCTTCACTTAGGGCATTTGGGTCAGATACATGCAGTGATGGTTCTAGACCAATTTGACTGGGGGACCAGTTATTTTCTGAGGGGGGCACAATAAATGCAGGACGAAAAAGAGAACTAGACAGTATGAAGTAATTGCGCATAAGAAAACAATGCAATACAGTTATTGGTATTTGTTTCAGTACACTTATTTATTTCAGATAGATCTTATAGTTATTACTGTTAGCTTCAGCTTAAGTTATAGTGCAATGTTTGCACTAACACCATATTTATATAAAAATAAAGGCAATGAACAGTTACATCTACATAAGGGTGTCTGCACAATCTCACATTACAGCAACAAAATCCTGCGTTTTTTGGCAAATCGAGTACCAGAAAATATACATTTAAAAAATAAATAAAAACTTTTCATTGTTAGGGGGGCCACAGGGGGGTCAGAGGTCAGTGTTAGGGGGGCACTGGCCCCCCCTAGAACCGCCCCTGGATACATGACTCTCGTTACCGCAGAGTGGGTTGTTTTTTTAAGGCTATTCATACTGCTATGCAGAGGATGCCTGTAAGTTGGCAAGCTGTTAAAAGCCCCTACTATTTTTAGTATAGGCCTAATGTACAGTCTAATTCTGCATGTATTCACATTATATGGACGATGTTTCCACTTGGTAAAACTAAAGGCTGCACGAAACTCAGGCTACATTACAATACAACCATTCTGTTCTGCTCTAACGATTCAATTTATAGATTCTACATCAAAACAGTTCGTTTTTATTGTTTCCAATGATAACGTCACCTTAAGTGGAGAAATGCAAACCTGTTTTCAAATGTAAGGTTTTGAATTTGTTTGACATTTCTCAGTAATGACACCCTCAGACACCCAATTCCATTCATGCTATGCCATCAGTAATGACTCAGATGTTAAGGGGGATGAAGCTTTTCCTCCTGCATCGGCTATGCTTTATGTTTCAGCAAAGGTATGCATTTCCTGCATAATATATGTTTCTCACAATTGTTTTTTTGTAAGCTGCGCACAGGTGATACTGAGTCTTCTCGAGTAATGGATTATGATCTATACCATGCTTACTAGGGCTGAACGTATACCGTGTCATGGCAATAACCGCGATATGCGCATGCGCGATATTCACACCGCAGTGGGATTGCCAATTTCCAGAAATGGAGAAACGGGACAGATGCATAAGTCGCATGCGCGCGATGATTTTCGGGTTTCTGGCGGATTTAGATACTTTTTTTCGTTACTCTTTTCGGTTTAGGGTTAGGTTAGGGTTATGTTATTTAATTATTTTGGGGGAGCCAGCCCCTAGGGTTCAAAAATGTTTTTTGGGGTCAAACCCCCCAAAAACTTCAAAATGCATAGAAAAACTATGCATACCTATAACACAATAGAAACACAATGGTCTTACAGCTGCATTAGGCTACTACATCACATTGTACATCAGCATGTTCAAATTGGATAGGTGGGCACTAGGGAATCTGGGCACCTCGATGTACAATGGCTATTTTGTCCAAAATGTTACAAAATAAAATATTTGAAAAATTGTATTATTAGCAAGGCAAAGTATACATGATGTGAACATGCAGGTACATCATATTAGACTTAATGTTATCCTTCAACAACCCATTCCCCAAGATTTTCCCAGCATATCAGCTGACTGACACACGACACACACACACACACACACACACACACACACACACACACACACACACACACACACACACACACACACACACACACACACACCACACACACACACACAACACACACACACACACACACACACACACACACACACACCACACACACACACACACACACACACACCACAACACACTACACACACACACACACACACCACACACACACACACACAACACACACACACACACACACACACACACACACACGCAGAAGACCCGAGACAGATCTCCACTCACGGGCTTTACCCAAACTGTGTTTTTCTTCCCACTGTTGTTGTAAGACACAAGTATTTTCTTTTTAGAAGGGCCAGGGCCCAGAACCACATCCTCTCTCCTCTTCTCCTCTTTCATTATCACCTCCTCCACCGGCAGCGCTCATTTCCCCACACGACTGAACAGACACAAACAATGATCCCGCGGTACTAGCGCCCTTCGCATACAGCACACAAACACACAGGCAGACACACTGCATTGCGCGCAAACAGAAAAATATTTTTTATTTTTCCCTTTACACGGGAGTCCGGGACAAACAAAGTCCCGTACGGGACACGCCCCTTTTGGCTCAAATACGGGGCGTCCCGGCTAATACAGGACGGTTGACGGTTGCGGTTTTATTCATTTAAAAAAAATGCTAACGCACTTTAGCACAGAATTCAAAATAAAGATACCCTTATTACTTATCGAAACTGCACATACAATATATCCGATTAAAGCTGAGACTCCACAGATTATTTAAGTATAGTATCTAAGCGATCCGATCTCGCGACAGGGGAAGCAAACACAGACATCACAACACGTACCTTTTACGGAGCTTTTACGGGAGATTGTCTCACCGTAGCTGTCAATCTGATCAAAAGACGTGTTCAATGGCATTAAAACGAGAAAAACGTGGCTGAATCGGTTGATCCATAGGTTAATAATGTATCTGTGGCTTTGAAGCAATTGTTTATAATCCATAATTCCATTTTTATGTAAAAATCGGAGCACAAAAGTTAGCTGCTAATGGTAGCCGCCAGAGTGTATGCAGCTTCCGGTTTTGGCTACGTGTCACTCTCACTCCTTATTTGGTAATGTGTGTATTAGACTGCTGTATAGCCAAGACCGGAAGCAGCAGCTACCATTAGCAGCTAACTTTTGCTCTGCGATTTTTACATAAAAATGGAATTATGGATTATAAATTAAATAATTGTTTTATACAGAGACGTTAAAAACCTATGGATTGACCGATTCAGCCGCGTTTATTCTCGTTTTAATGCCATTGAACACGTCTTTTGATCAGATTGACAGCTACGGTGAGACGATCTCCCTAGAAGCTCCGTAAAAGGTACTTGTTGTGATGTCTGTGTTTGCTTCCCCTGTCGCGAGTTCGGATGACTCAGTGATGATACTATATACCTAAATAATCTGTGGAACCTCAGCTTTAATCGGATATCTTGTATGTGCAGCTACGATAAGTAATAAGGGTACTTTTATCTTGAGTTCTGTGCCAAAGCCCGTTAGCATTTGTCGCTCAGGGGTCATTTAGATGCTTCTTATGAGACTTGTGTTTTGTTTTGATAAAAATGGTTTGTATCGTCAGTTAGCTGAGATTATTTCCGTTAATCTGGTATAACACATTAATAGGTTCTTAAATATTAAGATTCCCTGAGACACAGTGTAGTGAAAAAAAAAGTAAAGTACCCGCCGGGACCTTGGGGCTTAACAGGTTAAAAAACACGCAATATATATATCGCAGGGGAACAAAAAACCGCAATGTCAGTTTTTTTCAATATCGTGCAGCCCTAATGCTTACATTAACTCGTATGTTTTATTTCATATCTAACATAAGTGAGAGAAGAAAGAGATGGGAAAGTGAGGAAAGAGGGAGATGAGGATGAGAGAGAGATGAGGAAGAGAGAGACAGATGGGAAAGAGAGAAAAGAGAGAGACGAGGCAGAGAGAATAGAGAGAAGAGGGAAGAGAGGGATAGAAAAGAGAGAAGAGATATTTGCGAGTTGCATACTGATACTGAGTCTTCTCGATTCATGGATTGTAAACGACACCATGTTTAAATAGACTCCTACGTTGTTATTACATATGTGACATATCTAAGAAAAGGGAGGGGAGAGTCAATTATATTGAGTAATTGATTTCATTTTGGAATATATATTTCTCAAACCTATGTTTTATGGAAGAAGAAATGTATTTCTGATAAACTAACCTTTTATCAAACGGTAAATGGTGAATTAATATAACATTTAGAATCATTGAGAAGGGGTTATATCCACAGGGACTAGCTCACATTTAACTTAAAATAAAATGTCTCTGCTTTGGACTGATGAGTATATGATTCTTGCATGTGGAATGACTAACACAAACCTTACATTTATGCATGTGCATGTGTCAGGAAGGCTCCCAAATCATTCTGAGGGGCCTATCCTATTTTTGTAATTAAATGATAATGTGCTAATCCATTACCTTGAGTTGTCTTCACTCAGGAAAACATCCCTATCAAGTGTTAACCCAATAACTAGGACAGCTCTGAAGGCCAAGGGTCAGAGAGAGATGGTCACACTCTCCGGCTGTAGAGAGCACCCCCAGCCACGGGCAAGGAAGCACGAGGTCGTTCGAGATGAGAGGATTCTAATCTTCAACTTTCTGAGGAGATGGGATGCTTCTTCATCTTTCTGCTCGGTGGGCTCAAGCAGACAACCCTGCAGGACGAGCAAGGGCTTCAGAGGCTTCTATAATACAAGGTTCCATGCTTCTTGGAGGGGCAGATGTCTTCCTAACCTCTCCCATCACGGGGGGGGGGGCACCTGGATGCGCCACTTGGAATATGCAGTTGCACTGCTCTCAAGCAGATAGCAGAAGGAATGCAGGCAGATGAGCCTCCGTTTCACTGGGGGATCATACAGTGCTCACTGAATGAGCCACACAAAAGCAGAGCAATTGGGGTGGGTTGAAATATGGCGCTCTGATGAGAAAGAGTTTGAGCCAATCAGCACCTCAGTGCTAATCTACAGTATCAGGATGCCTTTACACACCAGACACTCTGTGTCATAAAGAGAGGAGGAGAACGAGTCAGGAGGACATGTTCTTCCAGCTCTCGTACAAAGATAACATTTGAATTGAATGACCAGATGTTTACAGATGTACAATTAATGATTGTTTTTTATATTTCCAATAACCAGACATGTGTTAAATAGTGGTGATTAATATATTTTGTCAGGTAAGATTACACTTTCACACTAAACAAAATAAATTAATTGATATTTTCAGGTTATAAGGTATTGAATAAAAATATATTTCTAATATTATAACAGATAATGTTAATATCCTTAATTGTCCAGCAATCAGGCTTAACAACACTACTCTTCAATGTATTACCCATGCACAGACAGACCTAAAATGATTAGATTAGATTAAAATCTTTAATGACCACACAGCCAGGCCGATGGAATTCGTGTTCAGTGCAGAGTATTACAGCTTGTTCCATACAATTCAACATACAATAAACAGACAATAAAAAGTACATTTATTTTATTCCGGGAGAGGTTGTCTGAACTGCTGTACCAGACTGTGATGTTTCAAGTTTTAAGAATGTTTAATCTTTGAATATTTGCCTAACTTTTCCTTTTCAGATTGTTAAACATTTTGAGAATTGTTGTTAAACCCCAAGGTCCCCGTCGGCGGGGATTGTAGGAGCATATATCTCTGCTCCGCGCCGATCCTATATGAGTTTGTTTTAAAAGAAGGAAAACTCAAAACAACCAGGATAGGGGTTAAGCAATAATCTGTTTTAATGATAAAAGGTAAGAATACAAATACACTTCTCAAAGGGGTAGGCCCACCCCTGCGCTGGTCCTAATGCCGGGAGAACATCATCGGTCTTGACGGCAGGAGGAAAGAAACCGGACACAAGGACTCAACAGGAGATATTGTAAAAACAAGGGAGGAGCTGTGTGGTCCTCCCATACAGGTCATCTATTGGCCCATATACAAACGATGGGCTTTCGTAGCGTATCAGCGCGCGCCAGCCGAGATGATCCGGAAACAGTCTCTTAGTTTGAAGCAAAACAAACACATCTGGCTCGTATTCCTGCAGCTTCCACACACACACACATTCTTCCGACTTCCCTCTCTGCTCCCCTCCCCCATCTAGTCTCCTGTCCTGCATAACTGCACCCCACAATGTTTGGAGCAATTTTAGTCCTCACATTTATGAAAGAATAAAACAGAGAAATCAATATAAAACACAAACACCAGTATAATTGGTTGACTCTGGCCCCCCGCACCAACCTGTGAACCTTCGGGGATAGAGCCTTCAGTATGGCAGCCCCCACTCTCTGGAACGCTCTCCCTGCGGAGATCCACAACATCCCCACACTTGACGCCTTCGAAAGGGCCCTCAAGTCCCATCTGTCTGCCAAGGACTTCGGCCCCAAATCTATTTGTTGTTTTGTCTGACTGCCTTTTGTTATGTTATGTTTGTTATGTTTGTTTATACTCCTGTTCTTCCTTGTAAAGCGACCTTGGGTATTATGAAAGGCGCTATAGAAATCCAAGTTATTATTATTATTATTATTATAATTGAGCAGTTATTATACAGCCTTATGGCTCCTGCAATGCATACACACATGAATATAGAAAAACACACTTCTTATATATCAGGGGACATTCAGATGAATATACCAAAAATATGCTGTACCAAACTTTCACTTCAAACTTTCAAGTTACTTCAATTTTCGCTCAGGACCCTGTTTTTTTTTTCCACAAAACTGTGTCTCAGGGGATCTTAATATTGAAGAACCTATTAATGTGTTATACCAAATTAACGAAAAATAATCTCAGCTAACTGACGATACAAACCATTTTTACCAAAACAAAACACAAGTCTCATAAGAAGCATCTAAATGACCCCTTAGCGAAAAATGCTAACTGACATTGGCACAGAACTCAAGATAAAAGTACCCTTATTACTTATCGTAGCTACACATACAAGATATCCGATTAAAGCTGAGGTTCCACAGATTATTTAGGTATATAGTATCATCACTGAGTCATCCGAACTCGCGACAGGGGAAGCAAACACAGACATCACAACACGTACCTTTACGGAGCTTCTAGGGAGATCGTATCACCGTAGCTGTCAATCTGATCAAAATACGTGTTCAATGGCATTAAAACGAGAAAAAACGCGGCTGAATCGGTTAATCCATAGGTTTTTAACGTCTCTGTATAAAACAATTATTTCATTTATAATCCATAATTCCATTTTTATGTAAAAATCGCAGAGCAAACGTTAGCTGCTAATGGTAGCCACCAGAGTGGCTGCTGCTTCCGGTCTTTGCTATGCAGCAGCTGTATCTCTTATGGTCCTGAGTTTAAAATGCTTTTGACTAGTGATTGCCTTGAAGTAAATCTTTAAACTGCAAGCTGGTTTTGATGTTATAGTTTGATAAGTGAGATCAACTAATGGTTCATTGTTAAAACATATCATTTTGAAATAGATGTTTTTGCTATTATGCATCTGTGTTTTATGTGTGTTCATTATTGTGCTTTTGACAACAGATGATCCAAACATTGATGAGAGATGATTTTTTATTATGATTGGCTGAGCAATCATTGTGATTGAATGTTTCAATCTTATTCTACTTTGTGATGTAATTGATGTATGGTGAGACCACACTCAAATCTGAAGACGCCTATTGATTTAAGTATTGACCCAAAAAAAAAGAAAAGAGAAGACTGTTAGAGAATAATTCTTCCTTACTCCTCAGATATCCTTATTGCCTGTTGACGTTAATAACAAATCCTGTTTGTGACGCCAGCTTTAAGGAATGTGCTCCAGCACTTAGTGTCAAGTTTTATGGCCTGATAGGGGAGTTTACGACTGTAGGAACACTGGCTTTCTAAGCTCCAGAGATGGGAGAGACATCTCCTGTAGCTCCACAGATGTTTACGCCTCCCCCAATATGCTCATTAAATTAACTCTCTGTAAACTAGTTAAAAGGTCTATCGAGAGAGAGGCTGGGCAGAATTGACATGACAACCCACCCGTGCAGTCAGAACCTTTTGCTGCTGTGACTTGTGATATGAATTCTCCGGCCGTTGACTTGTAATAAACTATCATTGTTTGACGTCCGATTGTCGAACCTCAGATTGAGGAGGAACAATGCGGATTCCGTCCTGGTCGTGGAACGACGGATCAGCTTTTTACTCTCGCAAGGATCCTGGAGGGGGCCTGGGAGTACGCTTATCCGGTCTACATGTGTTTTGTAGACTTGGAGAAGGCGTATGACCGAGTTCCCAGGGAGTTACTGTGGGAGGTGCTGCGGGAGTATGGGGTGAGGGGGTCTCTACTCGGGGCCATCCAATCTCTGTACTCCCAAAGCGAGAGCTGTGTCCGGGTCCTCGGCAGTAAGTCGGACACATTTCCGGTGAGGGTTGGCCTCCGCCAGGGCTGCGCTTTGTCACCAATCCTGTTTGTAATATACATGGATCGGATTTCGAGGCGTAGGTCGTGGGGGAGGGGGGTCTGCAGTTCGGTGGACTAAGGATTGCACCACTGCTTTTGCAGATGATGTGGTTCTAATGGCTTCATCGGTCTGCGACCTTCAGCACTCACTGGATCGGTTCGCAACCGAGTGTGAAGCGGCTGGGATGAGGATCAGCACCTCCAATCTGAGGCCATGGTTCTCAGCAGGAAACCGATGGACTGTCCACTTCAAGTAGGGAATGAGTCCTTACCCCAAGTGAAGGAGTTCAAGTATCCCCGGTGTCTTGTTCTCGAGTGAGGGAACAATGGAGCGTGAGATGGGCCAGAGAATCGGAGCAGCGGGAGCGGTACTGCAGTCGCTTTACCGCACCGTTGTGACGAAAAGGGAGCTGAGCCAGAAGGCAAAGCTCTCTGTCTACCGGGCCATTTTCGTTCCTACCCTCACCTATGGTCATGAAGGATGGGTCATGACCGAAAGAACGAGATCGCGGATACAAGCGGCCGAGATGGGTTTTTCTCCGCAGGGTGGCTGGTGTCTCCCTTAGGGATAAGGTGAGAAGTTCGGTCATCAGGGAGGGACTCGGAGTTGAGCCGCTCCTCCTTCGCGTCGAAAGGAGCCAGTTGAGGTGGTTCGGGCACCTAGTTAGGATGCCACCTGGGCGCCTCCCTAGGGAGGTGTTCCAGGCACGTCCAGCTGGGAAGAGACCAAGGGGTAGACCTAGGACCAGGTGGAGGGATTATATCTCTTCGCTGGCCTGGGAGCGCCTTGGGATCCCCCAGTCAGAGCTGGTTGATGTCGCCAGGGAAAAGAAAGTTTGGGGCTCTCTGCTGGAACTGCTACCCCCGCGACCCGACCACGGATAAGCGGGAGAAGATGGATGGATGGATGGATGTTTGACATCAAAGCTCCAACTCTCCTCGTGTCTCTCTGAGTCCTGACTCTCCATTGCTGCAGAAGTTTCCCTTACACTCACTAAGTGCATGCAGATCACTATGAGAGGCCGTCTAGCTCACAACTTATACTTGGTCTTACAAACAATATCATAATCTCACACATACACCATTAAACTCTTTTATACATATTGCTAAACACTTTTACACGCACAATCATACTCTCTTTCACACACTTTTGTCTGGGCCATAAATCAAACTGACTTACAGTACACAGTATTGTATTTTCTTAGAAACACTATTATTCCCACTTACAGACAACATCATACTACAATATAATACTCTAGTAGTGTATGCAAGATGGAAAACTTTGTGTGTGAGAAAGAATGATAGTGTATGTGAGAGAGGAATTGTAGTATGTATGAGGGTATAGTAGTGTGTGTGAGAGAGAATGATAGTGTATGTGAGAGAGGAATTGTAGTATGTGTAAGGGTATAGTAGTGTGTGTGAGAAAGAATGATAGTGTATGTGAGAGAGGAATTGTAATATGTATAAGGGTATACAGTAGTAGTGTGTGTGAGAGAGAATGATAGTGTATGTGAAAGACAATGCAGGGTTGCGGTCGAATAGTCCGTTTCTCTTAGGAACCTTCCTAACGGAGTGAAATGACCCGGAAGTACCTCAGTGGCAGCCAGATGATAGGAAAGGCGGTTTCAAACTAAGAGAAAATGCTGTCCCACAGCCACAGCATTTGCCGTCACACAACATTCGCCCGTTCATGGAAACAACCGATTATGACCGAGAAATAATATCATGAAAGTTACAGTGCTTATTAAGCATTTTAAAACGTATGTGGTAAGTTGCCAAAGTGCTTTGTTTTGAACGTTCATCAGTATTATAATCAAAAAGAGAAATATGAACGTTAGTTTTTACTGAAATGATCAGTAAATGTAAGGGAGAGAGTGACGACGAGCATAAGTTTCACTTTCTTTTTTTATTTCAATTCCAACTTTGGTCATGAAGAATATGTTTCTCTGTTGTCCACGATCATAAAGCATAACCCAACAGCATCAGAGCACGGTGCAGAGTCTCTAGATGAGTTTCCAGTAGTCCCTCGTTCTTATTAAACATCCATGTTGTAGTCCGCTGTATAGAAAACTGTAGTTTCCATAGTTTCCCCACAGCAGCAGACGCACATTCATGACGTCCGCTGGCGCATCATAAACACGTCGGATAGTGAAAGTGCAGTCGGATTCTCAAAGTACCGCAGTCTCTTCTCCTAAGTCCTTTTGAATTCTCCTATCCACTATCCCTTAACCCCGTGACGTTTCACTCAGAGGTCAAGGAATAGACGATAGGGTTAGACGTTAGGAGCTGATTGTTGGACAATTCGACTGCAACCCTTGTGTTTTTGAGAGCTTATGACAGGAGGACATTGTACTGGTTGTGAGAGAGCATACTTTAAAAGGAAGTCAGGTTGATCCAACAGGAAGCCAGTTTAAATATTCATTCCTTGACTGGTTTACAGCCTTGAAAACAAAGCCTGAAGCTGCTCAGAGCACGGCTACATTTGAGCTGCAATAAGAACTTTTGGTAACACTTTATATTAAGGTACACAAATTCACCATCAACTAGTTGATAATTAACATGCATATTAGCTATTTATTAGTCATTATAAAACACTTATTAATGCCTTATTCTCTATGCTTATTCTACATGACCAGATTATACAAGTAATAGGCCATTAATTGAGAGTTTTTCCTCAATAACCCTCTAATTAGTGCTTATTTATTGCAAGTAAGGAAGTTGTTGTACATGAGTTTTGGTATTAATATGCTCTGCTCAATATGGGCCCAATAAGACAGTAGTACCTAATTTTGAGTTATTTAGACTTAATTAACACTTAATAGTTTCATGTCTTGTTACATAAGAATATATCATATTTAATCAAAAAAATATCTATTTGTGATCATACTGTGTGACCTGCTTGTATGTACTTACACTATAGGTGTACTGTTCTCTCTATGTGTTGTACTGTCTCAGTGTGAACATAGATTAAACAGCCAGCCAAACTCTTTTGAGAGCCAGGGAATGAGCAGCCATGCTCCTTTATTGACTTATTTGAAGTCTACTGACATTCAAACGGAGTGAAACTATACAAAAAGAAGTTACAAGGCACTTAATGATCTCATACATGCAAGTGTAACATACACAGATTAACACTTAGGACCGCTAAGTGTAAACAAGGTAAATATAGCTAATGCTAGCTGTGCAATAAGCATGTATACAGGCTAGTATGGCTAACGCTAGCGTGTATGCTAGAGCGAATGCTAACGCATTTTAACGCAGTTTAAACATCTCCAAATGTCATCACATAAACACAATACATGTTACTAATCCTTACAGTCAGTGTAAGTGTTAGGCTTACACTTACAGTCATTGCTTTCTGACGGACTTGACCCTTTTACTCTTCAGGTTACACAGGGAAATTAGTAGTAGTCTACTGCCATTGTGGGCGGTGTCCGTCAAACAAAAAAACGTAGAGCCAATCAGGAACTGAGAATTTAGACCAACTTCCTTTTCAATCAAACTCACTTCCTTTTCAATCATACTCTCTCACACACATAACTATTCTTATGCACACACACCCTATCATTCTGTTTTATACACATACCTATAGTCATTCACATTAACTATTATTACCTCTTATATAAGCTATTATTGGGCCTTTCATTCACTGCTATTCTGTTTTACATATATGACTATTGTTATTAACATTAAATACTATTCCCTCTTACAAAGGTTATTATTCTGTCTTACATATATTGTGTACCGATTACACACATACTACTATCCTCTTTCACATACACTATTATAATGTTCTATTAGATTATAGTTGTTTGTGAAAGACGATAGTGGTGTGTGTACGAGACTATGATGGTGCGTTTAAAGATCAAATGCAAAGGTTTTTTTATAATTGCCAGTAAAAATTGAAATCATATAGCTACAACACTATCTAAGATATTGCGGTATTAAAATCGGAGATAATATGCGTCTGGCAATGCGCAATATTTATTTTGTTCAACCCCCAACACCAAGTCCGACGATTTATTTTCTCAACCGCTCCTCCGCAAGATGGCGTCGCGTGACGTTACAGTGGCCAAACAAACAAACCTTGGCTTATCGCTCACAGCTGCTTCCGCCGATAGTACAACTTAGTTTCGTTATCATGTCTGATTCTGAGTAGACTATAGACTAAAAGCTTTAGGAATCCAAACTATAACATATAATAAGTACCCTGTATCAAGATTGATGCAAAACAAGTGAAATTTGACCTTTTTAGAGAGGTTTAGAAAAATAAAGTCCAGGCGGACTCACCACTGGGTAATTTGGGAACCATCACAACCAAACACAATGCTAACAGTGAGACTCTGAATTAGCCCCGAGCGAAAAATGCTAACCTATTACTGCACCGAAATCACTCCTCGCTCCCTTATTACTTATCCTAGCTCCACATCCAACACATTGTTGATGATCGTAAAGACACAGAATCTAACGGTGCCCACCTCTATAAGCACCCACTCGGCTGAAAGAAATGAAAGCATGGCGGAGGGCTTTTTTGATGCATAGGCCTAATGAAGTGGTTAGAAGAATGTTGGGTTTTCTAAGTGCTCACAGTCACTTTTAATTGCGCGGGGGGCATTTTGAATTGGGCCAGGAGGAATAATAGTGGATTTAATCCCTATCATAATGCATATTGTTCACACTTTTCCGTTATGAGTGGAGGAGCGATGAATGAGCTAGAGATAAACTACAATGCTAACAGTGAATTAGCCCCGAGCGAAAAATGCTAACCTATTACTGCACCGAAATCACTCCTAGCGCCCTTATTACTTATTCTAGCTCCACATCCAACACATTGTTTATGATCGTAAAGACACAGAATCTAACGGTGCCCACCTCTATAAGCAATACAACTGCAATTCCGTTATCTGCGTTATCTGCTGTGCTCCGTGCGCTTTGAAATCTAATCAAAAGTTGTTTAGTTCAATTCTTCGGCGTTTCTGCATCGCCCGGCTCTTTCGTTCTTTCAGTGGTTTCTTGTGCTGAAATATGGAGGGGACGGCTCCGGGTTTCAGCCTCCGACGTGCTATTAATGCTTCTCCACCAACAGACTTCATGATAGCAGGATCAACGTCATATGCATCACACGTGAAGTGGTCAGAACACAACTTGCTCCATTTTGTCGGTTGCCATCCAACACGATTCACTAAAAAAATCAATTTTTTGCGGATGATTTGGTCTTTGGGAAATGCATGTAAAACTCTCCCAGATCCCGCACCGTTCGTACATTACATTACATTGCAGTTAGCTGACGCTTTTATCCAAAGCGACTTACAATAAGTGCGTTCGTCCAACAAAATACAACTTGAAGAAAACAGAATCATATAAGTACATCAGGTTTCATAGAGCAAAAACATTTCAAGTGCTACTCAACTGGCTTTAGAAAAGCCAGTCCTTTATTAGTATAAAAGTGCTTCGTTAATAGTTCTATCGCTCGAAGTGGAGTCGAAAGAGATGAGTTTTCAGTTTGCGCCGGAAGATGTGCAAGCTATCTGCCGTCCTGATGTCAATGGGGAGCTCATTCCACCATCCTGGAGCCAGGACAGCAAACCCACGTGTTTTCCCCGTTGGGAACTTGGGTCCCCCTCACAGCGAGGGCGCAGCGAGTCGTTTGGCTGATGCAGAGCGTAGTGCACGCGCTGGGGTGTACGGTTTAACCATGTCCTGGATGTACGAAGGGCCAGATCCATTCGCAGCATGGTAAGCAAGTACCAGTGTCTTGAAGTGGATTCTAGCAGTTACCGGAAGCCAGTGAAGCGAGCGTAGGAGCGGAGTAGTGTGGGAAAATTTAGGAAGGTTGAAGACCAGACGAGCCGCTGCATTCTGGATGAGCTGCAGAGGTCGGATGGCACATGCAGGTAGACCAGCCAGGAGGGAGTTGCAGTAGTCTAGGCGTGAGATGCCTGGACCAGAACCTGAGTCGCTTTCTGTGTCAGCTGGGGACGTATCTTCCTGATGTTGTAAAGCGTGTATCTGCAGCAACGGGTTGTAGCAGCGATGTTTGCAGTGAAGGACAGGTTGTTATCTAGGGTCACACCCAGATTCCTTGCAGTCTGAGTCGGGGAAACAACTGAGGTGCCGATGTTGATTGTTAGGTCAAGAGTGGGACAATCTTTTCCCGGAAGGAAGAGCAGCTCAGTCTTGTCAAGGTTGAGTTTGAGGTGATGAGCAGACATCCACTGAGAGATGTCAGCTAGACAAGCAGAGATGCGTGCGACGACCTGGGTCTCTGAGCGGGGAAAGGACAGAATTAATTGGGTGTCATCAGCGTAGCAGTGGTAAGAAAAACCATGCGGGCTAATGACTGATCCAAGCGAGTTTGTGTACAGGGAGAAGAGGAGGGGACCAAGAACAGAGCCCTGAGGGACCCCTGTAGTTAATTGACAAGGGTCGGACTCAGACCCTCTCCAAGTCACCCTGTAGCTACGGTCTTTCAGGTATGAGGTGAGGAGGGAAAGTGCAGAGCCTGAAACTCCAAGTTTTTGGAGAGTGCGAAGGAGGATCTGATGATTCACCGTGTCGAATGCAGCAGACAGGTCCAACAGGATGATGACAGAGGAGAGGGATGCAGTTTTGGCAGTGTGCAATTCCTCCGTGACAGCAATGAGAGCAGTTTATGTGGAGTGACCTGCCTTGAAACCAGACTGGTGCGGATCCAGAAGGTTGTTCTGATTGAGATAACAGGAGAGTTGTTTAAAGACAGCGCGTTCAAGTGATTTAGACAGGAACGGGAGGAGAGAGACAGGCCTGTAGTTTATAACATCAGACGGGTTGAGAGTGGGTTTCTTTAGGAGAGGGTTTACTCTTGCCTCCTTGAGACTGTTTGGAAAGTGACCAGAAGTTAGAGAAGTGTTGATGAAATGGGTGAGAAACGGTAGAATATCAGGAGTGATAGTCTGAAGGAGGTTTGAAGGGATAGGGTCCAGAGGACAGGTGGTAGGGCAGGCAGAGGTAATGAGGGTAAGAACCTCACTTGGAGAGAGAGGGGAAAAGGAGGTAAGTGTGTTGGTGGAAGGAGGGTCTGGTGACCCAGCGGTGAGTAAAGGTGAGTCAGAGAAAGAAGAGCGAATATCATCAACCTTTTTTTCAAGGGTAACAAAGTCGCTTGACAGAAGTGAGGAGGGGGGGAGGAGCTTTTGGAGGGTCCAAGAGGGTGGAGAAGATGGAAAATAGTTTTTTAGGATTGGAATAGGAAGATTGGATCTTATCTTGAAAGAAAGTGCTTTTTGCCTGAGAGATCGAAGCAGAGAAAGAGGAGAGGAGAGCTAGATAGGTTAGGAGGTCGTCACGGTGTTTGGATTTCCACCATTTCCGCTCTGCTGCCCTAAGGACGGTTCTATTAGCACGCAGTGCATCATTTAGCCAGGGAGCAGGAGGGGACTGACGAGCCTGCCGAGATGTGAGAGGACAGAGCGAGTCCAGAGTGGATGAGAGAGTAGAGAGGAGAGTTTCTGCAGCAGAGTTTGGAGGCAGGAGTTGGAACGAGTCAGAGGAAGGGAGGGCTGAGAGCACCGACGAGGCAAAGGTAGAGGGGGAGAGGGAGCGAAGGTTACGGCGGACAAGTGCAGGATGAGAAGAGATTAGTTTGTTATGTTTGGAAAGGGATAGAGAGAATGAAATGAAGAAGTGATCGGATGTGTGGAGCGGGTTTACAGAGAGGTTAGAAGTAGCGCAGTTCCTTGAGAATATGAGATCAAGGACATTGCCAGCTTTATGAGTCGGTGGGGACGGAGACAGTGAGAAAGCAAAGGCGGTTAACAGAGATGTTAGTTCGTCTATCTTCCCTGTCTGGAGGTTGAAGTCTCCGAGAAGTACAGCGGGAGGGCCAGTTTCAGAGATGTGTGAGAGGAGATTATCTAATTCCTCCAAGAAGTCCCCCAAGGCGCCTGGTGGACGGTAGAGAACAACAATGGTTAACTGTATAGGATGGGTTACTGTGACGGCATGGAATTCAAAGGTGGAAGGAGTGAAGTTAGGTAGCTTGAAGAGGGAAAAGCTCCATTTGGGAGAGAGCAGGAGACCAGTGCCACCTCCTCTGCCAGTTTGGTCTAGGTGTAATGGGAGAAGGAATATGCAGTGGAGAGAGCTGCTGTGGTGGATGTGTTGGATGGAGTAATCCACGTCTCAGTGAGAGCAAGGAAATCCAGAGACTGCAGGGAGGCGTAGCCAGAGATGAAGTCAGCTTTAGGAACAGCTGACTGGCAGTTCCACAGGCCACCTGAAACTAGATGTTGGATCTCAGTGGAGCATGTGGGATAGATGAGAGCAGGCCGGTTATATCGATTACGAGATACACGGGGCCAGTGATAATTGCGAGAAGACACATGAACAGGAATGGAGAAAATACACATGATTATAGCATGAGGGGCTAAACAACCAAATAAAATGAAACAAAATAAAAAACACCAGCGATACTTAGCTCAATCAAAGTAGGATTTGCCTCCTCTTTGCCTCCCTCGTGACTCCCGCAGGACTCTAATGTCTTTGCCAGTCTTTGACTCCCACAGGACTCCAATGTCTTTGCCAGTCTTAGCCTGTCTGACGCTCCAGGAAAGTGCTACCTAAAATGGACACCTGATTGCTGAGTTCTCACAGCTGTGGGGCAATGTCCTTTTAATTAGTTAACTCTGCAGCTGGTGGCCCTCAAAAGGAAATCTAGACTGGCTTCCTCCTGATGTGTTATTGTCTTTTAAGTCAATTACATTAAACCCTAAGTTATAAAGTTATGAGTTTAACCCTTAATACAGTTACACCTACTCAATAAAGCTCTTAGTATTCTACAAATGTTTAAATCAAAGTTAACCCTAGTAGTCAGTTAGTTCACTTTTAAGGTTTCAGTCAAATGACTTTTCCCAAGTTTCTGTCTGACAGATGCTGTAGCGGTTTTGAGTTTTTAAAAACACAATTCCAGTCAGATCAACTACAGAGCATTGATACAGAGTACACACACTGAAACAGAGAAGTCTACAAACACAGTGTTACTCACACAATTCTAGAAGTCTCCAGTAGCTTTCTTGTCAAAAACGAGTTGCACACTGTTGTATTATTTGTTTGATTTATTCTTAATCTATGTATTGTATGATAGCAGGATCAACGTCATATGCATCACATGCGAAGTGGTCAGAACACAACTTGCTCCATTTTGTCGGTTGCCATCCAACACGATTCACTAAAAAAAATCAATTTTTTGCGGATGATTTGGTCTTTGGGAAATGCATGTAAAACTCTCCTAGATCCCGCACCGTTCGTACAACAAAAAGCACAACAATAACCCATGTTAATTCAGTTTTCTTTTCGAAAAACATGTGACCGAGACTGCCGAGTCGGGATATTTGGTCCAGAGACTGTTTGGCCACTATTACGTCACGCGCGCGGAGGCTGCTGGGAATTACATGTCAGAAATTCAGACGGCTTTGGGTCGAGTTTTGGATCAATAAAAAGCTTTTTTTTGGGTGTATTATCTCGATTTAAATCAAATAAAAAATACAGGCAGTCTTAAAAACAACATTTCTATAACAAATTTGCATATTTGGAAGCTTTGCATTTGATCTTTAAGAGATGTTGTTTTTGTGTGTGAGAGAGAATAGTTATTTATGTATGATAGTATGATAGTAAATGAAGGAAGGAATGGCAGTACGTTAAAGATGGTATGATGCTGTGTGTGAAAGAGTCTGGTTGTGTACATGTGAGATTCTGATATTGTTTGTAAGACGAAGTATGAGTTGTGAGCTAGACGGCCTCTCATAGATCACAGTACAGTATGCTCGTTCAGTAAAACACGTACACAGATAAATTATTTTGTATTTTTATTGAAGTACTTTATAGAACCTGATGACAAGGTCAATTTTACTTTTCACTATGTCCACCTTTATTTTTGCACAATCAATGGCAGGACTTTATTGAGGCCTGTAATTAGTCGACTACAGGTGTCTTGGGTCAGTCTTGTCTTGGGAAATATCTGTTTAATATGAGTGCCTGCTTACTCATATGTACTTGTACAAGTGCTAAGAACGGAATCTGTTGAAGAGCAATAACTACTTTATTCTCAATCAACAACCACTATGCTAATTTAGTGGTGCTCTGCCCTCCCCGATCCGGAGAGCAGAGACTTTTAATTAATTCAATACCCTTTATTTTAACAACAGCCAAATTCAACAACCCCTCAGTTTATGAAACACAGCGTGACGTAATATTTCGTATCACCCTTCCCGTTAATAATAGTTCTGTTTAGTTCCAAAACTCATAATGGTGCGATTAAGAAGAATACGACACTGTGCTTTGTTTCTCCTCGTGTGCTGCTCTCCACAGGGGGGGAGGGGAATTACCCACACCCTTGTGCAGCAGCAACAGGGAAATTTCGAGGCGAGTTGATTTAACTAGTTAAACCGTTGAAATCTCCAGAATTCGGCGATTCGTGTCAGTACAAATCTTTACATTGCTTTTGAACAGAAGTTCCACCTTACTGATGCCCTCTTTAAAGTCTCTCCGAATATTTGCCGTGCGTAATTGTCTGGTAATTTAATTCCAGGAAACACACTCAGAGGAAACCAAAAAAATTGCATCTGTCTGTTCCACAGGTAATTTTTGATACCGTCAATCACAGAGTCTGGCAAGGCAATGTCCAAATATAGATTTGAAATTACACTCACCAGCTCTGAAGATCTGTTGGTACGATGTTCATGACGTGAATTGTTATGGAAAACTTCTTTGCAGCAATGTTGAGCCAATCATGAAATGAGGGAAACTGGATTCGCCTTAGTCAATATACTGATATTTATTGAGAGACAAAACGGCCGGAGGATTAACAAAGCAACTTGCACTGTTTAATGCAAGCTGCCAAATTAACTCGAGCGGTTCCGTCTTTGTGTGCAAAGACGGAACCGCTCGAACCTGGTCTCTGAGAAGGGGCGGAGCCTAGAAACGTGGGCCTTTACCCCAATCGATTCCAGATGAACAAACAAAGATGCTCTGTCTGTAAAGGCATCGGGCAGTAAACCCTTCCCCCACACAGGAAAAGAGTAGTCACTCATGTGAAGTTTCTCAGGACAGCTAAGCACACAAAGACATCAGACTAAAATATTCCTTTACACTTAGCGTACATTTTCAACTAACAGGGAGTACCATTGACTTGCATAGAGCTCCCAGGTTGGTAATAGACGAGTTGGGATCGCGGAGAAATGCTCTCCGCAGACCCATTCTCACAGCGTTTATAAACCTTTTTCTTACTCAATATCAAGCCACACTTATTGTGTTTACTTCGGCTGTGAATGTTTGTGTGTGCTCAGGATGAGTTTCGCGCTGTCCCGCTGTATCGCCGACCCGGAAACCACACCAGTAAGCCAGCTCACTGAGCAGCGAGCCTTGCAACGTCCCGACCAATCAGAGCACACTGAGCTCAGAGGGAGGGGGGGGGGGGGGGGGGGCAGAGCTCCAACAAGCCGTTTAGGACAGAGAGTGAATACCGGTGAATACACATACTTTACAGAGATGCTGTATGAGAAACCAATGTGAGTTTGCACAGTATAAATCTATTTTAGTATACTTCAACAATGGAATTATGATCAGCAGAAATGGCCATGACATGGGACCTTTAAACGGGACAGACCGGTAACAAGGACAGTACAAAGATGGAGTGTAGAGTCAGATTCAGCACTGCAGGATTGCTTTGCATCTACGGATTGGAGTCTTTTTGAGGACAATAACATCAACACACACACGGATACGGTCATCTGCTACATTGGGAAATGCATCGATTACGTGGTACCGAAGGTTTCTGTACGAACATGCCCACATCAAAAGCCCATGATAAACAGTGAGGTGCATACCAAGTTGAAAGCGCGCACTATCGCGCACAGAGCTGGAGATTTGGAGGAGTTCAAGAATTCTAGGTATGAACTCCGGAGAGCTATCAGTAGTGGAAAGAGACAGTACAAAGACAAGGTGGAATCTGTCTTCAAAGGCTGTGGCACCCGGAACATGTGGGCGGGACTAAGAACAATGACAGACTACAAAGGAGCAGCAGGGGGTGCTGCGGGAGTGTCTGCGTGCGCATCTCTCCCAGATGAGCTGAACAGTTTTTTTGCTCGCTTCGAGAGCAGCCAGGCTGTGGAGGCACAGAAGGACAAGGAGCCCTGCCCTTTTGTTTTAAACAGGGCAGATGTGTGTAAATCCTATAAAAGGGTTAACCCACACAAGGCTCCTGGACCTGATGGCATCCCTGGCTGTGTTCTCAGTTCAGCTGGCAGAGGTGTTCACAGACATCTTCAACAGGTCCCTGCTGCAGTCTGTAGTCCCCACATGTTTTAAACACTCCACCATCGTTCCTGTCCCCAAAAAGACAATAATCACCAGCCTCAATGACTACCGCCCAGTAGCACTCACCTCCTACATCATGAAGTGCTTTGAGCGGTTAGTCAAATCATTCATCACCTCCTCCCTCCCTGACTCTCTGGACCCCCTGCAGTTTGCCTACAGAGCAAGCAGGTCCACAGACGACGCCATAGCCCTCACCATCCACACTGCCCTCTCACACCTGGACCAGAGGAACACATATGTGAGAATGCTGTTCATTGATTACAGTTCAGCCTTCAACACCATTGTGCCCTCCAAGCTGGTCATCAAGCTCAGAGACCTCGGGCTCAACAGCGCCCTCTGTGACTGGATCCTGAACTTCCTGACGGGCAGACCCCAGGGAGTGCGGATGGGAAACATCACAACCTCCACTCTGATCCTCAACACCGGAGCCCCTCAAAGCTGCGTGCTCAGCCCTCTCCTCTACTCCCTGTTCACTCACGACTGCGTGGCCACACACAGCTCCAACACCGTCTTTGCTGACGACACGACCGTCATCGGCCAGATCACAGACGGCGACGAGACAGCGAACAGAGAGGAGGTCGAAAACCTGACATCTTGGTGCCAGGATAACAACCTCCATCTCAACGTCAGCAAAACAAAGGAGCTGATTGTGGATTACAGGAAGCAGCAGAGAGAGGGACACGCCCCCATCACCATCAATGGGACTACGGTGGAGAGAGTCAGCAGCTTCAGGTTCCTCTGTGTCCACATCACTGAGGACCTGACATGGACTCATCACTGAGGACCTGACATGGACTCTTCACTGAGGACCTGACATGGACTCATCACTGAGGACCTGACATGGACTCATCACTGAGGACCTGACATGGACTCTTCACACCACCACCATCACCAAAAAAGCTAGACAGCGGCTCTTCTTCCTCCGCAGGCTGAGGAGGTTCAATATGGACTCCAGGATACTCTGCAACTTCTACAGGTGCACCATAGAGAGGATCCTGACCTTCTACAGGTGTACCATGGAGAGCATCCTGACCTTCTACAGGTGCACCATAGAGAGGATCCTGACCTTCTACAGGTGCACCATAGAGAGCATCCTGACCTTCTACAGGTGCTCCATAGAGAGCATCCTGACCTTCTACAGGTACACCATAGAGAGCATCCTGACTTTCTACAGGTGCACCATAGAGAGGATCCTGACCTTCTACAGGTGCTCCATAGAGAGCATCCTGACCTTCTACAGGTGCACCATAGAGTATCCTGACCTTCTACAGGTGCTCCATAGAGAGGATCCTGACCCTCTACAGGTGCACCATAGAGAGGATCCTGATCTTCTACAGGTGCACCATGGAGAGAATCCTGATCTTCTACAGGTGCACCATAGAGAGTATCCTGACTGGCTGCATCACGGCCTGGTACGGCAGCTGCACCACCCTCAATCATAAGGCTTTACAGAGGGTGGTGAAAACTGCAGAGAACATCACCAGGACGGAGCTGCCATCCATGGAGGACCTTTACTCCCAGCGGCTCAGGAAGAAATCCCTCCGGATTATAAAAGACCTCCATCACCCCAGCCTCAAACTGTTCAGTCTGCTGCCGTCTGGCAGGCGTTACCACAGCATCCGGACTAAAACCACCAGATTCAGGGACAGTTTCATCCCACAGGCAATAAGACTGTTAAACAACTGAACTGCTGAAACAACATCTGTTAAACACCTGAACTGTTGAAACAACATCCATAACATTCATCTGCTACTTAGTAATTATTTATCTATTTCTCTAATATATTATTCCAATAACTTGCATATAGACTCTTATTGCACTATTTCACTGTTTTAAACTATTTTTATTTTTGTATTTACTATTTACTATTTACTTGCACTATATTTTTCTGTTTATCTGTGTTGCACTGTTGGAGAAGCCTGTGACCTAAGATTTTCATCAGCATAACTACACTGTAGCTATGTTCGTATGACAAAAATAAAGAACCTTGAACCTTATAACCTTATAACCTCCAAAAAACATTGTGCATTGTTTCTGATACAGCGCAATTCTGGTAGGGCCATGGGCGTACAGCCAGCCCACATGTCCAATATTACGTCATATCGGATAGCAAATCTGGATCAGCTCCGTTGTACCCTCGTTTTTAGATATTTGGGTACGGAGGAAAAGAGAGGGGGTTGTATTATACTTTCGAGAATTGGAGCGGATCATTCTAGATTTTAATTGAACATTTTAGACAAGAAAATGACCATTCTATAAAATTAAATGACCATGCCAGACATGTAACTTAACATTTTAGAATTGTAAATAACCATTTTGGAATTGTAACTTAAAGTCCTAGAACTATATTATATCCTTTAACTGTAAATCAACATTCTAGAATGGCAACTTTAACTTTTTGAATAAATATTTCCTAATTGTAACCTAACATTCATGAGCTGTAACTTTACATTCTAGAAGGGCAAGTGAACATTCTACATTTGTAACTTTTCAAATATTTAAAAATAAATAAATGAACAGTAAATAAACAGTTATTTTATTACCTACTGTTGATACAGTATCATCCCTCTAAGTTGCTGTTGCAAAAAGTTTCACTGAGCAGGGAATAGTTTGGCTCTGAGCTAAGTGTATCCTGAACACCCAGTCAGACTCGAGGTGGAGAGTTTCTGTTTTGTGGGGGCCTGGGGGGCTCGTCCTGGGGCGCTGCACCCTCTGGAGCCGTAGCCATCTGTTTTAATCTTTTTCATCATCACTCCACTTTCATGTTTGAGCAAATTAATTTAAAATCAAAACAGCAAGGAATTGTAATGATTGCTTACAGTGAAGACAGGATCTTGAAAAGTCTAACGCGTGGGTGAAGTCTGCAGCACGAACAGCAGGGTGCCCTGACTGATCTCCTGACCAGGGGCCATTTCAAATTTAATTATCAACCTCTGTGAGGGAATACTGAAAAAATATGAAATAAATGCACTCCTGGTCACACTTAAAGGTGCAGGTACCGATTCTAAACCTATACACTGTGTCAAATTTAGCAAATAGCTCTTTATCTTCCGTAGTTTGGAGTTCTGTGTGCATGCTGAAAATTAAATTGGTATTCATACACAACCCTTACTCTGTAAATAGGAAACAAAATTAAACTATTGCAGCCAATCAGCATCATTACACAGGTCATGGATGTGAAGAGAAAACCAGGATGTTGAGGGCATGAAGTGACAAAAACATTCAACATTCCTCCATTAAAGCCCATTGTAATTTCAGGCTGATATTTCCTCATGGTAGCAGCCGCACACCTTTAGTTAAACTGCCAAAAAGGCCACATTATTAACATGAAACTACATACAAATTACACTTCAGATACTCAACTTCCTTGACATGCTTCACGTTTTGAAATTTCACAGATATCTCGTACGGTTCTTCCACAAAACGTTCACATGTAAGAGGTTTATCTCTCATTCAGAACAATGGAAACCTGTGATCTCTGGACACCTCGTTAGCTCAAATATAAACACCTGTGTCATGGAACACGATCATGTCATCGCTCCAACTGACACGCTCAGAGCAGCAGACTTCAGATAAAGGATAATGGTCCTGCCCTCAACAGCTCTACGTCAATTATGGGGTGTCATCATCATATGCCGAAGAGAGAGAGAAGAGGGAGAGGGCGATCAAGAGAAGAGAGAGAGTAATGTAACCTCCTAATGTAATGTATAACTCCGATGAAAATGTTCAAAAAGTGCTCAAACTTCACATGTCCAGTCCAGACATCTACGGGACAGTTTTGAGATTTCTTCAAATGCCGTTACCATGGCAACACAATGCTCGCCTTGAAACATGGTGTTCTCATAACTTCAGTGAAACTGCTCCAAACGCCCCAAAACTTCACAAGTTTGGTAACGATGCAGCCATCAACGCATCTAAGCGTATTATGGGGTGTCATCAAATGCCGTTGCCATGGCGACGGATTATTCACCTTGAAACATGATGTCGCTGTAAGTCCCATCAACATGGTCCAATCGTCCCCCAGTCTTCACTTGTATATCACCGGTCCATGCCTCAACAGCTCTACGCCAAATCTGAGATCTCACCATATGCCGTTTCCATGGAAACGCATCCCTTGCTGTAAGTCCTATGAAAATGTTCAAAAAGTGCTCAAACTTCAAATGTGTGGCAACAGTCCAGCCGTGAAGACATCTACGGGACAGTTTTGAGATTTCTTCAAATGCCGTTGCCATGGCAACACAATGCTCGCCATGAAACACAGCTTTCTCATAACTTCAGTGAAACTGCTCCAAACGCCCAAAAACTTCACAGGTTTGGTAACGACGCAGCCATCAACGCATCTAAGCGTATTATGGGGTGTCATCAAATGTCGTTGCCATGGGGACAGATCATTCGCCATCAAGTTAGTTCAGAAGTTTGCGGTTCAAATATTCTGCTGCTTTTCCAAGCCTTTTTACTTTCTTTTCTTCTCTCATCACACATTCAAGCCCCCAGTGTCATGTATCATTTCAATCTAAATTCTTCACTTTCTTCTTACACATTACATTTCAGCATAGCAGTTTAGCGTCACATTTTCAGCATAAAGCATTCCCACTAGCAATTTCTTCAGGAATTACATTCTCTAGTTTTGAGTTACTATTTTTGAGTTATATAAGAGAAAGTGATAATGCGGTGTGCTTCTTCTGTTGCTCTGCTATAGAAAAGAAGCTTGTCAGTGCAGACAAGATCAGGGATGGGAGTTTTGTGAAAGCAGGGTTTAACAACTGGCGAAAGGCAGGGGAAACATTTAGGGAGCATGAGAAGTGCCCTCAACACACAGGCCATCAACAAACTGGCAGCATTAAAAAGAACACCGATGTATGCACTGCTCTCACAAGCTGTTGCTAAAGACCAAATGACTGCATTTAATATGACGTTATTATACAGGGCCGCCCCTCCCTACACGCAGATCACGCAGACCCCTCGCGGATGGGGCCTCATTTTGCGGAGGGAGCCTCCTCTGAAGCGCAAACGCGGCGCACCTACAGTGTAGCGCGCCACAGTTTTGCCGCTGCGAGGCTCCACTAGCACCCCAAAAATGCTAACGTTATGCTATAAACGAACTACAGCAGGGTCGCTGCTTCAACGTCACGCCAACAAGATCCATATTTAAAAATACAGATTCAAAATTGTACAAGTTGAAGCGTTTGTTTTAACAGTTTGCAAGAGGCAGACTTGCCTCTTGCAAACTTGTACTTGCTTTCAAGTAGAACACGGGGAAAAACAAACTTAGCGGGGGTGTTTACGTGTTTGGTGTAATGACGTACAACAGCCTCGACAACTTCTGTAGTCCTATTCAGCCACATGTTAACAACCATCGTTTTTCAGACACGTAAACTCTTCAATAATCACCAGTAGGGTCACTGCTGATGAACCGGAAGTGGTAAAATGCTATGCCACTCTATTGGGCTGAGTATGATAGCTGGACTTGTTGAGTCCTCCACGTACAAGTTAATCATCTTCACTTCCTTTTTCCTCATTCAACAGGCTTAGCGGTATATTCGTTTCTGTTTGTCAGTTTAAATAGTTTATAGCAGGACGATTCCACTTAAGTTCTGGAAAACAATGTTAGTCAAACACCACCGTAAATATGAACCATTTTGCTCTACATGGGAACAGCACAACTTATACAGTGTACTTAGGAAAGCAGGAGACTGTTGCAGAGGGAATACAATTATGTATTAGTTATTGGACGGTGGTCTGCAACGAACACCACCCCTGTACAAACATTATGCAGCATACTTACTTTCTAATATCATTTGGAAAATCTTTGATGAAAGATCACAAAAAGATTAAATCTGTTTTTGCTCTTGTATCACAGCATAACATGTGCTACCATATACTGTCAGTGTGGGAGTGGCAGTTATGACGGTGTAGAAGGCAAGGCAAGGCAAGTTTATTTATATAGCACTTTTCTGTACGCGACAATTCAAAGTGCTTTACAAAACAAATTAAAAGACGTTTTAGGAATAAATACAGTAAAAACACATTATATAATGGCCTTTTACAACAGGCATTACAAAGCAAAGATAATAAAATAATTAAAATAAACACCACAGGTATACAATACGTTTAAAAGGCATACTGTAGTTTGAATATGATCATCTCAATTAAAAGCAGCGGCAAAGAGATATGTTTTTAGTCAAGATTTAAAAATAGTAAGCGTTTCTGCGGACGTGCATGATTTGGGTAGTTTGTTCCAGAGTGTCGGGGCATAACAGCTAAATGCTGCCTCTCCATGTTGTGTTGTTACTCTCGGAACCGATAGCAAACCCGTCCCAGAAGACCTGAGGCACCTTGATGGCTCGTAATTAGAAGTATGTGATGATGGGAAAGGGTTGAATAGCCAGGATGAACCGCCCTGTACTCCTGATTCACCAACAAGGTCTGGGAAGCATGTTTTATCTGATGTTCACCTGGACCTACTTGCCATACTTGTTTCAGATTAGCATGCACAGTTGGAATCATTCTAAAATAAGTTTTATGTTATTATAAAGTAGAATGAAAATATTTTCGTTCTTCAAAAAGGACGTGAGGCAGATATCCATTATTCATATTTAAGTCTAATGGTCTAGAGATTGTAGAAATATTATCAAAACATTCCAAAAGCAGCCTGTTGGAAGACAAAGAAACACAGAGGTCGACAGAGAAGTACACACAGGAATATTAAATAAAATATATTATTTTTATTATTATTATTATTACAGCCATTTTTAAACAGTATCCAATGCATCAAATGAGAAGGAAAGAGGAAGGCAAACTGCTATGAAACAACACTGTACTTTTTGAATATAACAACCTTTGTGGAATCAAATAAATAAAATGCTACGAGCAGCCCTGGGAAACAAAACTTTCCACTTTAATATTTAATGAAGGATTTTGTGCTACCAATAATTGAAAGTCTGCCTGTGCAGTTACCTTTAGAGCAGGGGTTTTCAAAGTGTGGGAAGGTGAGCCTCCCCTTAGAGAACATGAGAACAGCCGTGCCCCCCCTCCCAATTATTATTGCTATTATTATCATTATTGTTGTTGTTGCTATAATGCAGGGGCATTCAATTGCATTTCAAAGAGGTCCAGTAAGAGAAAATGTCATTAAACGCTCTGTTTTCGCTGTCTACCTTTCTCTTTTTTGAGCACGCCATTTGAAGTTACTCCGACTGTTTCTCTCCTCTTGTCTCGTCTCTGTGTGTGTGTTTGAATCTATCGTGCTAACTCACTGACTGCACCGATTTGATTGGCTGAGTAGTGTCACCCTCCTTAAAAACATTAAACAATAACTTTTTTAAACCTTTTTATCTTTATGTTTTAAACATTTTTTTTTTTTCAATTTACATTTTCAACATCGTGGATGAATCCTTATATGCTCCCGGCAACACACTGAACATCAACTTTGCCTCCTTATTACACTCACCCCTACTTTATTGCTGGGAACAATGAGTCTGCGTCTTTGATGAGCATCCGGTTTCGGTTCTGGGTAAAACAAAGAATATCGGGTCGTGGGTGTTGCATAATAAATATATTTAAATAATAATAATTACCGCACATAATCATAACCTCTGCACCGCATCAATCTGCTGCCGAGCGCGCCACATTCGAAATGGCTGAGGTGAAGCTGTCCAGCGAAAAATACAGCATTGTAAATAGCTCTTCCTCAAGAGCAAAATCCAACGTCTGGGAGGCTTTTGGTTTCATCCTAGATGGAGAAAAGAACCAACATCCCACGCTTTTTGAGACAAATACGCAACTGCGTGTGTTAATAATTGCATGTTTTCACTGCTATGCGGGTTTGGGTCGGGTTGCGGATCTTGTGCCGACGGGTCGGGTCGGTTTGCGGATCTTGTGCCGACGGGTCGGGTTGGTTTGCGGAACTAAATGGCAATATGTGCGGGTGGCGGGGCGGGTTCGGTATTGCACATCGCGGGTGCGGGTCTTGACAATCAGACCTGTGCAGGACTCTGGTGGGATGCAATGTAGACAGGAATAAACACAGATCATCCTCTGACTGCAGCCTTGACTGGTACTTGCTTTTGATCAAAGTCAATGCGGAAAACCCGCACTCCCACAGGTAGGTGGAGGTGAAGGGAATGAGCACTTTTACAACCTTTTTGGCAAGGTGGGGGAACTCGGTCTCCACAGACAGCCAAAAGTGAGTGTGCAAGTGACACTTTACTCATCTTGTTCTCGTTATTTTTTTCTCATGCTGCGCCTCCCCTGAAGCTCTCTGGCGCCCCCCCAGGGAGGCGCGCCTCACACTTTGAAAAACCGCTGCTTTAGAGAGAATCCTCGATTCCAATAGTGCCCTCAGATTGCTCTGTTTATCTGCAGTCAGTTCAAGAAGACTGCAGATAAGACTCTGCATTATTGATGCGCTCTGCTAGATTGTCATCAGCGGCCATGGCCACCATCGGTACCGAGGGACCCATTTACTGTGATGCACTGAATTGATGCACACAAAATTTGATTTCAATTGACACATGCTGAGCTGTAGTGCCCACTGGCAAGCATCCAAAGAGCTTCTGTCTTGAGAAATTAAACAGCTTGGGCAGAAACAGCCATGACGGACTGTAATCCACAAAGACAGTTAGGTTTGCAGTGATGTGGTCACAGCATCAGCATACTTTGGTACATAGTTAATGGCACTGTAAGTTGTCAGTTTGTCCTGTAGGAAAAACATGTTTTCTAAAGTTTTCTCAAGTAGGTCTTGTTAAATGTTTGTTTGTCAGAGAAACTATCTGCATTACTGGGACTAACGTTGAAGTTCAAAAAGTCACAAATGTCCTCAACATTTCTGGCAGTGAGCTTCCCAGCCAGGGCTTATCTGCCACTTCCCGCCGTGCATGTGAAAGAGTGGCCTCTTGAGCCTCTTTACAAGGAGCCCTCCTCCACACTCCAAAAATGCACAAAATCTTGTACGAAAGCTCATCAAGAGCATCCTCAAAGATTACTGCTGGGTCCATACTTGGTCTGTTCGTACTGTCAGGGTTTGGGAAAAATAGGACCCAAATGCAGTAAGAGGACTAAAAAGGTCTAGTAACAAAAGGCGAGCTTTATTAAAAAGCTGAAAACAGGAAAAACAAGAAACTACTTAACATAAACAAAACCGGGGAGCACGACAAGAACAAACTTACAAGCAGTCAGGAACATGGACAAAAACGGACAGGTAACATGGACAAGCATAAACGATCAGGGAACAAGGACATGAAGAGACGACGAACAGACAAGTAGCACAGGATCAGACAAGACACAAGGAGGAAAACATTTCAAAATAAAAAGGTGGACAAATGAAAACATAAATACAAACCATGACACAAACTATAACAAATCATTCCGACTGTACCAATGCAAACTAAAACATTGCTACTATTAACTCCCAACATTCACTGGGGTCAGTTAAAGCCATTCTGAGCTAAGGATGAGCTGGTGGCTTCTGAGGAATGCTGCTTTCCTGAAATCCAGGCGGTGCATGCAGGGGATACAACTTTTCCCATAGTACACACTTCAATGCTGATGCTTTTCAGTCAACTGAGGAGGGGGCTCCAAACAGTGACTCTTGCAGCTGATATAATGAGCTGCCAGAGTCTGAGTCAGCAGTGTACAGTGTATGAGAACGCTTTGCCACTGAATAATTCTCTGATTGACTTTAAGTAGCAGTCGTTACTGACGTGAGAAATAAACTATCCGCTGTAATTTTAGGACCCCTCTTGTGTGATTGTGTTTTTGTATACAGCATAGCATACAATCCCTGTCACTGGAAATGTTCCTAAAATGTTTTTGGGCTTATTTTAACAATGTGCTCACATGATTCTTTCCGATGTTTTTGCAGATCTGCTGTAAGCTAGCTAGCTAATGTAGCTAACTATAGTCATTTCAAATATACTGACCAAAAGCGTACAGTTATGAAACAAGCTAACTCTGCCAACAGAGAAAGTTGGCTAACTATAATCCTGAATGTCACCAAGCGCTCCGGTCCCAGCTGTGTGCATCACTTTTTAGTGTCCCCTGGTCTCCGTTGAGTTTTGAGCTTCTTGCAGCGTTTTGCATTTGCAGCATTTCATTTATGCAGTGCCTTTAGTAAACGCTGTATATGTTTCGTCAAGTTGGTGAAGATGTTTCTTCGATTTCAAGTGTTTTGGCTAGGGATGGGTATCGTTAGGATTTTATCGATACCGATACTGGTTATCGATACTGGTATTTTTCGATACTCTTATCGATACTTTTCGATAATTTGGTGATCAAAAGTATAGACATGATTACAAGATGTGAAGATTAAACAAAAGTCATTTTATTGTAATTTATTTGTATTTATTATTTAATGTAACTTTTTCAATATCATATCAAGCAGGTATGAGTATGTTTGACAGTGTGTCTCTGGAAGGGGGGCGGTACTTAGGGGCAGTTCATAAATCCATGTAAACATGATCATTATTCAGTTAAAACGAGACGCCTCCTAAACCGGAAGCTCCGGTCGACTAACCATTATATTGCGTTTATTATTTATAATTGTAATGATGGATTATCAGTAATCATTTTAAAGTTACACAGAGACATTGGATTAATTGTTGTTATGCCCTTGAACACAACTTTTGATCACAAAACAGCAAAGGTAAGACATAATTATCATCATGGCTACGTAAAGTGAAGTTGTTTTCTTGCTCTTTCCTGGCTGCTAGTTCAGTGAGTTTTGGTCGTACAGTGATGAGACTTATACCAATGGAATCAGCTTGCATGTGATATGTTGTTTGTGCAGATAAAATGACGTAGAAAATATCGCTTTTGCCAGTTATGTGCTAAAGTAGCCGTTAGCCCCATTTACCCATTTTGCTAAGTGTTGATTTAGACCAGGGGTCACCAACCTTATTTAGGGTGAAAGCTACTTTAAAAAAACAAGTCGGGGGCTACTTTTACTCCTCTTTTTTTTTGTTTTTTGCATTGTTTATATTTAGCACATTTTAACATTATTATATGCTTACCTTTAACCGAATCGGACGTAAAACGTTAAAGGTCTCCTGATTTAGTTTGTGAATGAATGCTTATTAGAGTTTGGGCTGGAGAGTGCGTGCGGACCTGTCGGTTAGATAACAGGCAGGTAAGTCCTGCATCTGTTTGATACAAATGTGTGTAAAATGATACCGGGTGCTGTAATCACTCATCTGGTTACGTTATTACATTGACCACCACACCCCCGACCCAAAAGAAAGGACGTATTATTGGCTTCCCCTAATTTTTTTCCCACGCCACGCTACTGGTCGCCAGCACCATTTTAAGGGGGGTAGCAGGCCTGGGTTTGGATGCGTCATTGTTTTTAACAAACTGTGATTTTACTCGTGTGTGTGTATTTTGCCTCCGTTTTACAAAGGACTTTTTAAAGTATGGACACTTCTTAAATGGGCCAGAGTGGGTCCCGCAGCATCTCTGTTCTGGCTCCTGGAAGAGCCTCTGGTGTGGGGGGGCCGGCTGGACGTCCAGGGCGGCAGCAGACCTGCACTCCGTTGGGGTCGTGAAGCTGAGGAACATCGTGGATGCTGCAGGTCCTGCACTCCACAACACCGAGGCCGTGGCCTCTCTGCTCGGCCTGAAGTCGGCCCGCCACACCAGAACCATCCTGAATGAGTGGATTCAAAGACTATCTGATAATGAGATGGAGATGCTGCGAGAGTATTCCAACAGGAAGGAAACCCCTGACGAAGGGGACCCTTTTCCAGACATTGGGATGTTAGCAGACCAGGATGGACTAGAACCCAGGACTCATGCAGACTTCCAAATGCAAAATGGGAAAGGTTTTTATAGACTCTGCACTCTGGCCCTGAACAAACAGAAATGTTTTTAACATATTTGTAAAGTGAGGGGACACAGACGGGATTTCGAAAAGTGTCGGGGACATGTCCCCCCTGTCCCCAGTGGAAATTACGCCATGCGTGTGTGTGCGTCAAGTGCAATAAATATATATACAAGTTGCAACACACACAGAGCAAAACTATGCCCCTCATGTGCTGTATAGGCTGGCACGACTAGGCTGTTCAATGGGGCTGATGTGTTGTGTAGATTCTGCCAGAAGGAAAATCACGGTCACACTCCTTATGAAGCGGTGAGCTGCCGCTCCACATTGCTTTTCTTCCCGATTGCAACGCTGGTCCCGCAAATCAAGCAAGAATGTGTACTATATCTGCAGAAAGCTTCAGAAAAAACAAATTATGTATGATGGGGCCAGAGTAGGGAGGGACTTCCACAGGCCGGCCGAATGCTGATTCGGCCGGCCTGTGGACTTTTTTCTAAGTCTGCGCACCTACCAAAGAGAACCAAGTCCAAACCATGGTATCTCTTCAGTCTTGACCAATCATAAATGTACGGGCAACGCCCTGTGTAATAAAAATGTATGCACGCACGAGGTTCGAGGCTCTTGTCCGGAAATAGACTGACAGATTACAGCTTTGCTGTCTGTGATTTCTGTGATGTAACGGAGTCCTTGGCCAAGTGATATATATCTTTTGCGCTCTCATAATAAATAGTTAAACTTAGAAGTCGTCTGTCTTTCCTGGAATGTTGAACACAACAGGGGGAGGAGGGGTGATAGATAGATACAGAGTTGTAGTAAGTAGATAAAGTTCACTATGATTGAGGTTTCGTTTATGCATAGGGTAGATTATTTTAATTACATTTCCTTTTTTGTTTTGTGTATTTTTTACATTTTGGATTTGCTTGGCGAGCTATGTTTAGAACATGCCCCGCGAGCGACTCACGTTGCCCCTGCAGGCGACTAAGTACCCGCGGGCACCGTGTTGGCTACCCCTGATTTAGACTCTTGGTGTTGGACTTCTGTTCCGTGTAGGTAAAATGGTTAATATTGTCTGTTAGCTGAGTTTCTTCCCATTAAGTGGGTATGCATCATTAATAGGTTGTTAAATGTTAAGAAGCCTTGAGACGCTGTTTCTAGCAAGATGTGTCTGCCCCTATGGTCTGCCCCCGGGAGTCTCACAATAATAAGAGCGCTGTTAGGAGAGATGATGAGTGGCATTCACAGAGGCCAATCAGAGTGGTACTCAAACCGGATACGTCACACGGGATGAGGGTTCCCAACCAACCAGGTTTGTTTAAACTAAGGAAGTAGCGTAATTCATATACCGATAGCAGCACCGTTTGTCCAGCGGCTTAACGGTATACCAATACCGTCCAATCAGGTACCGGTACTGACTTAGTACCGGTTCTCGATACCCATCCCTACTCTCAACTGTACAACTGCATACATATATTTTTTTGTCAAAAGAGATATAACTTGATCCAGAGCTACAGGTCTCTTTGCTACACTCAAAAACATAAATGTTTACTTTAGTTTTATGTCAACAGATTTCACATAACTATATTAGGTTAGTTCAAAGCAATAATATGAAGTTCAAATTAAATAGATTAGGTTCAATGGAAAATTATTGCTTTCAACCAGAGGTGGGAGAAGTACTCAGATCTTGAACTTAAGTAAAAGTAGAGTAGGAATACTCTGTTGTAGGTAAAAGTCCTTCATTCAAAATGTTCAAGTAAAAGTAGAAAAGTATTAGCATCAAAATATACTTAAAGCTGAAGCTGTAGCAAAAGTTCAGTCAGCAAGGCTCAGTTGCGGCTGGTGGAAATGGTGACAAAACCATACTAGGGCGGTCCGGGGGGATCCTCCCCCGGAATAATTTTTTGAGAAATTACCCCTTAAATTATGACTTCTGGTGATGTTAGAGGGGAGGGGGGGGGGGGGGGGGGGGACAAATTGAGGTTTATAAATATGAGATAATCCATAATCTTCAGTGTGGTTAGCTATGAATCTTCCTGTGCAACAGTACAGTAGGCCCACACAAACTGCAGAACACTGGTGCTTTGGGAACACTCAAATGATTTAATTCCCATTTAAAATCAGGAGACTAAATACGAACATTGTGTGTGTGTGTCATACTTGCCAACCCTCCCGATTTTCGCGGTAGACTCCCGCATTTCTCCCGATTTCTGACAAAATCAGATTTACTCACGACTGTTTCCACTCAGACTTTAATACAGCTACACCATTGTTTGGTTTCCATGGTAGGGCGTCTCTTTAGCAGCGCACGCAACTCAAAGTGAGGGTGAGGAAGATGAAAACTGAACAAGAATCGATAACTCCACCCTCTGCTCACTCCTTTCCTGTAAAATACAGGTCCAGCCCACACATATGCTCCATGGCGCTACAGGCATTGCCCTTACAACTACAATAAGCATGTAAATGTTAATCTACAGCTCCGGCGATCCACTAGCATCGGAGTCTCCACCTGCAGACAACTACTGTAGCGTCACCTTGGATACGAGTCCAAACAACTCACAGACACACAGGCCAGGGCGCTGACAGGGCGCCCTTTGAGCATCAGATCTGACGACGCTGATTGGCTGAAATTATGTTTCGGCGGCATAGTTTACAGATAGCAACAGTCAGCTTGTTGGCTGCTGCTGCTCTGGCTGAGGGCTCCTTTCTACCGCCCGGACGAGAGAGGGTAATGATGCACGCTGCGGTCAGGCAGGAAACATGTGACTTATCAGTAACTTTAGATATCGTAAAACAATTTTAAACGAGATTTTATTGTAGATTATACATTTTACTGATACCAACTATATAATATTTACCTTGTTCTTTTCAACAAAACAATTTGAAATATTTATTTTTATTTATTTTTTATTTTTAATGACAATCAAACATGTGGGAAGAGGGGGGCGGCGCCCCTAGCGCCCCTATGGGCCAGCCGCCACTGGCAAGGCTTATGCTGCGTTCACACAACCCAGTCTCATGGCATTTTGTGTTATAGTCACGACATTTAATCTATTGATTCGTGTTCACCAACACGATTTTCCCCTTTTTTTCGTCTCACACAGAACGATTTTTAAAGCAATGCATTTCTATTGGTAGTATGTTTCGTGCCTGCAGCACGTCTTTTTGTCCGTTCGGGTCTTGGAAGACCGGAAGCTGTGGGGTTCATAAAAACATGTTCTTACTCAATATCAAGCCACGATTATTGTTTTTATTTTAAATCGTATAATGTCGGACTTTTTTTGTCGTCTGTGAGGAAAATAAATGGCTCAGAGCCTCAGAATACTGAAATCTGTATCTTTTTTTCCTTCTAATTTGTTATTCTTTTCTAAATAACACACTGTTATTTACTCACCAATAACACAATTATCCTTGTTTTTATGTATTTGTTTAATTCCATAATCTCGGGCTTTTTTGTAGAGGAGTAGAATTACAAAGTAACAATGAGCTGTCATGTGGGTATATATTAATGCTGCGCATTATGGACAGAAGCGATGTTCACCCATTTATTAATTATATGTTTTACATTTGATAACACCAATGTGTTTAATACCGGCAACTTCTAATTGTGGGAAAAACGAAAATGTTCAGTAGAGACGTCCCATAGAACATTTTGCGAAACACAATAGCCAGCATGTGTATTCTGGGGGGGCGTTCGATTCCAGTTTTGGATAGTCTGGCGTGGTTTCGTTCCATTTCAAACAGCTGTTTGACGCTCAGCGTAACCTTGGCGCACTGCCACTCCAACATCCAATCCCAAAGCTTGAAGATTAATCACGGGGACAGTAGTCCTAAACGATAGCTGGGGATTATGGGTAGTGTAGTGTCTTCGGCCATCCTAAACTCAGAAATGTTTTTCGGATTTGATATGGCACCATAACACCATATCCCTACATGCATTGCGGCTAAAATATCCAATCAGCAAGCTTAAACCATAGCTGAGGATCTTGGGTAATCAGTTCAGTGACTGTGTATCGCAATGATGCTTGAAATGTCCCTTACAGGCCTACGTCTGTTTCCGGTTATTTTTATTTTGAAATTCAGTTCCTGACGGACGCCAAAAAAGCCAGAGATTATGGAATTTAAAAAATAAATAAAAACAAGGATAATTGTGTGTTATTGGTGAGTAAATAACAGTGTGTTATTTAGAAAAGAATAACAAATTAGAAGGAAAAAAAGATTTAAAAAAATACAGATTTCAGTATTCTGAGGCTCTGAGCCCCATTTATTTTCCTCACAGACGACAAAAAAAGTCCGACATTATACGATTTAAAATAAAAACAATAATCGTGGCTTGATATTGAGTAAGAACATGTTTTTATGAACTCCACAGCTTACGGTCTTCCAAGACCCGAACGGACAAAAAGACGTGCTGCAGGCACGAAACATACTACCAATAGAAATACATTGCTTTTTAAATCGTTCTGTGTGACACGAAAAAAAGGGGAAAATCGTGTTGGTGAACACGAATCAATAGATTAAATGTCGTGACTATAACACGAAGTGCCGTGAGACTGGGTTGGTTCACACCGGACTCTAATCGCTCGAGTTTCACCGCGGCTGTCAGCTGTGTGTACTCGCCTCATTCAAACAGGACATGCTGACGAGGGGGCGGGGCTTATTTCCATGTAGATACTATGGTATTAATAATAACAGATTAATTTTGTTAGCGCTTTTACAGGTGCTCAAAGACGCTTTACAGATATAGTGAAAATAAAAGAACAACAAATAAATATATATAGTGAAGCAGTGTTATAGCAGAAAGTTTAATACAGCGTATTTCTGGTATATTCATTTTAAATATGTCACCTGATATATAAGAAGTGTGTTTTTATATATTCATGTGTATACTTAATTACTTTGTATTATATAGTAGCAGTAACAAGAAGCTGGAAATATGAGAAGTGAAAGCTTTGTATTTGGAGTAGTGGAGATGTGGGAGCCTTACAACAGCACAAATCTCTGGAATGCTGCAGGATAAAATGAGTGTGCGTTACACATGCTAAGGGAAATGAGTGTGCGCTACTATTTCACTGCTTGAGAGCAGAGGTAATGTTTTCCTCGTTATTATTGATATTAAAGTAACTTACATGTATTACTTGTATTTGTCAACTATAAACAACTATATATTAGACATATCTTTAAAATGCCAAGGGTGTGTGGAGCTGTGTGTATTGAACTGATGGGGGAGGCGGCCGGAGAGAGGGAAATCTATGCAGAAAATGTGTGTGTGTCCAAACTGCAGGAATGTGGAAACACGGACACCAGAGGTGTTTGTTTTGCCCTCAGACTGAAGAGACTCTTTTTCTGGGCTGCCTCCTGGCTGGCTCGCGCTGATTCGCTACGACAGCCCATCATTTTTATATCGCCCAATAGATGACCCCTCTGGGAGGAGCATCCACACAACTCCTCCTGTTGTTCTTACATGTATGCTGTTGTGTGTTTTGTTCGGCCTCTTTTCCTCCTGCCGTCAAGATAGTGAGTTCTCCCGGCACTGGGAACAGAGCAGGGGTGGGCCTACTCCTTTTAAAATGTATTGTTGTTCTATTACCATTAAAACAGATTATTGTTTAACCCTGTATCTGGTGCTTTGAATTCCTTCTTTTATAAATTTGACTAGCTCATTAAAGGACGCGCTGAGCCGAGGTGGGTTTCAGACCACTCCTTGCTCCAACAATAGTTAAAGTCAAATTAAAATCAAGCAATACAAAAACAATCACACATTAAAAGCCAGATTGAAGAGGTGAGTCAAGTTTTTTGAAGGTGGTGAGGTCAGTGCAGTCTCTGATGGGTTGTGGGAGTGGGCTCCAGAGGGAGGGGGCAGCAACGGAGAAGGCTCTGTCCCCCTAGGTCCGGTGATTGATGCGGGTGGGGATGGATAGGAGGTTGGCTTCTGATGAGCGGAGGCAGCGGGAAGGGTCTGGTGGTGCAGGTCTGTGAGGTAGGAGGGGGGCCTGATTGTTGAGGACTTTGTGAGTAATCAGGAGGACTTTGAAGTCGATTATTTGACGGACGGGGAGCCAGTGGAGGTTCTGGAGGACGGGAGTGATGTGGTCTCGGGAGCGGGTGTGGGTGAGGAGATGGGCAGCAGAGTTCTGGATATGTTGGAGTTTATTGAGGAGGTTGGATGGTATGCCGTAGAGGATGCTATTGCAGTAGTCGGGTCGTGAAGTGATGAATGCATGAATCAGGTTTTCAGCAGAGGAGGGGAGTGATGGGCGGCAATGTTTTTGAGGTGGAAAAAGGCGGTCCTGGTGATGTGATTGATGTGGTGGTTGAATTTGAGCTGACTGTCGAAGATGACTCCAAGGTTGCGGATGTAAGGGGGGGGGAGATAGAGTGTGGCTGTTAATGGTGAAGTTGACATTCTGGATGGTTTTGGTACGGGATGGGGGGCCTATGATGATGATGATGTCTGATTTGGCACTCTTCAGTTGGAGATAGTTTATTTGCATCCATGCTTTTATTTCTGAGAGACAGTTGGTGAAAGTGGAGTGTGTTGTGGGGGTGATGGTTTTTGTTGAGATAGAAAGTTGGATGTCATCAATGTAGCAGTGAAATTGAAGATTGTGTCGACGAATGATTTTGCCAAGGGGGAGCATGTAGACTAGAGGATGAAGAGGAGGGGGCCAAGCACCGAACCCTGGGGGACGCCTTGGGACAGAGGAGCAGTGGGAGGAGGTGCAGTTGTTGATGTTGATAAACTGATGTCTGTCAGTGAGGTAGGATTTCAGCCAGGAGAGTGCAGTGTCGGTGATGTTGAGTGATGATTCGAGGAGGGACGGCAGGATGGTGTGGTTGATGGTGTCGAATGCTGCGGTGAGGTCGAGGAGGATGAGGATGTTCAGATTGCCGGAGTCAGAGGAGAGGAGGAGGTCGTTTGTGATTTTGAGAAGAGCTGTTTCTGTGCTGTGTTTTGATCGAAAATCGGATTGAAATGGCTCAAAGAGGTCATTGGAGCTGAGGTGGGATTTAAGTTGTGATGCAAAGACACGTTCAAGTATTTTTGACAGAAAGGGGAGATTTGAGATGGGCCGGACGTTGGACATCATGTCAGGTGTGAGTCCAGGTCTTTTGAGAATGGGTGTGATAGCAGCCAGTTTGAGAGAGGTGGGAACTGATCCAGATCTGAGGGAGGAGTTAATGATGGTAGCGGTGAGTTGGGAGATGGCAGGGAGGCTCTCTTTAACACATTTGGAGGGCATTGGGTCAAGTGTGCAGGTGGAGTTAATTCCAGTCATGAAGTCGGACAGTTGCATGGGGGTCACAGGGGAGAAGTGGGACAGGGGCTGTGAGGTGAAGGGGGGGAGCTAGGAGGGGAGGTGGGGGGTGTGATGAGGGTGTCAGTTTGCTGTAAATGTTGCTGATTTTGGTTTGGAAAAACGAGAGGAAGGAGTTGCACTGTTCGGTGGAGAAGGATGAGGTGGCGTTGTCACATATAATTATACAATTCTGTAACTTATTGAATCACTAGTAAGTGATTTTGAAAAAACACTACAACCACAACAGTGATTTTGCAAAACCACTAATCAGCCAGTGATTTCACAGAATCACCAGTGTTCTTGCACACTGTAAGACCGAACATTACAAGCTTCTGAAAGAAAATTGATTGTTTTAACTCAAACATTTAAAAAAGTTAATTCACTGCTAATTTTCTGATGACTATGAACTGATTTGTAATATTGTGTATACAGTGTTCAACCACTTTGGGTCATATTGATAATAGTACTCAAACATTTTTACTGAATCTGTCTGACGCTAGTATGACGTCATCACGTATGTGCTCCGCCCCCGACGTGCCTAGACAGTAGGCAGTGGCGGCTGGTGGAAAATATTTTTGGTGGGGCTGTTGATATAGTGAGTAAACAATTTTGTTTTGGGAGAAATTACCCCTTAAATTAGGACTTCTGGTGATGTAATGGCGCGTTTCCAGTGCAGCGCGGAGCTCGCTTTAATGCTGCGTTCAGACCAGACGCGATGCGAATATTCGCTTCGCTCTAAACGCTCCTATCGCATCGCTCTAGTCCAGTGCTTCTCAAAGTGTGGTCCGCGGACCACTGGTGGTCCGTGAGCGCCCCCTAGTGGTCCGTGAGTATATTGGTAAAATTTCACATTTTAAATACATTTTAAGTTTTTCGCACTCTCGCGGGAATATCTCCGCAATGGAACGAGCTTAAGTTTCACGTTCGATTGCATGATATAGCCCAGATAAGCACCTTCATCACACATGTTGCCACTTGTTTGTACAATTTTCAGGCGATTTGTAAAAAACGATGTGTTTTTGGATATTTGTGGAGTTAGGTGGTCCGCGAGTGTTTTTTTATTGGTTAAGTGGTCCTTGGTATGAAAAAGTTTGAGAAACACTGTTATAGATGGATAGAGAGAGAGATTTGTACCTAAACAAAACACAAGTCTAACACCAAGCGTTTAAATCAGCATTCTTAGCGATATTTTATACTTCATGCTATCTGCAAAAACTATATCATATGAAAAGCTGAGAGTCCACAGATTCTATTGGTATAAGTTTCATCCCTGTGCGATCAACACTCACTGTTCTGTATGATAAATAAAATAACATTGTACCTTGCAAATCAATAGCGGGTACATTTTACCCGTTGGTGGTTTTAGGTATACAGCGACCTCTGGCGGTTCTAGTGTTAAATGTATCATTCAAACTTAAAAGCTTACAAGGTTTAAAAGATACCTTCTCCTTTTAAAATGAGAAAAAGTCACGAGACAGAAAACAGAATCCAGCTCAAAACGTTTATTCAGTCATCAGAAACTTCAATGTTAAGTTTCACAGGAGAGGAGGATTATGGGTAATGTAGTCAAACATGATCATCTACATATGATCAGATCAGGTGAACTCTGAGGATCAGCTGGGATCTCTCAGGTGACTTCAGTTCTTCCCCCCCATGGTGTGCTTGTCGAACAGGTACTCGGCCATCTTGTTGGTGTTGGAGTCCATTCTGCTCAGATTAGAGATGAAGTCTCCGAGCTTCTTGATGGACTCGACCTGCTCGTTCAGGTAGTGAGTCTCCAGGAAGTCACACATCTGAGGAGGAGAAGAGAGCAGACGTTAACAACTAAAGCTTCAGAGACGTTGAATCCCAGAGATCATCAGTGTGTAGTTCCTCATGTTCAGCAGGTGTTACTCACATGAGGGTCGGCGTGGTCTGAGGCCAGTTTGTGCAGATCCAGCAGAGCCTGGTTCACGTTCTTCTCCAGCTGCAGAGCGGCCTGCATGGCCTCCAGACCCGAGCCCCACTCGTCTCGCTCTGGCTTCTGTAACGAGGGAACACCAGTTAGAGGGGGAGGGTACATAAAGCAAAGAGCCTCAGTCTTAGTTTGAAATAAGTGAGAAACATGTTTATTTAAGACAGATTTAGGAAAGCCACCACTAAGTGTGTCCCTTTAGAATAACCCGTATGCACTTGCAGTCTACATCACTTCTTCATTTAAGCACACTAGTTTCTCATGTTTACATAAGACATTTAAAAATATTTGTTTATGTACTTTTTTTTATATGCATTTAATTATATTTTGTACTGGAGCCCAAAGCTTTATTCACAAGCTGCTGTAACAAGAATAAAAACCCTTTAAAGTACATTTAATCTATTAGACGACATGTCAATATACATACTAACATTAGTCCTGTGCAATAAAGCTTGAGAACAGGACGAGGTGCAAATGGAAATATTCTGTATCTTTCCAAGACAAGCCTTTAATGCATCCGTTAAAGTCAACGCCCTGTTGCATTGTGGTACATATAGTTGGATAAATGAACCCCACCAGTCTAAATAAGCTTTCTCACGGCGCTGCCAAGTCACCTGAGCCGAGAGCCAATGAAATCTGTGGCTTTAACGGCACGAGGATGTTGAGATTTAGGGTAAAATAAATCACGTATTTAAACTCTACACATGGAGCTGCTGTGATGCAAGGAGCATCTCAGACTTGATCTGACCATTAAAGGATTCTCGTATCGTAGAGGTCCTGCAGATATTTACCTTGATGTCCTGCAGGAAGATGCGTCCTCCTCGACTGTTCTGGAAGGTGAGCAGCTTGTCGGCGTGCTCCCGCTCCTCCTCGCTGGTCTCCTTGAAGAAGTGAGCGAAGCCGGGCAGGGCCACGTCGTCACGGGAGAAATAAAAGGCCTGCAGACAGAAGACAGAGGTTAGCGAACAGACCGCTCGTTACACACAGAACAGGTCGAGACAAACGGTCGTTATGAGCCGAGGGCAGACAGAAACATGAGTCATGATTTCAGGGTGGGGATAACAACCAGCGTAAGCATGACACAGCATTATGTGGGCTGAATTGTGGACAGGGACTAGAACAGTCACAAATGGAAGCAGTATTTAGATCCATAACTTAAGAAGAAGTACTATCATCTTAAAATACTAAACTGTCTGATTAGATAAAGTCAGTAAAACCCGTTCAGTCTGAGGTAGAAACAGAGGAGGGTCTGTAATCTAAAGACACTTTAACAGAAGTGAGAATAATGGAGTCTGTAGCCTTTAGGTTATGCTAATGCGTGTTAAAACAGGGATTCTGTGATTTGATGATATCTGTAAAACAATAGTCTGCTATCTTGTATTTGTACACCCTGCATCACCAGATGACTCCACGGTTATGGAGATCATGTTGTATTTGATTGGGTACCAAACAGTTCAACAGCTTTTACTTTGTGTGTGTCGTTGGCTCGAGGCACTTGTGTTTTGCCCACCAGAGACTACGTGGTTCCCCTGTGACGTTAGCTTGTTTACTCATAATACACTTACACCATTTAATACAGGCACACAATGAACATGTAACGGTGTAAAGAGTGTTTGTTACCATGGAGGTGTAGGAGTAGGAGGCGAACAGCTCCATGTTCAGCATCCGGTTAACGGCCGCCTCGCAGTCGCGGTGGTAGTTCTGTCTCACCTGGGAATCCATCTCAACTGGCGTTTCTTCGCTGTTTTTCTTAACAAAACGGTACAAAAATAAAGCTTACGAAGACTCTTCGGTAGTGCAGATTGAAGCAGAGGTTTTTTCCTGTGTGTCCGGAATGGATTTAAGTGCGAATTCAGATCGAGATGAAGGAAAAGTCCCGTTCAAACTCTGTTGAAGCAAGAACTGTTTCTTCCCGAGAGTGAAATGGCAGTTGAGTCGCTTCCTGTATTTATACCAGACGGGGGTCGTGGCGTCACTGCGCGTCTCCTCCAATCAGTGAGCTTTGGAGATCACGTGACGGTGACTAAGCATTCTCTCTTCAGACTGGTGACAATGACTCAGCCGTTTTGACATCAAGTTTATATACAGAAAATGTTATATACATATTCTTTATTATAATTAATTTCATTGTATTCATCTTTTTTTTTGCACATTTTAACTTGAAATAATAATATAAATATTTTTCTATTAGGTGACTTTTTTAAAAACCTTTCTATTCCACATTTAACTTTTACTTCTTGTGTTTTTAAATATTTTACCTTTTTGTTTTATTCTATTCTAAAAGCCACTTTACTTCTACTCCAATGCAAGTCAATACTGTAATTTTTACTTAAATGCAACAACATGTATTTCATTTTTGTAATTGCTGTCAACACCTATCCATGCTGAACGTTGCTAAGATATTATTGATTGGGGTGTGGCCAAAAGTGCAATATGCTTCAAAATGTAGCTGACAGAGAGCAGTGCTTTTGTCCTGTGTTTTTACACTGTGCCCATGGATTTGATTTGATTAGTTTTTATTAGTTAGTAGTTCAGCCTCTTTGTGTTCACGTTAAGCTTCATTGTGGTCACTTTGAGCATCTATATTCATTTATAAAACGGACAAGTCAAATCAAGCAATCTGATTGGTTCTTAGCCGTGATATACTGAGCGTATACCACGGGTAGAATTGTAGTTACTTTTCACAACAGGTCAGTATCCCTCCGCGTCTGAGTTGCAGTTTGCTTTTCAAACTGGAACAAGAAAGCAGCGGAGAAGCAACGGGGCAGAAACCCTCCTTTTCACGCAGCGGTCCAGACATAGACATCAGACGGCGACACATATTCAGTGTGCAGTTCCTTTGGCATTAGGGCAGGGATATCTAGATACTTTCCAAGGTTTGACATCATGAATTGTGCTACTTTTAAAGCAAGCAACGATGTTTTCAAATCTGTAATCAAAGAGGTCCGCAAAAACACTATCGACCAATCAGATTGCTTGATTTGACTTGTCAGTTTTATAAATATATTTACATTTCTTCCGTTACGAAACAAACTTACAAAGCATAAGATGGAAACATTTAAGGTTAACTTGGACCTCCGGGGGGGTCTTACTATGGAGGATTGGATTGAGCAGTGCCTATCTCCAGAAAGCCCCTAAACGACGACATGCAGAGCTACGTGACGAGCAGGCAGACCAACTGGAAAAGTAGCACCATTCAAAAGCTTTCTGATGGGGTCTTGAAACAAAGCAGAGACATGATGACCGTTAGTGGCCACAGGTGCAAAGCTCTCTCCAGAGCTGCTGGAAGCCCAATCTCGGGGACCGGAGAAAGTGGAGCAATATTCTCACCACGCCGACCAACAGCCGAACAGGGATCACCAACTACATTTGTCCAATGGCCAAAATGTATCCAATAGACACTATCGCGGGCCAGCGATTTTTATATAGCCCAGAATTTTGAAGTGGGGGGGGGGGGTGCTAGTGGAGCACGCTCAGGTACTGTGGACCGCATAAAGCTTAGCAGACTCTTCACGCTAACGAAGGATCACTTCTAGGCAGGGTTGGGAGGGTTACTTTGTAAATGTAATCAGTTACTGAATACATGCTCTGAAAGTAATCAGAATACAGTTACAGGTCTTAAAAATGTATTCAGATTAATTTTAGAATACTTTTGGATTACTTTCTTTTTCCATAACAGATGGGTATGTTTTGGTGAACAGGAGACACGTATGTTACTGTTTTAATGGCTTATCAAGAACTCAAACACAACATCTTGGTGTCATTCTGGACAGCTCTCTCATCTGCACCACACATAAAAAACATCACCCGGACTGCATTCTTTGTACTGTCTTAAAACCTTTCCTTAGAATATGTTATGAATTGTAAGGTGTCCTTGGGTGCTTTGAAAGGCGCCCCTAAATAGAATGAATTATCATTATTATGTATTATCTGAAACGATGTAATAACTTTTAAAACTTTTTCCAGTCACTTGCCCCATGCATTCAGCAGCAGCAGGCCATTCACTTTGATTTGATCCCGTTATAAATGTCATCATCTCGACAATAAAGAAATGCTACATAAACGTTATCTTGCACATTTTATCTAACCATCTCCGTTTCTAACTTTCAATATAGTTTAAAAGAGATCTCTCTCTCTCATCTGCGTGCGGGGGCGGGGCCTCACAGACACACTGCATCTCTCTCTCGCTCACAGACATGCTGCAGCACTGTGCAGTGTGCACACAGCTCTGCCGGCAGGGGCGGCGCCAGGGGGGAGCTAGGGGGTGCTGAAGCACCCCCCAGGATTGCCAAAGCACCCCTAAGCACCCCCAAGAAATATGTGTTTTTTTTTTTTTTTCGAAAATTATTATTATTATTTTTATTAAATTAGAAACATTATTGATTACATCAATGCATATGTGAAACAAACACATTTTTGACCAAAAACATAAAGCCAACACAGGTGATATGATTAGGCCAATGGTCAGCACCCATTCGATTTTTGACCTACCCATAGGCTAAATTACTTTGTGACACTTGATTGACTTCCTGTTAGCTAGAGCGCCAAATGATTTGCTAACAGCAAAGTGAAAAATGGATCGTTTTTTAGTCCTTAAACGACCACGTGTGGACACTCAATCAAAACCAACTGAAAGCGAGAGGGATTCTGCACATACTAGGCCTCGTGAGTACAAGTAGCTTACTTCTGGGTCTCTGTGTTTCATTCAAGCCCTGCTCTGTGTGTGTGTGTGTGTGTGTGTGTGTGTGTGTGTGTGTGTGTGTGTGTGTGTGTGTGTGTGTGTGTGTGTGTGTGTGTGTGTGTGTGTGTGTGTGTGTGTGTGTGTGTGTCACGAGCCATTTTGTGTGCGTGCGTGCGCGAGCGAGCGAGAGAGCTCGCCTCGCGCACCAGTGGGTATCTACCGGAGATCGTTGTGGTTAGCATCTGGTGCTAGCTAGCCAAGCTAATGGATATAAGGAGCTTTTTCAACAACAAGGTGGAGGGAGAACTCTCTCCTGTCAGACGGAGAGTCTCAGGTAACCTCAACTCAGGTGAAGTAAAGGACTCTCTCAGTGTTTAGATAGTTAACTTTAGTCTAGTTATCTCAGTGGGTCTCAAACGGTTTGTTTTAAAAGGGGAGTGATTTGTAAAATATCTATAAAGAAATAGAAAATCTGTTGACAGTTCTGTTTCGTATGGGTGTTGAGATGTATCCATAGATCTCTTAATGTTGCTCCCAAAGTGCACCAGATTGATGCTTTTAACTTAAATATGTAACAAAAAATCTTCCCGGGGAAGCTAGCCCCCGGACCCTCCTAGAGGAGGTGAGGACCCTCCTAGAGGAGGTGAGGTCCGCTCCCCACTTGTAAAAATAGCACTTTACCCCTGCCTATATGCCGTGAGCTGATTATCGAGCCTTTATTGTAACAGTCGCGGGTGCACTGTGTGTGTGTGCGTGGGGAGTGTTGCAGTAGAAAATTCAACTGTAGCGCTGGTGCATTAATGGAGAACCCTAAATGTTTGAGCACCCTCTATGAAACGTCAAGCTACCCCACAGCACCCCCTAGAGAAAATCTCTGGCGCCGCCACTGTCTGCCGGTAATGAATATTACATTTTGTGAGGAAACTTTTCCACCAATAATTCCAATAAGTATTCCAAAATGTATTCACTTCAGGTTTACGAAAGTAACTGTAATCAGATTACTCGTTTTTCAAATGTAACGCCAGCTGAATACAGTTAGCCTACTTGATTTTTGTATTCTGATTACGTAACACCGTTACATGTATTCCGTTACAACCCAACCCTGCTTCTAGGCTACTGTCCCGCAGCTCCTGCCTCTCTGTTGGACTCTGTCGCAGCGGGGCTGCTGCTGTGGTGCGGAACGCACAAAGCAGACTCTTTACAACCAAGGATCACTTCTCGTTCAAGGCAGGAAAGGTTTTGCAGTACGCAGTCTACTGTCCCGCAGCTGCTGCCTCTCTGTTGGACTCCGGTACTGCACCTTACTCACGGGACGTTGAAAAAAAAAAAATGGGTGGGAGACGTACGCAGTAACCACTCCGCCAACGCCACAGTCACCCCCGTCGTGCGGGCCGGATGAGAATGTCTGGCGGGCCGGATGTGGCCCGCGGGCCGCCAGTTGGTGATCACTGGCCTAGAACAACCTCAACCTATACAAGTGACCTCGTAAGCCATGCTACTGATGCTGGGCAGTTTCTCAGTGGCTGCACAACAAACACATTCATGTAAATAAATAGCCAAATAATGGATCAACGCTCTCTTTCTAATATGTTCGCTAGCTGTTAGTGTTGTTGCATAGCAACCACCCCGCACTATGTTTCGTGCGGAGGGACTATTTTATTTTGATCATTATTTACTAATAGAAACAAATTAGAGTCTGTAATTTTCTTTCATATTGCCACACTTGGTAACCGTTTTATAAAAGCAATAGCTCACTTCAGGCCGTGATATATCCTCATTACATCACACCTAAGGGGGTTGAACCACGCCCCCTAGCGGTGATATAATGAGCATATACCACGGCCTGAAGTGAGCTATTGCTTAACACTAGAACCACCAACGGGTAAATTTTACCCGCAGCTGTTCTTTGACTGTTTGTAACTTTTTTTCAATAACATATTAAAGTCTCCCAGTCCGTGACTTCTCCTGAAAGTGTGTTATGTAGCACCCTCTGTTGTTAACAATTGTCAATATGAAGTCAGATTGAGAAACTCGCCAAAAAAAAAAGCCATTTATACCTATATCCGCCAGCGGGTAATATTTACCTCATAGAAATGCAGCGTAAACATGACGTGTTGCTATAGCAACGCCTTTTGTCTACTGCGGTTCCTTATAGATTGAGAGAGAGATAGAGAGATAGACAGACAGACAGACAGTTATAGATAGTGTAACATCTTGGAGAATACAAGATCTTGGATGACTGAGCTCACGTTGAGGACGTAATGCATGTGTGCAGGTTACGTGCCAGTTGAATACAAATGGACACTCTGAATGAGAGAAGTAGTCCGGGTCGTCTGTTTGTGTAGACAATGATATGTCCATAGAACAGAACATTACAGATAGTTATAGATCAGTGCTTCTCAAAGTGTGGTCCGCGGACCACTGGTGGTCCGTGAGCGCCCCCTAGTGGTCCGTGAGTATATTGGTAAAATTTCACATTTTAAATACATTTTAAGTTTTTCGCACTCTCGCGGGAATATCTCCGCAATGGAACGAGCTTAAGTTTCACGTTCGATTGCATGATATAGCCCAGATAAGCACCTTCATCACACATGTTGCCACTTGTTTGTACAATTTTCAGGCGATTTGTAAAAAACGATGTGTTTTTGGATATTTGTGGAGTTAGGTGGTCCGCGAGTGTTTTTTTATTGGTTAAGTGGTCCTTGGTATGAAAAAGTTTGAGAAACACTGCTCTAGTCGCTCGAGTTTCACCGCGGCTGCCAGCTGTGTTTACTCGCATCATTCAAACAAGACGCGCTGGCTCGGGAGCTACAACTACAACAAAATGAACATATTTTACCGTGATTAAATTGTAATACACGTTTCTAAATGATGCCGACGTAACAACATACTGATACCGGTTAGTAAAAACCATTAATTAATGCTTTGACAAGTCTGCAGACAGATGGCAGGCGAAAAACCTTTTAGAATGCTTGTTTTCTGAATGGAGCTTGGCTAAGCTAACGTTATATATGCTCCGACTGTCCACACTCACAACAACGGCCTATACAGACATAAATAAACCAGCGACTGTATTCTCCATGACACAGACAGTCTGTGGGTTTGTATTTGTGTAACTTTTGTCTAGTTTCTGAACAGATCGTATCTGTCCCTGGCTGTTTGAAGAGCAAGCATGGGAAACAAAAGATAGCATTTACCTGTTTGCATCGTTTGCATCCAGCTAGCCATGTGAGAAGCCTCGTTGATACGTTTTGTCTTTTTCACGAGCTTGCTGTGATATATACAAATCGGGTTGGTCCGGTCCAAGGTCTTTAAGTATCAATTTATCTCCCAAACTTCTCCTTTGGAAAGGATTGGAGAGTAGCTCTTGCACGGAATTGGGTGCGGACCGAGGTCCGCCGACTCCACCTGCACACCATTCTCATCCAACTACTGCGTCACCTTGGTCACTCACGAGTCTAAAAAACAACTCACGTCAACGCACGTAAGAAACGTGGGCGCCAACGTGAGCAACACACTCTCACTCCCTAAGCGTCCAATAACGACGTTTGGTCAGTGTCCGTGGCGTCCAGTTGTGACGCTCCTAGGCTCCTTCAGCGTCATAAAGGGACGCAAATAGCGTTCAACTGATTGCAATGTATTCCCATCTGCGGCGGTATTTGACGCTCAGGGAAACACGGCATTCGTTTGTGTCGGCTGCCCTTAAAGGCAATGTGAGCGTCCATTCCCATTGGATAACGGAGAATTGTACATCCGGAAGTAAGTATTCCTCTTACTGTCGATTGATTTTACAGTGATATCTGCACTACTCATCGACTAAAAAACACCAGATTATCCTTGTTAATTACACAACATTGATTGGTTTAAATTGTGTGCAATGCTTTTGTATATTTCCCCTTCGATTCGGAGAAACAAATATTTTTTCTGAATAAAGGATGGCAGAAAACACTACACTACCCAGAATCCCCAGCTATCGTTTGGACTACACCATGTGCTCTGTTTGACAAACCCCATGATAGTCCTCAAGCTCTGTGATTGGTGAGTGTGCTCCGAGGGTTACGCCGATTCTCGAACAGCACTTGAAATGGGATGGAACCACGTCAGACTGTCCAAAACTGGATTTGAACGGGTCCACCGCGTCCCCCCTCACCCACCCCGTCCCCAGAACTACACATGCTGGCTATTCTGTTTCGCAACATGCTCTCTATCTATGGCACGTCTCTACTGGGAGTTGTAGTTTTAAAAGACGTTTTCGTATTTCCCATAATAAGAAGTTGCCAGTATTAAACTGTGTACATCCCTGGAGGTTTAGGGGATAGGAAACACTCAAATGTAAAACATATAATTAATAAATGGGTGAAAATTGCTTGTGCCCATAATGGGCAGCATTAATATATATATACACACATGCCAGCTAAGGTCAGAAGAGCTTTATTTAACAGCTGGTCTTATGTTTTTGACCCCTCCTGTTGTTAATAGATAACATTACATTCCATTACATTAATTGATAAGCCTGAAACATGCACTTGTCAAGGTTCAGAGGGACATTTTGCAAATATGGCAGTAGCCATCGATCAGCTTAAGATAAGATATAATTTATTGATCCCAGGTTGGAAACATTTGCGTTACATCAGCATCAGGGTTTCCGCCAGGATTTTTTCTCGCCGGTCATATGTCCGGACAGAATTAATTTTACCGGACAAATTTGAAACTTACCGGTCATGTTTCAATAATAATAATAAGAATTGTGTAGCAGAGTTTCCGTTAGCAGGTAATTACGGATTAGGACCGGATATGCTGATGTTTAAAACTCAGTTAATGGGGATCGTTTTTATATTGCTTCAGTTTATAATCGTAACAGATCGGAAAAATTCAGCTTCATTTTTCAATAAATGATTCCGCAAACAACAAACAACATAATTATTACATTCAAATAAACTACTTGTAGTAGATGAAGTACATTATTCAAATTAACTTTGAATAATAACACGGGAGAAACGGATCCTCTCCCTCCCTCTCGCTCTCTCCTGACAGCCCGTCAGTTTCTCCTGCAGCTCGCTAAACAGAGGCGGGGCTTCAGGTGAGCATTCAGAGCTGCGTGTCTCGGTCTGACTCAGCAGCTGATCTGATCTCTCTCTCGCGTGTCCGGTTATACTTCACTCGCGTTTATGTCCATATCGATCAGATCCAGCTCTCCTGATCGGCCTTTATAGAGAGCACCGATCAAACTATTAACAGTGAATATCGGCCGATCGATCGGAGCATCGGACATTTTGACCGGCAGGTTTTGAATTTACCGGTTTTTATTAAATGTTACCAGCTAAAAACCGGTAATTACCGGCTAACGGAAACCCTGATCAGCATGTGTTACAGTTGTACATTATGCAGTGGTGTTTATTTGTAAATCATTTAGTATAATCACACAAATTCTGTGTTTTATATTTAACAATTCTGTGTTCTTTATGTATTGATGAAATATCTACATACATCTTATAAGAGTATAATACATGATGTATAATATCAGTTAAAATAAGTGCTTCAACATAGTTAACATTGCTGGAGGTATGCACAAATATTGATAGATGTCTTGTAATGCACTATTGAGGAACCTGCGACCCAAATTTTTCATTCAATGCAGAACTACACCATAGTTGTGTAGGCCTATATGATATGTCAATAAACCTTAGAAAATCTTGAAATCTTGAAAGGGATGTGCAAAATAGTAATTATATACAGTCTTTAGTGAACTATTAGTAGAGAATAACGAGTAATGAATATACTTTATAGGGATCCTATTAATATCTAATAATAAAAATAATGAAATGCAATAACCTGCTTTAACCACTAGGTGTCCCTTTATATCAGCTGTGCACCTTTATGGTGTAAATACAGCCTATCTACCAATTGGATCAAATATAAAAGTCAGCCGAATTAGTGTTGATACTGCAAGGAGACGTATTGTGTGAAAATAAATGTAAGATGTTGTTTAATGGCTGATATATTTATGACCCACGTCACGTTTTCAGTTCCTCATGTTTGTCTAGAAGTCTTCTCATCAGGGCTCTATAAATAGAGAACTACGGCAGATATGTAATATTTAATGCAGCCGAACCGTGTATTACAATGCCGTTATGTGATGACTTTCAAAGAGAAAATCAAGCACACTCGGAATAAAGTATTATTTTTTTTTTTTTAAATGTTTTCGGTCTGTTTCCGGTATTTGTTAATGACGATGTGCTGTGAGATGTGAGACTGGAATTGCACAGGGGAAAATAACGTATCTCTAGATGCGGATTTTGTTAAACTAATATGTTTGCGCTGTGGACCAACACTATACATTGACGGGGAAGGGGGTAGCAATAAAGATAACACCATTAAACAGTTACACAACATAACAGAAATAATATCGATAGCAGCGTCCCTAGCAACCACCTTGGTAACAATGAAAACGTCGCGATTTCCTGAAGTAATCTTCGTAATAACTAGCAAACTAAAGATCATGTACATCCACTGCACACATAATCTGAAATAACAACTCATATTTCTCGCATCAAATGACATCAAAACGCATTTTAATGGCCAAACTAACTTTAAAATAGGCATTTTCCACCGAGAATAAAACGAAGTTCGGCCATGTTTTATTTTTCTGCAGGGAGAAATTTGAAGATCACGTGACATAGACGCCAGCCATTGGAATGAATGGTGAAAAAAAACGGGTTTGTCAAACAGAGCACATGGTGTAGTCCAAACGATAGCTGGGGATTCTGGGTAGTGTAGTGTCTTCTGCCATCCTTTACTCCGAAAAAATATTTGTTTCTCCGAATCGAAGGGGGAAAATACAAAAGCATTGCACACAATTTAAACCAATCAATGTTGTGTAATTAACAAGGATAATCTGGTGTTTTTTAGTCGATGAGTAGTGCAGATATCACTGTAAAATCAATCGACAGTAAGGGGAATACTTACTTCCGGGTGTACAATTCTCCGTTATCCAATGGGAATGGACGCTCACATTGCCTTTAAGGGCAGCCGACACAAACGAATGCCGTGCTTCCATGAGCGTCAAATCCCGCCGCAGATGGGAATACATTGCAATCAGTTGAAAGCTATTTGCGTCACTTTATGACGCTGAAGGAGCCTAGGAGCGTCACAACTGGACGCCACGGACACTGACCAAACGTCGTTATTGGACGCTTACGGTGTGTCCACACAGCAGCTTTGACCAAATCTTGAAAATCCTGGAGCTGGGCGTGTCTGACAGCTTGGGGATTTCGCGACCAACAACCAATCACATGAATATCACATGAATATCCCGCCCCCGACATACAAAGCAAAAAAACCCGGTTCTTCTACACTATTGTCAAATAGGAAGGGCTATGATGAACATTTATTTTTTTAACATTTTGAACATTTATGAGATTAATGTTTATGGTGCTATTTTATGCTACATTCCATGCTGGCTAATGATACTGTCTATGCTTACTAGCAACGAAGTAAACTACCAACGAAGTAAACTGGATATAAAATCCCCAAACAAGCGAAAACCTACCAGTTTCACCCACTGCCTCTGCCACCTCCCTCCATGCCTGGTTCCTCCGGTTTGTATCCCGGTAAGTAAATAGGGACTGGTCATAAAGAACCGGGTGATTTGCTACCGCAATAACTAAGTTCTCCTCCATTTTTGTGGAATATAGAAATGAACTGCGGGTCTGGTTCTCCCAGCTTGCATGCGGTTTGATTGGCTAGCGCTTGAACTGTCAGATTTGCATAAACGGATCTGATTGGCTGTCGCTTCCAGCTCAGCCTCAAAAGTTGAACATTGTTCAACTTTGGAATCCTGAACATCCTGGAAATCCTGGAAATCTTCGCCTCGCCCCCCCACAATGCAGTTCGGCGACAAGCGAGGGAAAGTGACGTCATCCCCATTCAAAGTCAATGGGCGGAGACGCGCTGGAAGCGGTGGACAAATCGCCAAAAGCTGCTGTGTGTACAGGCCGTTAGGGAGTGAGAGTGTGTTGACGTGAGCGCCCTCGTGAGCGCCCTCGTGACCAAAATATTTGACAGCGCTGATTGGCTGAAATTATGTTTCGGCGGCACAGTTTACTATTGAGACTTTTGCAACGTGCTGGTTGCTGCTGTTTGTCTCGGGGGCTCCGCCCGGTAATGTTAAACTAATGCCATGGGCAAGGCCAGGCAGGAAACATGTGACTTATCAGTAACTTTAGACATCGTAACACAATTTCAAACGAGATTTTATTGTAGATTATACATTTTAGTGATACCAATTGTATGATATTTACCTTGTTCATTAAAAATAAAAATATAAAATATATATATTTTTTAAATATATATTTTTTAATTTAATATTTTTTTAAATATTTTTTTTTGTATGTGGGAAGAGGTGGGGCGGCGCCCCTAGCGCCCCTATGGGCCGGCCGCCACTGACAGTAGGCTTGTTTGAGACAAGCGAGACCTGCGCAATTTCGATCAACGTCTTGCTAGTGCGTTGCATGATGGTTAGTCATTTTGTCCGACTTGCTCTGGAGCAGGGGTCACCAACCTTTTTTAGGATGAGGGCTACTTTCAAAAAATAAAACATGTCGGGGGCTACTTTTACTCCTCTTTTTTTTGTTTTTTGCAGTGTATATATTTAGCACATTTTAACATTATTATATGCTTACCTTTAACCTTTGTGTGCTGTTTGGGTCTGTGGGACCCGTTTTCAGTGTTTACTAAAAGAAAATGTATTCAATTTAATTATTTTAACCTGCTTTATTTGGGGGTGGGCCTCACATCCTCCAGGGGGGACCTCACATCCTCTAGGGGGGTCCTCACCTCATCTAGGGGGGTCCAGGGGCCTGCACCCCCGGGAAGATGTTTTTTAAAATGTTGAAGTGAAATGCATCAATCTGGTGCACTTTGAGCACAAAATGAATTTATGGATACAGCTCGCAACACTCATATGAAAGGGAGCTGTATACTTTTCAATACTCCAATCATCTTTAGAATATTATCACAACCAATAACAAATCATTTAAACTTGTTTATTCTTATCTGTTAGCATTCTTTCTTTTTATTTATGCATATTTTACTAATCATTCATTAAACTGTTTGTTGTACTGCCCTATAGTACACATTGGAATGATTTCTTACTTTATCTATATTAAATAGATAAAAGTGTGCTCTCCCTAGCTCTCTCGCTCTCCCTCTCTCTCCCTCCCTAGCTCCCTCTCTCGCTGTCTCTCTCTCCCTCTGTCTCGCTCGCTCACAGAGGCTGTGTGCTCCTCCGTGGCGAGGACGGCTTGCGTTAAAAAAAAATAATAAACATATTTGTAAATTGGGGGGACACAAACGGGATTTCGAAAAGTGCTGGGGACATGTCCCCCCCCTGTCCCTAGTGGAGATTACGCCATGTGTGTGTGTGCGTCAAGTGGAATAAATATATATGCAAGTTACAACACACAGAGTAAAACTCTGCCCCTCATGTGCTGTATAGGCTGGCATGACTAGGCTGTGTTCAATGGGGCTGATGTGTTGTGTAGATTCTGCCAGAAGGAAAATCAGCGGGGAGGTGCCACATTGCTTTTCTTCCCGACTGCAATGCTGGTCTTGCAAATCAAGCAAGAACATGATTGGTCGATATTCATTGTGGGGTGGGGGGAGGAGGGGTGTTAGATAGATATAGAGTTGTAGTAAGTAGATAGAGTTTGCTATGATTTAGGTTTCGTTTATGCATAGGGTAGATTCTTTTAATTACATTTCCTTTTTTGTTTTGTGTATTTTATACATTTTGGATTTGCTTGGCGAGCTATTTGTAGAACATGCCCCGCGGGCGACTCACGTTGCCCCTGCGGGCGACTGAGTGCCCGCGGGCACCGTTTTGGCTACCCCTGCTCTGGAGGCTCGCCTACATGAGACGTTGAAATCTCGCGGGACAAAGACGCCCGCAGCCTTGAGAGCGAGGCGCGGCGAGGCGGCGCAGTTCCTCTCCACGGGCTGCGGAAGCGAAATGCTTGATGGGAAACGACTCGCTGGTATCTCGAGCTGAGCGCTCATTGGTGGGTTTTACCCCGTGCTGCTATAGAAACTCTCCAATTGGCTCGGCAAAAGTTTGTTGTTGTTTTGTGTCAGTTTTACATCGCCACATCCATTCCAATTTTTCATCATTGTTCCACAATGTTTATCATCATGAAATTAATATCTATATATTTTATACTATACTTGCTTGCACTGCTTACCGTTTTCATACTTTATATATCTTAGCATATTCATACACACTGTTCATACTGCTCACAGGCTGCTGTGTATATAGTGTATTCATACCCCTAACTGTTTATTCATCATTCAATTCATTCTATATGTTATTCTGTAGATTATGTAGGCCTACATTACTTTTCACTTTACTGCTTGTTGCACCTGGTTAGAAGCTAAACTACATTTCGTTGTCTCAGTAGTAATATGTGCAATAACAATAAAGTTGAATCTAATCTTGAGCAGGAACAAATCTATTTACTTAGTACATATCTGACATTAACGATTAAACACATGTGTGCATTCTTTATAAATGCAAACCGAGTCAAGCCGACTCCGGAGGTGGCGGTATGCACCTTAAAGTTGTTTGCAATCCGCCAAAAAACCGAGAGAAGAAGAAGAAGAAGAAGAAGACGAAGCCGACTCCGAGCTGTCCGACTTCAGGCAAGCTTTTTGAGACCTCCCCCGGCTGCGATCGGCTATTCTCGTCTACTTTCGAGGCGAGCCGCAATGCGTCTCAAACAAGCCTGTTCTATCACACATCACATGCCTTCACCACATGCTTCACCAGAGTCCGCCATTAGCTCCTCGCCTCTGTTGAAATCGCTCAGACTTTTAAGAATACTTTGCCCACCGTGCTCTCACTGCCGGAATCGCGATCCTTTTTTTTTGGCCGCACTACTCTGGTGAGTTACGTCTTGCCTTTGCACAGTATTTAAATTATGTGTTATTCATTTCTGCATCTAATGCACTTTGTGTCGCATGGTGTGTTAGTTTGATTTGAGCTCTTGTTAACTAGCCTACATTTAATATCTGCCTCACTTGAAAAATGATTTAACTTACGTGTATGACAGTATTTTTATATTGTTTTAAGTTATATCTCAAAGTGGAACGTTTGTGTTGCAAAAGTTTTCTGGAAAAGTCGAACCTAAAATGGCGGCAGGCGGCGCGTTTTCTTCCTTCTTTTTGTTACCGCATGTTTTATTAATTTAGAGGCATAGAGGATTTACGTTCATTTGATCCACTACAATGTACCATAACCGTGCGTTCTGCATGTTTGTAAAAGCAACCTAACTTGAAACAGAGTCTAGACTATTCATTTTACAAGGTAATGTATAGTGCTGTAGCGACGCGTGACTTCAAAATATCGTCGACGACATATTTCCGCGTCGACGCGTCGCTACACACACGTGGGTCACCCAAAGCAACAAGCAGTTCGCAATCGCACTTCAAACACAATGGAGACTGAAACGGCTACCACCTCCTCCTCACAGGATTGCGCACGAAGCCCCCAAACGAAAACATCTCGCCCTAGGTCTTCAAAAGCATGGGAATATTTTAAAGTTAGTCCAAAACGCAAAGATATTTATATATGTATATCTCACTGAGACTGCTGCATAGCCTAGCAGAAGCAGCAGCTAGCTGTGGTGGCTACCATTAGCAGCTAGCATTTGCTCTCCGATTTTTTACATAAAATGGAATTATGGATTATAAATTCAATCATTTGTTTATACATAGACGTTAAAAACCTATGGATTAACCGATTCAGCCGCGTTTTTTCTAATTTTAATGCCATTGAACACGTCTTTTGATCAGATTGACAGCTACGGTGGTAAGACGATCTCCCTCGAAGCTCTGTGAAGGTAAGTGTTGTGATGACTGTATTTGCTTCCCCTGTCGCGAGTCCGGATCACTCAGTGATGATACTATATACCTACATAATCTGTGGAGTCTCAGCTTTAATCGGATATATTGTAAGTGCAGCTACGATAAGTAATAAGGGTACTTTTATCTTGAGTTCTGTGCCAATGTCCGTTAGCATTTTTCGCTCAGGGGTCATTTAGATGCTTCTTATGAGACTTGTGTTTTGTTTTGGTAAACATGGTTTGTATCGTCAATTAACTGAGATTATTTCCGTTAATCTGGTATAACACATTAATAGGTTCTTAAATATTAAGATCCCCTGAGACACAGTATCGTGAAAAAAATTTTTTTTACATTACGTTTTTTATTAAATGAACAACAGAAAAATAATCGTTCGATTAGTCGACTAATCGATCAAATAATCGCCCGATTAATCGTTTTCAAAATAATCGTTTCCCCCCAGCACTAGTAATGTATACCCCCCCAGCGTTTTCAAATACATGTAACTCAGCAAAGGTAATGATCGCACAGTGATGATACTAATACTTCTAGAATATGTGCAATTTCAGCTTTAATCTGATATCTTATCTTGGTTTTTAAATGTTAAGAAGCCCTGAGACACAGTTTCGTGAACAAGAACCCCTCGGTACCGGCGGCTGCCGGATTTAACAGATTAAGACTCTAGTGTTTCAAATTAGCTTGCTTTTTAGGGATGCTCCGATCGCCAATTTCGGGGCCGATCGCTGGAATCAGTATCGGCCGATCCGATCGAGTGGGCGGGGCCTAAATGGAAGATTTAAACATAACTTTAAATCTTCCATTTAAAGTGATGTTTAAAACTCAGTTAATGGGGCTCATTCACTGGAGCTTCCACAAACAACAATCAACTTAATTATTACATTCAAATGATGTACATTACTCAAGTTTACATTCACTTTGGATAATAACACGGGAGAAATTAGCGGAAACGCTCTCTTTTCCTCTCTCCCTCTCTCTCCCCCCTCTCTCCCTCTCCTGACAGCCTGTCAGTATATCATGCAGCTCACTGATCCAGTAATGAGTGACCCGACAATGAAGAATACATATAACTAGTTTAGCTTGTTCCAGAGGTAGATAAAATAGCTAAGTGTGTTAGGTCTAACTCTTACGGTACGTCCACACAGCAGCTTTTCAAAAATCTTGAAAATCTTGGAGCTGGGCGTGTCTGAAAGCTTGGGGATTTTTTGCGACCAACAACCAATCACATGAATCTCCCGCCCCCGACATACAAAGCAAAAAACCCCGGGGATTTTATGCGAGCAATATATATATATAAACTCCCCAAACAGGCGAAAACCTACCAGTTTTCACCCACCTCCCTCCATGCCTGGTTCCTCCGGTTTGTATCCCGTTAATAGTTCTGATCGTAAAGAACCGGGTGATTTGCTACCGTAATTTCTCGTTTGGAATATGAGGAAATGAACTGCGGTCTGGTTCTCCCTGTGTGTGTGTTTCGCTGCGCTTACCGGTCCGGCGGGTGGAGCTGCAGGATTTCTGCTTCACACACGTTGCATACCGCTATTTTACTGTGTTTTTCGGACACCTTAAAATAATGCCAGACCGGTGAAGCCATTTTGGCGAGCTTGTTTTGCCGCACACAGAGAAAAGTGTCATGTATTTTACGTCATGCGATCGGCTCTCGCGATTGGCATGTTTAGAGAGCACCGATCGATCGGTAGAGAGTGAGTATCGGCCGATCTCGATCGGAGCATCCCTATTGCTTTTACAAACATGCAGAACGCACGGTTATGGTATAACGTTAGTGGATAAAATGAACGTAAATCCTCTATGCCTCTAGTCTAAGTTAATAAAACATGCACAGACATGCATGCTGTAACAAAAAAGAAGAAAAGCGCGCCGCCTGACGCCATTTTAGGCTCGAAAATAGTGTTTTTCAGATCATTTTGTGAAAACTTTGCAACCCAGCTAACCTTCAATGTTTTTTCTCTTAAGGAAACTGAAGCAACTGGCAGATATATGGCTTCTTCAATCTGGTAAGCCTCACAGTGGAGAAACTGTGACGCGCTGGGGGGGGGTGCGACTGGCCACTCGCTCCGGCGCAACTGTGGCATGCTTACGGCCCCTACACACACGGCAGCGGGCTTGTCTGAAGCTCAACCAACAACCACTGACATGAATATCCCGCCCCGGACACACAAGCACGCGGTTTGATTGGCTAGAGCTTGTACTGGCATATGATTTGATTGTCACAATGCAATTTGGCATAGCGTGACGTCACTCCATTCAAAGTGAATGGAGTGATGTTACGGCCCCTACACATGGCGTTGTGCGTTGACGCTTCTGCCCATTCACTTTGAATGGGGTGACGTCACGCTTAGCCGAACTGCATTGTGGGAGCAAAGCGTAGCTTTCATGTGATTGGTTGTTGGTCTAGCTTCAGACATGCCCGCCCCGTTTGTAGGGGCTGTTACACTGTAGGTGCGCCGCGTTTGGGGGTGCTGCAGCCCCTTCCCGCGTCCATGTTTATTCCACATGGTTACTAAAATGTGAATGAATATTTAGTGCTCAACACTGAAATTATATTTGTGTTGGTGCCTGTGAATATTGTTACGTTTTCCAATGGCTTAGAGATGCAAACTTTGTGCTGCTGTCTTTGATACAAGGGCAGAGTTACTTGAACATTATAACATTATTATTCCCTTGATTTAAAAGTGAATGCAGACTACCTTTGCCGTGCGGCGCAATGAGATCATCAATGATGAGCTACCTGTTGGAGAGATCCTGGAACGCTGGCCTGCCTTGAAAATGGAGTCACAGGTGAAAATATTTTATTTATTACAACTATATAATTATTTTGTGTGCCTTTGTCACTGATAACTTTGACATGTTTACTCAGATTTAGCATGTTATGTTTCTGTTTATCTCTTCTGCCTTCAGTCCACATATACATTGTACTGTGAATTAAATAGTCATTTTATATTTTGGCAGAGTTTCACAGGATAACAAACCTCAACCTGAAGAACCACTTCTATGCGGAGTTGGATAGACATGTCCTCCATCTTTAGAGCCTGTTCAGGAAGAAGGCGGCAAGCAAGGAAAGGAAACTGAAGTTCTGGATCAGCTATCCGACTCATATGACCTCCAGGTGAGTTGTTTATGCCTCTTGGTGTTTTATTCTCATACTAGAGTGGATTATCTTTGTCAAAATGGTAATCTCTTCAGTCATGGAAGAGCCCTTTCTTGTGATATCAATTGTTGTGTGGTTATACTGTTTAGCATCCAAAGTAAAACAAAGATATGTTCTCACACTCAAGGAACAAGGTGACGTCCATGTCCTCCGTGCTGCTGTCCTCCGTGCTCTGCCTGCATATCTGCATGAAGATGACTCCACGTTTCCGAGGCTGTGGCATGTAAGTCAGCATAATAACTGTTTTCAATGTATGTGACAGATCATCCAAAAATATAGTTTATCTTGTTACATTGTTTCAGGAGCTCTATCACAGGGAGACAATTATTTGAATTTTTATATTGAAAAAATTATAATAAATGATAGATTTAGTTTGAAAAAGTATGAACTGTCCTGGAGTCATCAAAGCTCGATTCTGTCACTCAGGTGTTGTTAATCAAACATTATCTCTTGTGTTGCTCACATCCCGTTCTAGTTCCAAGATTTGAATATTGCCATAAGAATTGTAATTATTGTGGAGGTACACAATGGACATGTTGAATATAATCTCCCTTTACTTCAACACTTCAGAGGTGTTGAATATGATTTCTACTTAAGGATTTATTTGAAATTAAGCTCTAGGTTTCAGTGTATAAAATGGGCTCACGTGATTTAATAAAATACACAATCAAGAGAGGGCTTTCTTTCCTACAGCATCAGTGTTCAATACAAAATAATCTCTAGTGTTCCCCATATTTTTTTGTATGTGTAGTAGGGAGAGATTATACTGTAAATATATATTCAGTTGCCAGTTTATTAGGTACAACTAGCTAATAGTAACAGTCTAATACAGTGATAAAATAAATCCTACCCTTATGAAGGTTATACATGTTTTTTTGTTGAAAGTATTTATGTCAACTGATTGGTTATTTTGGAGGCTGACGTTTCTGGTACTGTAACATTATGTTGTGCAATGCTAATAGGCGTTTCCTTAAACCCACATTATGCCCAAAACATAAGGTTTATGATGTGATATGTCACTGATGTATTTTTCAGAAAACACATTTCTGAGATAGGCAATTTGGGTAACGTTTATCTGTTCTTGTCATCAGGTGGAGCAGTCTGATGATCCAGACACAGAGGACATCGCGGTCGGACTTCTCATGATCAGTACCAGGTCAACAGACACCACGCTCTTCTGCCCAGAGAGGATCGCTGTTGTCATTGAGGGTAACGGAGTTATCGAACTCCCCACACTGGCTGACGCATTCATCCTGCTTTTTGCACTGACCTTTGCCCTGCATCTGAGCTACCCAAAATAATAATAATAATAATAACTTGAATTTATATAGCGCCTTTCATAACCTCAAGGTCACTTTACAAATAAACATACACGGACAAGACATAAAAAACATAAACATAAAACAGGGGGCAGAAATGGAAGTGTAACTGGCCAACACTTTCGACTTCACCCAGAAAGTGTTGATGGGCCTGGATGAGGGGAACTTGAAGCCCTTGAAGCCCAGGGTGTTGAGCCTGAAAAAGCTTTTGGCAGTTTAATCCTACCAACAAAGTTGCACTTTCACACACACACACACACACACACACACACACACACACACACACACACACACACACACACACACACACACACTGTTCTCCTCTGTTTACATCCTGCTGCTTAACATCTGTGTTCTGTTGTGTTCATTGACAGATTTGTTACTGTTCAGCTTCAAGTTGAAGGACTGTTCGTAGATGTTGTTTTATACTTTTATATGTATTGGGTCTTTATGGTCCATGTGTTAAATTAATACGCAGAACTGTTCCTGAAAATTGTGTTCACTCATAAGTGATGGTTAAAATACACACAGATATTTCTCAAGGCCCTAGCACTGTTTTTATTTATTTAAGAGTTAAATATATTGAATTTGTATTGTGCTAAAATGCATTGTTCTTTTATAGTGGAAATGGAATGTTGGTGATTTGCCAAAGCTTTTCAAATTATCAATAAATGCATTTTTATATATATATACGGTGTGTTTGGAGATATTTCATTACACTATTATACATTATTATTATATTCTATTTAGCCCAACAATATAGTTAATTTCAATCACTAGCTTGGGTCAAATGAACAACCCAATGTATGGTTTATATTTAACCCAGTGATATAGTTAATTTCAATCACTAGCTTGGGTCAAATGAACAACCCAATGTATGGTTTATATTTAACCCAGTGATATAGTTAATTTCAATCAATAGCTTGAGTCAAATCAACAACCCAATGTATGGTTTATATTTAACCCAGTGATATAGTTAATTTCAATCACTAGCTTGGGTCAAATAAACAGCCCAGCACATGGGTTACAATTATCCAGCCCAGCACATGGGTTAAGACAACCCAGCGCGTGTTCTGTTCTATAGTGACTCAGCAGCTGGGTTATGATTGGGTTATTTTTTAACCCAGTAGTTTTAAGAGTGCAGGGTTTGAGAAGTTTTGCAGACTGAATGAGTTGTGAGTAGTAATTAGACCGGGCTGCTTTGCGATACTATGGTAGAGACCAACTACAACAGACATAAATAAAGCAGCGACTGTATTTGCAATTGACAGTCTATGTTTTTTTCATGTATAACTTTTCTCCATTTTCTGATTGATTCAACGTCAGTGATGGCAGGCTGAGATCCTCACCGCTGATTGGCTAACGCGAGAACGGGTCACGCTAATTTGACACTCGAATTGAAAAAATAGAACTCTTCCGATTTGACGCGGCCCCCTTCAATCGCTTGATTCGCGCAGCGTCATCCTCATTTCTCAAAGTTTACAATTCTTTGTGGACTTTATTTTCAGAAAATGTTTCACAAATTATCCTAATGCAAAGTGGTGGGGACAAAATTGGCCATGCCTATTGTAGCAACCCTGAAAAGCTGCAGCTGACAACTGCAGTGCTTTTAGAAAGAGACCAACTCTGTACTGGCTTGTATGTAATATATGATTGAGAACAGCATTTAAAGGTCACCTATTATGCAAAATGCATGTCTTTAATACATATGTGTACCCGGTCTGTAAGGAGACTCACAGTGTCAGAAAATAAAACCCTCTCTCTTTTCCTCCTTACCCACATCTCTAAAAACGGGGGTACAATGGAGCTGATCCAGATTTGCTACGGTCTTGACGTCATTACTGAAATGTGAGCTGGCTTTACATTGAACTCCTGGCAACAATAAGAAATGAAAAGAGGATGAGTTGAGTGTGTTTGTGTCTCACTGCTTCTAAACACATTTTTAGTAGTTCCCTTAAAGCCACTGCTAACATTACCTCGTCTTTGTGCGCCTTGCTTTATTTTAGTGAGTGCCCTTGTGAGATTGGCTTACAATAAACCGTTTATCATATCAGTTCATCCTTATGATTTCAGATCGGACAAAGAAACAGAGCAGTAACCTTAAAAGGAAAAAGATGAGTCTTCTCCCAGTTTACAGTTAAATTGTAATAGGATTCACCAATGAATCCTAACAACTTGTGTCTGTTTAGCCGAAGTAACTCCTGTGCAGAAGAGCTCCAGTTGGGCCACACCATTTCACTGGGCGACCGTGTCTCCTACAAAATATAATTCCAATACAACCAAACTGTATTCTGAATCACGGTTATAGTAGGTGAAATTGTATTCTCCCAGAATACAGTTTTAACATGTGGTTAACGTTGTTGAGTGAAACTAAATTAAACAAAAACAGTTTGGTTTTGTTTAGAAAAAAAACAACTTTGGTTTCAGACACAACAGAAACACCAGTGTCCTGTGTGTTTGACCCGTCCATCCAAACAACCTCCAATAAAACCACATTTCTGCTCTGATTGGCACCTATTTGTTTTGTATTTTATCTGATCTTAAGTTAAGCCCCAAGCCTGTTTTTCAGGTCTCAGGCTCGAAAATGACATTCCCAGAACAAATTACCATATGTGTCACTATCCTAATGTCATGTCACGTTTTTAGTTTAGTCTGTCTTGTTTTGGGTGTTGTTTTGTTGTTCTGTTCCCACCTGTGTCTTGTTATCCTGTCGTTAGTTTCCCTGGTGTGTCTGATTGTCTAATTGTGTTCACCTGTTGCCCTTGTGTTTCTGCCTCCCCTGCCCGGCTGTTCCTTGTCTCGTGATTACCCCTCCCTGTATTTAGTCTTGTCTCTTCCTGTATTCCCCTGTTGCTTCATTGTTTGTTTGTCCTCCCTCACGCTTCTTGTTAGTCTCTCCTGTCTCCCTCCTTGTTGGTCACGGTCAGTTTTGTGTGTTTGTGCTACCTGTGTTTTTCATGCCATGTTTTTCTGTTTTTTCAGCCTTTAAATAAAGCTCGCTTGTGTTTATAACCTTTACCTTTGTGTAGTCTGCATTTGGGTCCTACCTTTTTCCACGATTCCTAACAATCTTCCCTTCTAAAAGGGTTAAATTAATAATCTTTTTTCTCAAAGCAAGGTTACATCTGTGAGTTGGATGTAGAAGTGTCAGAATCAATATAGATGTTTTTTATTTTTAAAGTAAATTCAGATTGAACACAGTAAAAAAATGTAAATTATTGTGTCAGTCTAAAAAAAAATATTACTTATAGTGAAAACCACCCTTGAATGATGGGATGGTAGACTAAAAGCTTTAGGAATCCAAACTACAACATATAAGTACCCTGTATCAAGATTGATGCAAAACAAGTGAAATTTGACCTTTTTTAGAGAGATTTCAACCCAGTCTCATGGCATTTCGTGTTCACCAACACGATTTTTAATCTATTGATTCGTGTTCACCAACACGATTTGCCCCTTTTTTTCGTGTTGCACAGCACGATTTTAAAAGCAATGTATTTCTACTGCCTGCAGCACGTCTTTTTCTCCGGTCGGGTCGAGGAAGACCGGAAGCTGTGTGGTTCATAAAAACATGTTCTTACTCAATATCAAGCCACAGTTATTGCTTTTATTTGAAATCGTATAATTTCGGACTTTTGTTGCCGTCTGAGAGGAAAATAAATGGGGCTCAGAGCCTCAGGATACTGAAATCTGTATTTTTTAAATCTTTTTTTCCTTCTAATTTGTTATTCTTTTCAAAATAACACACTGTTATTTACTCACCAATAACACACAATTATCCTTGCTTTTATTTATTGGTTTAATTCCATAATCTCGGGCTTTTTTGGCGTCCGTCAGGAACTGAATTTCAAAATAAAAATAACCGGAAACAGACGTAGGCATTTTGAGCGATTACCCAAGATCCTCAGCTATGGTTTTAAGATCGCTTATTGGATGTTTTAGCCGCAATGCATGCTGGGATTTGGTGTTTATATGATATGAAATCCGGAAAACATTTTAAAAGAATAAAATAATACTTAATTCTGAGCACTCTTGCTTTTCTCTTTGAAAGTCATCACATAACGGCATTGTAATACACGGTTCGGCTGCATTGTATATTACAGATCTGCCGTAGTTCTTTATTTATAGAGCCCTGATGAGAAGACCTTTGGAAAAACTGAGAAAATGCCGCCGAAACTGAATACTTGACGTGCATCATAAATATATTCAACAATTAAACAACATCTTCAATTTCTCTTCACACAATACGTCTCCTTGCAGTATCAACACTAATTCGGCTGACTTTTACATTTGATCTAATTAACAGATAGGTTATATTTACACCATAACGGTGCACAGCTGATATAAAAGGACTGTAGTTTTTAAAGATATTACTGATTTTCTTTGAATGTAAGAATGTAAATACTGAGTCTGAAATAGTATAGCAATATGCTGTAAAATTATGTGAAAGCATGCATAAAACTACACATCTTCAGATGTTGTACGAAAACACAAGTGTCCTACACTAATAATACAAAGTTATTATGGCTGTGTGTACCTTGTGTGCACCTCCTAGTGGTTAAAGCACGTTATTGAATTATTGTGTTTTATTTGATTAACAAAATATTAAGAGTACATACTTTCATAGGGGGAAAGTATAAATATAGAATATAAAAAATCAAGAAGATACTATAAGTGATCTCTACAATAAAACAGTTTAGTGCAGAATGTGCAAAGATATTAATAGGAGGAGGTGCAAAACAGAAAAACGAATTAACCTTTATTTAAACATTAAATAACAGATTAAGGTCTTCTTTTAAATAAGAAAAAAACTTTGGGGGTATCTATCTACAGATAAATATTAAGCCTGACAAAGTACTTAACGTCTAATATATTGCTTTCCTGCAATGTTAACTATGTTGAAGCACTTATTTTAACTGATATTATACATATGAATTATACTCTTATGTATGTAGATAGAATAAGAAATGTGCAGAATATGACAGTTTAATGGTGGAGGTACACACATATTGATACAGTAGATGTCTTGTAATGCACTGTTGAGGAACCTGTGACCCAAGTGTTTCATTCATTGCATAACTACACCGTAGTTGTGTATATGATATGTCAATAAACCTTTGAAAATCTTGAAAGGGATGTGCAAAATAGCCATAATATACAGTCTTTAATTAACTATTAGAGAATAACGAGTAATGAATATACTTTATTACTCGTTTCCATTCATGTCAATTGCAGATACATGTTTAGTCTTCTCAAGCACCAACTATCAAATATCTCTCCTGATTGTTGGCACTTGACAATCACCTTACCTGAATTTTACTCAGGTGTAACTAAAGTCTGATTTAAGGGTTGTTTATATTTCACATAATTAATCAGAATCTGCAAAGTAACTCAAATAAATGCAGTGGAGTAAAGATACCAGGTTAACCTCTGAATTGTAGTGGAGTAGAATTACAAAGTAACAATGAGCTGTCATGTGGGTATTAATGTTGCGCATTATGGACACAAGCGATTTTCACCCATTTATTAATTATATGTTTTACATTTGATAACACCAATGTGTTTAATACTGGCAACTTCTAATTGTGGGAAAAACGAAAACGTTCAGTAGAGACGTCCCATAGAACATTTTGCGAAACACAATAGCCAGCATGTGTAGTTCTGGGGGGGCGTTCGATTCCAGTTTTGGATAGTCTTGCGTGGTTTCGTTCCATTTCACACAGCTGTTTGACGCTCTTCGTAACCTTACGGGGACTGTAGTCCTAAACGATAGCTGGGGATTATGGGTAGTGTAGTGTCTTCGGCCATCCTAAACTCAGAAATGTTGACAATCGCAATGATGCTCGAAATGTCCCTTATAGGCCTACGTCTGTTTCCGGTTATTTTTATTTTGAAATTCAGTTCCTGACGGACGCCAAAAAAGCCCGAGATTATGGAATTAAACCAATAAATAAAAGCAAGGATAATTGTGTGTTATTGGTGAGTAAATAACAGTGTGTTATTTTGAAAAGAATAACGAATTAGAAGGAAACAAATATTTCAAAATACCGATTTCCGTATTCTGAGGCTCTGAGCCCCATTTATTTTCCTCACAGACGGCAACAAAAGTCCGAAATTATACGATTTAAAATAAAAGCAATAATTGTGGCTTGATATTGAGTAAGAACATGTTTTTATGAACCACACAGCTTCCGGTCTCCCACGACCCGACCGGAGAAAAAGACGCGCTGCAGGCAGTAGAAATACATTGCTTTTAAAATCGTGCTGTGCAACACGAAAAAAGGGGCAAATCGTGTTGGTGAACACGAATCAATAGATTAAAAATTGTGTTGGTGAACACGAAATGCCGTGAGACTGGGTTGGAGATTTAGCACAAAAAAAACACTTCTGGGGCCATTTGGGTGGATTTTCCATATCTCTGGCCCCCCTTGGTCGATTTTGCTTATTGACATATCTTTCTAACCGTCAGAGCCAATGGAATCGAGGGGAACTCCCACTTACTCCTTATTTCGTAATGTGTGTGTGTGAGACTGACGCATAGCCAAAACCGGAAGCTGCGATAACTCTGGTGGCTATCATTAGCCGCTAACTTTTACTCTCCGATTTTTACATACAGCGGACTACAACATGGATGTTTAATAAGAAAGACGGTCTTGGGAGTTGGGAGGCCTGATCATTTATTCCGGCGAATTACTCAGACCTACTAATTGACCTAACAGAAGTTATTGAGTCTATGTAAGTTCACTGCTTGGCTCAGATCCACCAACGTCAGCAAGATCTCACCTCTATTAACTCCTGAAGAACCAGGTTCAATTAACTGCTGTTTCAATTCAGACGACTCTCTTACTCTGTTCCCGATCCCGATCCCGAAGGATGTTGATATCAGTAATGAGGTGTTGCCCTACCTAAATGTGAGTGTGGCAGGGTGCATTTCTTAACTTCCAAGCAGGAGAGGAGAGCGCAGATGTCTTTTAAGTTGTCCCAATCCAAAAGGTGGGATCAGTTTATTTGAAGAACAATTGGTCCACACTTGAACAGGGTTTTACCTTCTCTCGTTACAATATGACAATAATATAAAACATATCATGCTGTGATCATGTTCTAATCTGAAACCTTAATTCATAGTTTAGACATTAAAGTCTTCCGACATAATCCAAAGGAATCTCCTCATGGATCGCCGGGGCTAACATTCACACCTATAGCCTGACAACATTCAGAGGCAGTTCCTCATAAATGGTCAGTAGGATCTAACAGTTTCAAATGTTCATCCAACAATTCACTCAATCAATCAATGTTTATTTATATAGCCCAATATCACAAATGTTACATTTGTCTCAGTGGTCTTCACAGTGTGTACAGAATATCAGTATGATAATACGACACCCTCTGTCCTTAGACCCTCACATCGTACAAGGAAAAACTTCCGGAGAAAACCCACAGTTTAAAGGGAAAAATGGGAGAAACCTCAGGGAGAACAACAGAGGAGGGATCCCACTCCCAGGACGGACAGACGTGCAATAGATGCCGTGTGTAAATTGAAAGATAATACATTTGCAACATAGGTAGTCCAAATGTTTGGAAATGCATGTGTGTATAGTAGGAAGATGAATCCACGAGGATATCCATCCAGGACCTATAATCCAGGACCACAGCCACGACTCAAGATCCAGGGCTCGCGATCCAGGACACAGGACCGCAGGATCATCCATGACTCCGGATCCCGGCGTATATAGACACCAAAAAGAAAGACATTTGGGGAAGCTGGGTTAATCAGAACATGAGAGTACACAGGTATAGACAGAGCGAAGGAAGAAGTAAGATGTCCCCCGACAAACTAAGCCTATATCAGCAAAACTAGGGGCTGAATCTAATCAGCCCTAACTATAAGCTTTATCAAAAAGGAAGGTCTTAAGCGCACTCTTAAAAACGGATAGGGTGTCTGCCGCCCGAACACAAACTGGAAGCTGATTCCACAAATGTGGAGCTTGATAAGAAAAGGCTCTCGCTCCCATTATACTTTTACAGACTCTAGGAACAACCAACAACCCTGCATTCTTGGAACGCAATGCCCTAATAGGACAGTAGGGTATAATGAGTTATTTAAGGGTAGGCCCATTAAGGGCTTTGTAGGCGAGAAGAATAATTTAAAATTCTATCCTGTGTTCTATAGGGAGCCAGTGTAAGGCAGCCAGAACAGGAGTAATGTGGTCCCTTTTCCTAACTCTGGTTAGTACACGAGCTGCAGCATTTTGACTTGACTGACTTCTTGGTACACTCTGATAATAAGGAGTTACAATAATCCAGCCTTGAAGTAACAAATGCATGGACTAGTTTCTCTGCATCGTTTTGAGGCAAGATATGCCTGATTTTTGCAATGTTACGTAGATGGAAGTAGGCGGTCCTTGAAATTGATTGTATGTGGGCGTTAAAGGATAAATCCTGATCAAATATAACACCAAGATTCCTTACAGTCTCACTGGAGGCCAAATTAATGCCATCCATAGTTAGTATATCTTTAGATAATTTGTTTCGTAGATTCTTCGGGCCAAGTACAATAACTTCAGTTTTGGTCGTGTTTAAAATCAAAACATTTAAGGTCATCCACGTTTTTAAGTCCTTAAGGCAGTCTTGAATTTTATTTAGATGATTAATTTCATCAGGCTTGATTGATAAATATAGTTGAGTATCATCCGCATAACAATGAAAGTTTACAGAATGATTCCTTATAATATTGCCTAACGGAAGCATATATAATGTGAACAAAATAGGTCCGAGCACTGAGCCCTGTGGCACTCCATGGCTAACTTTGGTTTGCGTGGAAGATTCATCGTTGACAGGTACAAACTGAGAGAAACTCAGATAGATAGGACCTAAACCAGCCTAAAGCAGTTCCCTGTATGCCAACTAAGTGCTCTAATCTTTGCAAGGAACGGAAGATTAGAAATAGGTCTATAGTTGGCTAAAACCTCTGGATCGAGGTTATGCTTTTTAAGAAGCGGTTTTATCACTGCTACTTTGAATGATTGTGGAACATAGCCTGATAATAGGGATATATTCATAATATTTAATAAAGAAGTGCTAATTAATGGAAAAACTTCCTTCAACAGCTTAGTTGGAATTGGGTCTAACATGCACGTTGATGGTTTAGAATAGAGAATCATTGCATTTAATTGTTCAAGGTTTATGGCTGAAAAGCATTATAGTTTACTATCTAGTGTAATATTAGAACTTACGTTTCCGGAGGCTGTTGATAACACTATACTGGTCAAAGGCAAGAGGTCATTAATTTTGTTTCTAAGAGTAACAATTTTATCGTTAAAAAAGCACATAAAATCATTACTACTGAGTGCTATGGGAATAGAAGGCTCAATCGAGCTGTGGCTCTCTGTCAGCTTGGCTACAGTGCTGAAAATAAATCTTGCATTATTCTTATTCTCATCTATTAATGAAGAGTAGTAGGCTGCTCTCGCTTTACGCAGTGCTTTCTTATATTCATTGAGAGTAATATGCCAAATTAAACGAGATTTTTCAAGTTTAGTGGAACGCCATATCCTTTCAAGTTGTCTCGAATTTTGCTTTATTTTGCGGGTTTCGGCATTATGCCATGGAGATAATCTATGTTGTTTTATTTTCTTCTTTTTCAAAGGAGCAACAGAGTCTAATTTTATTCGCAGCGCATCTGTAGCACTATCAACACCATGATAAATTTGGGGTGGTGTACATTTTGTATAAGTTTCCTCCCTTACATGCAGATATGCTATCGAGTTAAGTATTGGTGGAATCTCTTCCTTAAATTTGGCTATAGCACTAACAGATAGGTTTCTGCTGCAGGAGCTTTTGACTAATGCTTTGTAGTCTAGTAACAGTAATTCAAAAGTTACTAAGAAATGGTCGGATAAAGCAGGATTATGCGGTTTGACTAATAGTTGCTCAATTTCAATACCATAAGTCAGAACAAGGTCGAGAGTGTGATTATAGCAGTGGGTTGGTTTATTTACAATCTGACAGAAACCAACAGAATCTAATATAGAGTTAAATGCAACAGTAAGGCTATTTTTATCATCGTCAACATGAATATTAAAGTCACCTACGATAATTACTTTATCTGTTTTAAGTACCAAATTTGATAAAAACTCAGAGAATTCTGATAAGAATTCTGAATAAGGACCTGGTGCACGGTACACTGTAACAAGTAAGATTGGCTGCAAAGTTTTCCAGGTCGGATGCGTAAGACTAAAAACGAGACTTTCAAAGGAGGTATAATTTAATTTTGGTATTGATAAGTAAACTTGAGTCAAAGATTGCTGCAACTCCACCTCCTCGGCCCGTGCCTCGGGCAATATGAGTATTAATATGGCTGGGTGGAGTGGCCTCATTTATGCTGACATATTCTTCATGTCTCAACCAAGTTTCAGTGAGACAGCATATATCAATATTATAATCTGATATTAAATCATTTACCAATATTGCTTTAGATGCATGACACCTCTATTAGGTTTTACCTTAAATTGTCCTTGGGCAGACACACACACCGTTAATATTGGGTATTTTATTGGGTTCGGGATTCCTATGGATGACTGCCTAGGAGAGAGCGCAGAGAAGCGTGTAAGACTGCGACTCCGTCTCCTGGTCTCAACTCCAGTTTGTCATGGATTAAGTCCACAAAGCCCTGAAATGTTTGCCGAAATGAGATCTGCACGTTCCAAAGTAGGATGAATGCCGTCTCTCTTAATCAGACCAGGTTTTCCCCAGAAGGCTGTCCAATTATTTACGAAGCCCACATTGTTTGCTGGGCACCACCAAGACAGCCAGCGCTGAAATGATGACATGCGGCTATTGTTATCTATGTTCGTTATTCTCGCGTCCAGGAGAGAAGCTTTAAAAAGGAGACTAATTGAGTCTGAGAAGGTTCAAATGTATACTTTAATTAATAAAAAGCACGGTAATGTTACAAGCAGAAGATGGTTCAGTGAGGAGAGAAAGGCTGCAGCTTCCTCTCCCAGTGGTGGCCGTGCAGAAGAGACCTCACAAGCAACCCTCCTTCCCGCTTGCTGGCTGTTTGCTCCTCCTCTCTAGGGGCTGTGGTGACGTAGGACACTTCCCCCTCGTGTCCGATATTGCGTTAAACGGAGGATTTCGACATTTTACATTCATTGTATAACTAGACGCGCCTCTTCTCCTCCTAATCTCTTTCATGACTTTTCATCTAAATACATTTCAAACGCTGAAATCAACACTCTAAAAAATACAGGAAATACTTCACAGCATTTTAGTTTCCGGTAGTTCCGGATGTTGTCACATGCTACCCACGTCTGTAAACAATTATTTCACACACAGTGATGTCACAAGCTACCCACAATGCAACTTGCGCCATATATATATAAATACGCCATTTTCCTGGAGGTGCAAATATCCTGGAGGTGCAAATATAAACAGCTAGCTAACGTAGCCAGGCAGAGCACACTAGGTTTTTTTTCTGAATTAACGACCGAAGAAATCGCTGCATGTCTTCGGATTACATCTCTGGACTTGAGGGGTGTGCTCTAGGTCGTTACCAGTGTAAACTAGAGCTGTGTGGTTGTTGGATTGCCCTTACAGACTGCCTGCAGATGTATGGAAAAACGACCCTCGAAAGTGGCCTTCGTCGATTTTGGCTGCATCTACATCTAATTTCTGGAAATACCAGGTGAATACCCCACTTGTCACAATAATATTATCATGCCATTGCATATATGTGGTATTTTAGAGTTGACTAGATATTGATTAAGGCAATAGACTATGATATTCTGCTTGCACCTCGTGTGAAATGGCAGATACCGGAAGTACGGTGTCGCCCTCGGCCCAATACCCGTATGTGTGAAAGAATAACGTATTTAAATAAACTGTACCTTCATTTAATATTCAGCAATAATAATCTCTTGGTTCAATTAGTTGTAGTGTTAAATCAGTAGGTTTCGGTGTGCATCACTCCATGTCATTTCGCTGCTAAATTCACATCTATATGAAATTATATATTAGCCACATGCTAAATGCTAACCGGAGATGAAGGATTTTCAGAATAAGAGCTTGGTATTGAGAACTTCCGGTTTTTCCCAGAATAAAATAGCTTTTAAACTGACAGTATGTTTAAGCAACAGCAGCTTTAAACAAATCTTCCAACGCTTCTCTGCCCATTGACTTTGAATGGGGATGACGTCACTTTGCCTCGCTTTTCGCCGAACTGCATTGTGGGGGAGCGAAGCGAAGATTTCCAGGATTTCCAGGATTTTCAGGATTCAAAAGTTGAGCAATGTTCTACTTTTGAAGCTGAGCTGGAAGCGTCAGCCAATCAAATCCCGTTTATGCAAATCTGACAGTAGAAGCGCTAGCCAATCAAACCGCGTGTAAGCAGGGAGAACCAGATCGCAGTTAATTTCCTCATATTCCAAACGAGAAATTACGGTAGCAAATCACCCGGTTCTTTACGACCAGAACGATTAACGGGATACAAACCGGAGGAACCAGGCATGGAGGGAGGTGGCAGAGACAGTGGGTGAAACAGGTAGGTTTTCGCCTGTTTGGGGAGTTTATATATAGGAGACCAGGGACAGTTGCAACACTTTTTGGGTTTTTCCCCAATAAGTAAAAAACCATTTACAATAGGATAGCCATTTTGCTATATTATACATTATCAATATGTCAGCTACTGAAACAATGTATTTATGATGTTTTTATGAAATAAGTACAAGTTGGAAAATGTATTTTTTTTTAAAAACTCAACTGTTACAACTGTCCTTGTGTACAGGGACAGTTGTAGCACATGCCAGGCACAGTTGTAACATGTTAATAACGGTTACCTTTTTTCACACTACATGACAAAAAATAGGGGAAAGCTGTCAAATTAGATAACAAGATTTTAATGGGGTTTCACACATACTCCATCAAACAATGAACAGAACTTAAAACAGAACACCAGAATTAATCAGATTCACAGTTGTGGCAGGTGTAAAAGGCACTTCCATCTGTGCAGTCCTTGTGTGCCCAGGCTTTACAGGAGCAACACTGCAGCCAGATCTCCTTGGACCTGGAGTAGCTCTCCAGGCACACAATGCAGTATTGGGCCTCATCTTCATCAGATGAGTCCTGCATCTTCTGCTTCTTGTTGGGGTTTTTTTTGTTGCAGAAATTGATTTTTTTCTTTGCTTTGGACTTCTTTGCGTTAGATCTTTTTTTCTCAGCCTCGAGTAGATTTTTCATAGGAGTGTCTGTGAGGACAGCGGTTTCTCTTCTTTTTCTCCCCTTTGTGGTCTGCTTCCTTGGTCCAGCTTTTGGATGTGGACGGATGGACATGGGTGAGAAAGGCGTTGCAGAGGATGATGTCCCAGGCTCCACACATGGCCTGACAGGGGAGGAGGCTGTGAGTAGAGGAAAGGAGGCTGTGAGTGGAGGAAAGGAGGCTGTGAGTGGAGGAGAGGAGGCTGCAAGTGGAGGAGAGGAGGCTGCGAGTGGAGGAGAGGAGGCTGCGAGTGGAGGAGAGGATGCCACAGTTGGTGTTGGAGCTGCACTGGTAGAAGGCTCTGGTGGTGGGCGGTCTGTGACTTGGGATGGCATAAAGTCAATGTCACTGAAAATATCTCTATTAAAAGGCCAAATTCCAGTGCACGTGAACCCTGCCTGGATATTTGATGGCGTTGCAGCATGAGGAAGGGCACTCTTCACAATGCCCGGCAGATCGTAAATGGTCATTGTGGATCCTGGATGAGTCTTCATCCAGTTGTCACAGCGGCTGTTGATGTGCTTCTTCAGTGGCCCGTATACAGTGCGATCTAAGGGCTGTAGTTTGTGAGAACAGTGGGGAGGAAAAGAGAGGAGGATGATCCCATGGCTCCTGCAAAAATCAATCCCCTCCACAGAAAGGTGGGAGGAATGATTGTCCAGAACCAGCAGCACTTTTGACTCCTGTGAGCTCTTGGTATGGCTCTGGAAGTGCTTGAGGAAGACCAAAAAGTCTTCCTCTTGCATCCACCCAGACCCATTTGCTGTGCCAATACAGCCAGGAGGGCCATTGCTGGTGAAGAAGGGCTGAAACTTCTTCCGGGGGAATATCATCATTGGAGGGATGGCATTTCCCAATGTATTTACAGCACATGCAAGTGTGATGAGAGTGCCCCGCTCTGCAGATGTCACACTGCCGACTTTGGTCCCTTTTCTGGCCACAATCTTCCCAGGGTTTTGGTCAGTTGTGACTCCGGTTTCGTCCATATTCCAAATGTCCTGTGTGACAAAACCATGCTTCGTCAGGACAGAAGACAGGTTGTCAAAAAACTTGTTGACATTTGTTCGGTTGAAGCTTGTAGCCCGTGAGAGACTGGTAGCCTGAGGTCTGCGTATGGAGAGGGTAGGGTGCCGCTTCAAAAACGTGAGCCAGTCAGCTCCGGCCATCTCTTTCTCTGCCCAGGTTTGAGGGAAGTTGCATTCGTAGTTCTTTGCCAATTCATAGGCAAACTTCCGCACCTAAAATGAATATACATTGGAAAATATTTCACTTGTCTGTTCACTAGGCCTCAACATATTTGATCACTTACTTTTCTTTTGTTCAGTATAGATAGCCTATTATTCTACCTTAATGATGTGGACCTACCTCCTTTGAGCTGAGACCATAATACAAATCAGCTGCCTCCATCAGGTAGTCTCTCAAAATCATCTCCTGCTCTGTTGAGAACACCTTCTTTGGTGTCCAGTAGCCTACTCTTGGGGGTGTTTGTGATCCCTGACTCTCCAACCTCAGCCTCTTTTTATGGAACCGGTACATGGTGACATGGCATATATCCAGGGACTTTGCCACTTCCCTGAATGATTTGCCCTTCTCAACTTCATTTGAGGCCCCCTGCAGCAGAGCAAGTGGCACTCCCCTGTCTGTCTTCCTCTTTCTGACATTTGGCATACTGTAAACACACACACACACACACACACACACACACACACACTTTAGGCCTACTGTACAGTATTATATTCTGTTTATTTGTACAGGGACAATGCACACCAATCACGCCATCATTGTAAATGTGCCATGTTACAACCGTCCCGTTACAACCGTCCCAGGACCACCAGTCTTGCTTCCACCCCCTGTGAACCTGCCTGGTTGCTAGCTTGACCCATATTTAGCTAGTTATATTTGTAGCTTACAAAACAGTGATTCTAATAATACTAGTTTGGATTCCTAGACATTTGAACTCAAGACAGTATCCAAAAAATACATCATATCATTTTAGTTAATATTTTACCTCAGAAACACACTTTTGCTGATAACTTACGCGAGAAATTCAAACGTGGCTCTTTTTTTTCTCAACAATCTTACCATCTAACTGCGCATGTGCAGAGTGAGTTTCATCACTCTAGCTTGTTTGTGATTGGAGATATTGAAGGTGTTACAACCAACCCGTGTTACAACTGTCCCTGGTCTCCCCTATATATATTGCTCACAGTGGTGTAGTGGGGATCTTTTTACTGGGGGGGACGCTATTTTAATTAGATCATCCCAAACAATGCCACACAAGTGCGCACGCGCGCAGTGCACTCACAAAACGGGCAGACAGGTCCACAGAAACTACCGGTATGCTTAGTCCTACTTTAGTTACTGTAGCCTACTGCAAAAAGCAGACGGCGCTGCGCTCAACACACACACAAAACCATGGACACACTGGCACATAAGTTACATAAACAATTTATAGGCCTAGTTGCATAAATGCTTGAGCTACAGTATTGCAACTAAGCAGACAGCACTGCTTATCTCTCTCTCTCTATCTCCACTTTCAAAATCTATTTAAAACTCATAACAAACAAACACAATTCCCAAAGTTGTCCTGAAATTAACTTATTAAATTAAAGAAACAAAAAATATAGCCTACTTATGCAAACAACATTGAATCTGGACTTGAAATTATTCTGATTAGGCCTAGCCTACATTGCAAATAAGCAGACAGAGATGCTTCACACACACACACACACACACACACACACACACACACACACACACACACACACACACACACACACACACACACACACACACACACACACACACACACACACACACACCTTGCGTTTTGAAGACTGATAAATCCGAAATGGATGAACAAACTTTGCAGCCCAGTTTCCCAGCTTTGCAGTCTATCCACGGGATGCCTCTTGTTTCCTCCGCTACATCTCCTCCGTCCATGCATCTGGGAAAGGTGAGCTTGAGCTAGCTAGTAGAGATGGCAAATCCGGATCCTTTTACGGACTCAGGGTCTTCTGAGTCAGTCATTGAAGAGATCCGGATCATACGAGTCATTTGAGTCATATGAGTCAGCATCACCAAGAGCGTAGAAATCCTACCGGTGAAAGCGAAAACTTGTTGCATTTCACGAGCATATTAAACTGACGTTACATTAACCTCCGATACACAGTGTATTTTGCTTTAATAAAAAATGTTGATCACAAACAAAAACGGTCATTTTGCGATTTTGCGAATCTCAGTCTGCTGTTGACTCGTGCATGAGGACGAGTCTGCTGGATCTCTGGATCTGCTGCTATATGGTTACGGCTCTGAGTCCGCACGAGTCTGCTGTGTTTTGCACAGTGAGTCAGGATTTGCATATCTGAGTCTGTGAAGTTCCGCTGACTAACTCGTAGGCTACTGGTCTCTCTCGATCATTGTCCTGGATTCACGGATCCCTCGATTTTGATTAAGTCCATTATGTTTCCGGCTCTAAATGAAGTTTCAGTGTAGACTTCTAACAAAATGGTCATGTTGTGCAACAGTCTCCTGCGTGTAATAGCTGCATTTCCAATACGGATCTTACTTGGCAGAACGTTTATTTTGAACATAGCACACAAAAAGAAACAATGACAAATGATAGAAAATTGCAAAACAGTTATAATATATATAATGTCTTAATTATACAATTATTATTATTAAAACACAATTGTGCAAAATGTGCTTTAGTAAAGGAACATATTAAAATAACTATATAGATATAATGCAAAACACTTATTTTTTAAAATGCACTCACTAAAAAAATCAAGCATATCTTCACCCAGTATCTCCACCCATGATAATATAACTATGAAAAATAAGAAATTAATTAAAATGAACATATATACATATTTGGGTCATGAAAACAGTGTGTATGTAGATCTAATCATATGCCCCCCCCCCCCCTTATTTTCACATGGACTGCGTAATCATTGCAATACTGGTGTTTGTATGTGTTAAATGTGTGTAAAGTCGTGTCTTTTGATTTAATAAAACATGTTCATTGTTACCTAAAAAAAAGGGTGATTTTGCGATTTTGCGAATCTCAGTCTGCATGACGACGAGTCTGCCGGATTTCTGGATCTGCTGCTACGGTTACGGCTCTGAGTCCGCAAGAGTCTGCTGTGTTTTGCACAGTGAGTCAGGATTTGCGAATCTCTGAGTCTGCTGTTGACTCGTGCATGATATAGCCGCAGGAGCCGGGAGCTGGAGGAGGGGCTGCAACATGTTACTGTTAATCTCTCCCCACTTTTGGCCACACCCACTAAGTAAAATGTCTTCCCGGCCGCAGCTAAACTCGTGCACATGACAAGTATGGATCTCTGGATCTGCTATGATATTACGGTTAGTCCCCACGAGTCTGCAGGAAGTGTCACTGATCCGCGTCCCCTGAGCCAAACGATAACTTCTGGAAGCTATCCTACTTGCTAAAGGGTAGGCAGATGGACTGTGGTACGTTGTAATGTTATTTTACATGTTATAAGGAGAGTAGCGAGTGACGCAATTTATAGTTTTAATTTGTACGTCACACAAGGTGTAGGACTCAAAGGACTCAGGTTAATGGAGAGGGGAGACTCGTCACGACCAGCTCATTTCTAGGATCCGGGTTAATGATCCGGATGAATCAGGACTCGCCCATTCTTTCACACACACATACGGGTTTTGGGCCGAGGGCGACACCGTACTTCCGGTATCCACCATTTCACACGAGGTGCAAGCAGAATATCATAGTCTATTGCCTTAATCAATATATAGTCAACTCTAAAATACCACATATATGCAATGGCATGATAATATTATTGTGACAAGTGGGGTATTCACCTGGTGTTTCTAGAAGATAGACGTAGATGCTGCCAAAATCGACCGAAGGCCACTTTCGAGAGTCGTTTGTCCATACATCTGCAGGCAGTCTGTAAGGGCAATCCGACAACCCACACAGCTCTAGTTTACGCTGGTAACGACCTAGAGCACACCCCTCAAGTCCAGAGATGTAATCCGAAGACATGCAGCGATTTCTTCGGTCGTTAATTCAGAAAAAAAACCTAGTGCGCTCTGCCTGGCTACGTTAGCTAGCTGTTTATATTAGCACCTCCAGGATATTAGCACCTCCAGGAAAATGGCGTATTTCTATATAGATATATGGCGCGCGTTGCATTGTGGGTAGCTCGTGACGTCACTGTGTGTGAAAGAATCTCTAGCTAGGGGAACGTTGCTAGCATAGCTAACGTTGACTAGTGCTAGCATTATCCACATCTTTAGGCGGCTCTTCTGAAATGTGTACTAGTAGCAGCTTCACTTGTAGCTTCGGTGCTGCTAGCCTCTTTCTTTTTGTGAATGATATTCTTTTTAGAAAAGAAGTCAAGTATAGAATGTTTGCCTGCCTTGAGGGAAAGAGCTGCCGCCAAATCACTGACACACCCCCAGCTCGCCGCGGGGTCACGAGCGTGATGACGAATCATCATTTTTTAAGGAAATCGTTTTTATTTTTTATTATAATTACTGTGAAATGTATTATTTTTTGTCATTATTACAACAAATACACACTTGCAACTGATAACACTGGCAATGATTTTATATTTATTAGACTATTAAAAATAAGATCATGCTCCAAATAAGTGGGGGTACGGCGTACCCCCGCGTCCAACGCCCACTACACCACTGATTGCTCACATAAAATCCCCGTTTTTTGTTGCTTTGTATGTCGGGGGCGGGAGATTCATGTGATTGGTTGTTGTTGCTCGCAAAAAATCCCCAAGCTTTCAGACACGCCCAGCTCCAAGATTTTCAAGATTTTTGAAAAGCTGCTGTGTTGGCGTACCGTAAGTCTCGAGGATATGAGTCGAGGAGGGTAAAATAGATCAAGGGGAAAGGTCCATAGAGGAGAATACATTTGAAAATAAACTGGAAACTATCAACAAAAACCCATACCCATGACAAAGAGTCTTATGGGTGTGATTTTATTTGTATCTGTTTGTTTCTTGTGGAACTTTAGCCCTAGCTTTGAATAAGTCAAAATACAGTAACTCATGTGCTTAAGGACAAAAATGTAACCATTAAAACTAAAACCACTTTTTTCTTTTCAGACACTGCATACAAAATACTAATGAAAAATATCACACTGTTAACTATTCACATATTCCAGACTGTACTACATTCCCCCTATCATTTCCTAGCAGTATACAAACAATTAAATGGTTGTGGGTTATTTTTTCATACAGCTTTATAATGAAAACAAACTGGCATTTAAAAAATACAAATTAAACTATTAAAATATATTAAGCCTTGATTTCTTCATAAGGACTTAAGAGACATATTTTAAAGGAATACAAGACTTAAATAAAATAGAACAATACAAATAGCTTACATCAGATTAAACAAATCAAACTGAAAAACAGAAGAATACAAATGTCCAGGGCAAGGGAAGAAGTAAAAGAGAAACAGACATGTCCTCGACAGAGAGGTCAGAATGCTTCCTAACAAGGCAGCAGATCAGAAATATAACACGGCGTCATGCTGTGAAGCCAACGTGGCGTCAGCTTTTCACACAAAGAGGATCTGAGAACAGCAGGGCCTTGTAAACCAAACTCAGCGTCTTCAGCCATCGCAGAATAATACACTTTACGTACTGCTCAGCTACAAGTCTATTCTTCTCCAGTTCAGATGTATCATACTTTGTGTTTGAATGAGGGCCCTCATTAAGGCAATAGTATGAAGCTGCAGCCTCGCAGACCGCAGTTTGTGGCCTGCGAGGCTGCAGCTTCATACTACTCCATTAAGGGGCCAGGTTTTCTGCACATTTGAAAGTCATGGAAATCATATTTGACCACATGTTTATTCCAAAATAACGCACAAGGATTTATCACACCAACATAGCAACGATGCCTTGTAAACTAAATCTGAGGAACCTTGTTAAACAATTATCTATTGCAGTGTTTAAAGACGGTTTTGGGAGTTGTACCAAAGCTTCAGGTCCTCTTTTTGTCATGAAAAAGGCTCGCCTGCAGCCGGCAGTATATTTTTTTCATGTGGATTGAATCAGAAAGGGTTCTCCCCGCAGGAGAGTATGCTGAGATCTGCACTGTAACACACAACCTGCTACAACTGGGTTAGCCATTGCAGTTGAAATAAGCAGCCATTTAATCCCAGGTTGGTTTTAACCAAGTCTTTGGAAAAGGCTGCTTGAGGAATGAATCTCACTTGTTGGCCTTTTCGACAGATACAAATGTATCTTTAGTGTGAGTATATGGTTGCTTTTTAAAAGCGTTCCCATATACTACACTGGCTTTACATTTCAGTAGCCTATAAAGGTATTAATGTCATGTTTCTGCTCACACCTCGAAAAGCCTTGACCTGTTGGCCTGTATCTTGCACCAGTCTTTCTTTGCTCATGTCTGAAGAATAGTCCGATTTATTCTGTTCTAAAGGGTTTTACATGAGCATGAAATAACTATTGGTACTTTGTTAAGCCCTTACCTCTTCAATAAATGAGTGTCAAATGTATGTCTTTTTAATGGAAATCAGCAGGGTAACTTCTACAACAGCTTATTAAACACTTTTGCATCGTTTATATAATAACTATATTAATCAACATTTGCCATAGTTTGTTCCTCTTTCTGCGACAAAAGATTCAACGTGTACTTAGCGGGCATGTTAAGCTTTGTCATTGGTCATTCATTATCAAATCAAATCAAGTTTTATTTATATAGCACATTTAAAAGCGATTTTTGGTCGAGCCAAAGTGCTGTACATGTAATAAAAACACTTTACTACAATCACAATAAAAGACAATCATTTACAACAGAAATATAAAAAACAAAAACACAGGGACAGGTCAGGAGTCGTGCTCCGCTCTGACTAGAAGGCCAGAGAGAAGACGTATGTTTTAAGAGTAGATTTAAAAAACCCTAGGGTCTGGGCCAACCTCACATGGAGGGGCAAAGTATTCCAGAGCCTAGGGCCAGCTGCTGCGAAGGCTCTGTGCCCTCGGGTGTTGAGCCTGGTCTTGGGCACTATCAACAGCAGCTGATCAGCCGACCTTAGGGCTCTGCCTGGGGTGTAGCGCTGGAGGAGTTCAGTTATATAGGCAGGAGCCAGCCCATTTAGGGCTTTGAAAACAAATAAAAGGATTTTAAAATCAATTTGGAACCGAACTGGAAGCCAGTGCAATGAGGCCAAAATTGGGGTGATGTGGTGACGCTTTTTGTGGCCAGTCAGAAGACATGCAGCTGAGTTTTGGACTAGTTGCAGGCGTCTAATCAACAAAGAACTCTGCTAGCAACATAATGAAATTACAAAAGTGTAATGTAAGTAAAAAAATAGGAAAATAATTGACCTGGACACTCAACACTGTTGAGGTCTGTTATTAATTATCTAATGTTAATATAGAATGTTCTTTTTGTCTGCGCTTGGAAATGAAAAGTAATTTGAGACTTTTGAAATGTTTGACTCTGCAATAGTTTCGGAAAAAGGTTGTTCCCTGGGGTGAAAGTCGAATTTAAAAATTATATTCCCACATTTGGTTGCAATAAAATGAAATAAATGCATAGAAATGTCACACCTTATGCCTGGTATAGAACATAAAGCCTGAGAACAGGAGGAATCAGGAATGCAATCTTTTTTCTCTATAAAAACAACAACAATGACAACAGAAAGTGAAAAACTGTGAAGCACATTATAGTTCTGTCTGTGGTGCCAAGACATTTTCCAAAGTGGAGGAAAACTGTATGCAGCCATCAGCATCAAAGAAAAGGAAGAGATCAAAAGGGATTGAAATAGAGAAATCCCCGGCAGCGGCAGACAGGATCATTAAAGAGAAAGAGTCTTCCTCAGCACTGTCACTTCATGCACTGAATCCTCCAAATATACTGTTGTCATTTATTTAAAGGAAACAACAATCTTAAGGAATCTGAGGGTGAAATAACGGCCTGAATGAGACTGGACCACAACACACTTCTCACTTCAGGTCCAGAGAAGGTCCTCTGTGTGTGTTCTCATGTTGACTTGTTGTGATAGTCAGCAGTCAGTCTCCACATACAGTTCAAAGTCCACACTCAGAGGAGGATCTCAGTGTTGTAGTGGGTTTAGATTAAATACAGGATATGAACAAAATATGTCTGAGGGGGGAGACTGAGAGTGATGACTAAGGCTAAGCTGTCTTCACCGTTGGACAACATATCCCCCCCCCCCTCCAGGACCCTGTCTGCAGTGTGTAGCTCCTTCAGTGACAGGCTGCTGCCTGATGTTTCATAAACCGCATGTCCTTCCTTCATTCAGCGGTCACACCTCTCAATACATAATACAGAGTGTAAAATCACTGATGAGCAATAATACTGACTGTAAATGTAAAACTGTTGAGCAATGTAGAATGATCGAGGGTCGAGTATCTTTTATGACTCAGGTTTATTCAGCAGTAAGTCAAGAGATTACAGTAGGCAGAAACATGACTGTCACTACCCGATCTGGAGTGTGCATGTGCGAGATGGTCCGCCATATTGGACATCTCCGTACGGCAACTCAAGTAGGACACTTGACACAGTGGTTTTTGACAAATCACAAAAATAAAACTCGAGAGAGATGTGTTATTGTTATTACAACGTGGCTTCACTATTATTTAACAACTCTTTTTATTGGGTTCTTTTATTTGGGGTTGAGTACATTGTCAGAATAAGTGAGAAATGGATTTAACTTCTGTTAGACAGCCATATGCCATACATTTTTGCACACATTCACAGTAAATATTTAGTCAGTATGATCGCTGTCTAACAGAATTTAAATTGGCGGACTTACTCTGTAGTAAAGCAGTACTTGCAAATGCCGTAAAGCATGCTACAATACTGTCGTAACAGTCTTAACTCTATAATCCTTATATTTATTATATCGCTTTATCAAAGACTCTCAAAGCGCTTTACAAATACACATTACACATACAGATCATACATGTAATGGTCATCTACTGTGGTCAATACCCACAGGAGCAAATTCGGGTGAAGTGTCTTGCCCAAGGACACAGCGGCCTGACGCAGTGGGGCGGGAGCGGGTTTCGAACTGGAGTTCCCCAACGCCCCCTTGATCTGATGATCAAACGCACAGACCACTGAGCCACCCGTCCCTCTGTATGCATTGCATGCATATGTGACAGGCAATATCTCTATATTTGTACAACTTATTTACAATTTGATAATGTTATGTTTATCTTTATTTGTCTATGTTCACTAAATAAATAAAATATACTGCTAATTAATTTTAACCATGGTGCATTGTATCTTATGACACACAATGATTTACACAATGCCCAACTTTTGAACTTGTACGGAAACAATTCTTCCCAAAACTCAAATATAAGCATCCTCAATTATTTAAAAATGAAAATGAAAAACTAAAAATACTTCTCGGGGAATATAAAGAGAGCTGCATTGTGGCAGGACAGTTTGTCTCTGCCTGCCACAGTCTGAGGGAACCGGAATGAGCAGATACACCAGGTCTCACATCGTATGTATATATATCATATTCTATTTTGTATTCATGTATTATATATGAATGAAATGAATCTGTATTCCTTGTAAAAAAAACAACAACAAAAAAACATGTTCTTAGCAGTTTGTTTATAACTGTTAATTTGTTTATTTGTATGTATTTTTGTATAGATGTTACAACTATACATAGCTTTGGCAATACTGTATGTAAATATGGTCATGCTAATAAAGCTTTTGAATTGAATTGAATTGATTTATTTTAAATCACGGGACATTAGAAATAAAGCAAACATTTCAAAAATAAAGAAAGATAAATAAAGAATAGAAGAAACATACTATAACATATGCTAGAGCTACTACTAGTGTTATGTTTTTATTGTTGCACATTTAATTATTTGAATGTTGTTGGTGGTGTTTTGTTCTTGTTTCTCCCGCATGAGGGCAGCAACGCCTCTGGCGGGCTGCTAATCTACCGCTTCGATCCACAGCGAAGAAGAAGTTCCCGATGCAACAGCTAGGCATCAACATGCCTGCTGCTGTGATTATGGAGGAAAATTATGATAAAGTATTGGAGCAGTGTGAAGCTCAGGAGCTGGAGGTAAGCACTGAATCCCAAAATATATTATTTCTCGCGACAACAATAAATGCTGCCTTACAGGTTAGCTTGAAGGCATGGCAGTAGTGTTTCTGACAGCCAGCCCTGCACCAGATGTAGCTAACGTTATGGCTAATAAGCTAGCTTGTTTTCACTTCTCTAAACCTGATTTTGCTCTCAGTCAAAGTAAATGATTCTATGAGTTCTACGACATAAACGAATCAGTGCTATACTCACAATGCCAGCAAAACAAACAGTACGTTTAGCTTGACTATCTACTGAAACAAGCTAGCTAGTTAGCTTACATTTGATAGCCAGGCGTTGTTTGTGAAGAGAAGCAAAAACTAGTGTATTTATTTATCTGCATAACGTAAAAGATAGTTGCTTGGTTCACTGTAACCTTGTGACTGACTCATTACTTTGAGGGCAACATTGTAAGGTAACGCTATGGAGGCAAAGCTATACTGTTAGCCAAAGCTAAAGAACACACTAACATGATTTAACAGACCGAACGGTATGTCCCAGCTACACTACCACACGCAACGGAGCTTAGGCTATCAGTGGATTACATTATGGATTGATGTGGGAAATACTCTTTTGGTTTGTTGCTAATATGTAGCTTCACTATTTAATTTCTCACCTGCATTTGTGTTCACCAGGCTCCAGGGGGCATTGCAACACCTCAAGTGTACGCTCAGCTGCTGTCGCTCTATTTACTGCATAATGACATGTAAGTACCATTATGTCCTCTTTATTCACACATTACATATTATGGGTAGGGCATTATCTCATTTGATTCTAAGACTTTTGCATTATGTGTTGCCTTTTCCAGAGGTGGAAAAAGTACTCAAATGTTGTACTTAAGTAGAAGTTCCAAAGAGCAGGTATACTCTTTTACAAGTAAAAGTCCAGCATTCAAAGTATTTCTTAAGTAACAGTGCACAAGTATTAGCATCAAAATATAGTGAAAGTACCAAAAGTAAAAGTAGTCGTTGTTTGATTGGTCCATTTCAGAATCATATATATGATATGTTTTATAATGATTGATCATGAAAGTGTTCTCAAAGCTGGTAAAGGTGCAGCTAGTTTGAATGACTTTGTATACTGCAGGGTAGCTGGTGGATTTACTCCAGGTGGAACTAAAGTCTGATTTAACACTTGATTATATTTCACATCATTCATCCACATCTGTTAAGTAACTAAAGGTATTAAATACATGTAGTGGAGGAAAAGTACACCATTTACTTCTGAATTGTAGTGGGGTAGAAGTACAAAGTAAAATCATATTGAAATATTCAAGTAAAGTACAGGTCCCTCACAATTGTGCTTAAGTACGGCACTGTGCTATGACATAGTACGTGGCTAGCTTAACAACTGATACATTTGGTTTGGGAGTCGATGTGTGTGTTGCCACAGTACTGTATCTGAAGTCTGTCAGGAATAACACTGCTGCCTGCTGCTGCCCAAACCTGCACGTTTCAAAGTGTATTTTCTGACCGGTTGGTTCCAACAGGAATAATGGCAGGTATCTCTGGAAACGGATTCCCCAAGCAATCAAATCGGTAAGCATTAAAAGACACAAGGAGACATAGATACACGTGTTTGTCCTAATTGTGCTGCTTCATATGGTAGTTATTAAACGTACCAATTTCCAACTCTAAGATGCTGTTCACACGTATATCCTATGGTATAGAACTTCTCTTCAGAGGCTCAGCTCTGACGGACGTTGCTCTCTACATCAGCACCAATATGATTTGGTGTTTTAACGCTGTGAACCCATATTACTTTCAGATCCATTGTTTTCCTAGACCCTATAATCATAGTGACCTCATGTTTAACTGAAATATAAGTCATTTACACCTGCACCACTATTGGATAATAACAGCCATGCTTTAAAGCAGTAAGAGCTCAGAAATAAATGTTCAGTATCTCACCGTAATAATTCCATAACTCAGAAGAGTCAAAAATACGCAAGTTGGATTTCTTTGATAATTTAAACTTATTTAAAAACAACTGGAAATAAATAGATTCAGCTGACTGGGTAGCTGCATACGACATGTTTCAAAGTGCCCACAGCTGTTGACAATATTAGGGGGCTTCAAATACTAGATATATTGAAATATATATATTTGTACAACCTCTTCTCTGTAAACGGACTACAGTCGAGGTTTCACTGAATCTTTGTAACGTGACTGAGTCATTCAGGGTCATGATTGATTGTCTCTGTCATGATCTGTATGGTACAATATGTTTTCAAATACATTAACTGAAAAGTGTGAAAAACGTTTACATGTGCCGGCTGTTTTATATTTAATGGACAGGTCACTTGAAATGTTGAAGTAGTGTGATTTAATATCCTATCATTTGGGCGGGACTGCATACTAAATGCTTTTAAAATGCCTTTCCACTTACTGTTTACAGGCAAACCCTGAATTAACATCTATCTGGGCTGTTGGCCAACGCATTTGGCAACGGGACTTTCCAGGGGTCTACACAACCATCGCAGCCTTCCAGTGGACAGAGAACATCCTTCCAGTCATGGAGGCACTTCGAGGTAACAATAAGGTCTTCAGTGAAGATTCCTTTGTGTCCTTCAAGCTCCTAAGACTTTTCAACACTTGATAAACATGATATTCACACATTTGGCTGTGACGAAAATGTAGCAAAATTCCATGTTGGGAAATTGATATAAATAGGATATTTGATTTCCTACACTAAAAACAGCTTAAAGGTGGGGTATGTCATTTATTTCAGATACACTTGTTGTTATATTCCATGGAATGCTCTTAACATCCGATAGCAATGAATATCTTAAATGCTTTGACAAGAAATCCATAAAGAAAAGTCATCTGTGGAAGCCGTGGTTCTGTAAAAAGCACGACCAATCATCTGAGCCGGCTAAAGTAACTGGATGGCCTACCTGCCTGTCAGCCTTCCATCTGTGCACAAACTTATCTCGTGCCCTCATTGGTCATGTGTGCGTTCCTGTGTGTTGGAGGAGAGGCTCTGTGAGGAAGTGGCAGATTCTTTCCGGCTGTGTATTTTCACCTTTAAGCTATCATTTAACCCAGGAGAAAATAACATGTTGGAATGTAGGAATAAATGAGACTCTTGATAACACCTTTTCATTATCGTAGCGGGGCATATATGTTGAAGGCCAGTTCAGGTGGTAACATATGGTTGCAGTTGTTTGGGTTCCTGCATCATGTGATGCTTAACTTGTGCAAGAGTTTAAGAATAGCTTCTCCCTGTTGTTTACGGTTCTACTTGTTGATGCCATGAATGGTGACGTACAGTAAGCCATCATTTGCTTCCTGGTGGGTGTGGGAAGTTAAGAGTGTTTGAATGTAAATGCACACATTCTACTCTTTTGCAAATATTTTGATAAAGCCGTTTTAAAAAAGGCATAAAGAACTGATATTCATAATGAAGGTCTTGTTAACAAGTACATTTGTATTTACAAGCATGCCATGTTGTAACATCTCTCAACTTGTCTGACAACAGTCCTCAACACACTTTTGATAACCTGCATAATTGAAGAACATTTACCTACAAATAGTTTTTTTTTAAATGTAACCTACACATCATTTATGATTGAATAATGATGTTACTTTGGTTGATATACATTTATTACTGTCGGAAGTATAGAAAATGACAAAGTTACTACATTTTTGTTGTGATCTAAATAAATGATATCAATGGCAAACTAGGTAATATGCAACAAATGAAACAACACGGCAGTCACAGGATGTTGACATAGACTTGTTTACTAATAAGATTGAGCTCCCTCTCTGCTGAGCCAGTCACATGGACCCGTGTTGTCTCGCTCTGTCCACCACTGATGGAGAGGAGAAGCTGGGACAAGTGACACATGCAGCACTTAGTAGGAGGGGGCCATTTCTGTGAAAAGATCCCGAGGCAGCAAGCAGGCAGGAATGTGTGCTCTCGTTGGTGGAAGCTATCAGATGTCACCAGCTGTGAGGGGCTGGTATAAAGGACAGAGCTGCCACCTCCCAGAATAGATATCAGCTTTTCACAAGCAGCAGCACACGCCAAGGAGAAGCTCCAGGAGTCTGACCTTGTTTTTGGTAACTTTTTAAAAACCAACAAAGGGCACAACTTGTATTTTTCTCTCCTAAAATAAGAAAACCTACTGGTCTAACGCTAGGCAGTGACATTATTATGGACGTTCAGAGGACAGGGTCTATTGTCCGGGCCCCAAGCCCAATGGATAGCCTGGAGAAGCAGCTGAGCTGCCCCATCTGCCTGGAAATGTTCACCAAACCTGTGGTGATCCTGCCCTGCCAGCACAACCTGTGCCGTAGCTGTGCCAGCGACCTCTACGACTCACGCAACCCCTACCGCTTCTCCGGGGGCGTCTTCCGCTGTCCTACCTGCCGCTTCGAGGTTGTGCTAGACCGTCATGGTGTGCATGGGCTCCAGCGTAACCTGTTGGTTGAAAATATTATCGACCTCTATAAGCAGCAGCAAGAAGGGAGCAACAGCGGGAGCACAGAACCCGCCCTGAAGCCTAAAGAATCCAAAGAGCCCATGTGCCAAGAACACGAGGACGAGAAGATCAACATCTATTGCACTACCTGCCAGACACCCACCTGCTCCATGTGCAAAGTGTTTGGCCAGCATAAGGACTGTGAGGTGGCACCTTTAGCAAGTGTTTACCAGACCCAGAAGAGTGAACTGAGTAATGCTATCGATACCCTGGTAGCTAGCAATGGCCGCCTGCAAGCCCTGCTCAACCAGATGGAAGATGCCTGCCGTGCTGTGCAGGAAAACGCTCAGTGTGCTAAGCAAGGTTTAGCGGAACGCTTTGACCTGCTATACGCTGTCCTGGAGGAGCGCAAGACCATTCTACTGGAGCAGATTGGAAAAGAGCAAGACGAAAAGGTGGCAGCACTGCGGGCGCTGTCTCAGCGCTACAGTGAGCGACTGCAGACCAGTTCAGAGCTGACGGACACTGCTGTGAGGGCGCTGGAGCAGGGGGGGGCTGCGGAGTTCCTGCTGGCCTCCAAGAGCCTCATCACGCAGACCAAGGATGCATCTAAAAGCTCGCTGGGGGAAGACCGGCCAGAGCCAGGCTTCGAGAAGATGGACCACTTCACTTTGTCGACGGAGCATGTTGAGGCAGTGCTGGCAAAAATGGACTTTGGAGTGGTTGATGATGATGAGTTTGAGGATGCAGAGGAGGAGGAATAATGAAAATCTAACTAGTTGCGGACTTGTAGAAAAAACTACAACATGTGCCTTTGAAGGTTTTTGACCCAATTGTTTATGGCAGGGACTGCATTCGATGTCCAAGGTGATGGTGGAGGTGGGCGCCTTGCCCATACGTTCAGTGCAATACTTTAATGACATATTCATTGTTTTTCTTAACTCTTTTTATACTTTTGTACTTCTGAGCCAGTTAAATGGAGAAATTGGTCTAGATCATTGTTAAAATAACATGTCTGAAGATTGATTACACATTGTGTTCCTTACATGTTTCCTTTGATATTAGTTATTTGTGTTTTTCTCACTTTGTCCAAATTTGTGTTGAACTGGTGATCAGCTGATCTGTAATCACCAAATGTGCCTTCAATGGAATGTGGAATAAAGCTGCATGATGTTAAGCTCCTATTTGCTTTATTTGCCAAACTTAAACATTACGTTTAAGGTTAGGAACATATAAAGGAAGACCCAGTATTATTTTAGGCTTTGGAGTGCTTCCAACTAAATAGTTCCCAGTCTATGCTGCTCTTACTTGGCAATAGTCTGAATTTAAAAATAAAAGCCCTTGCCATGTGTGCTTTGCCTTTGCTGGTTAAAAGTGGGGGCTATTTTTAAGAGGTGAGAGGGTGAGATGATAGCAGCCCTGGAATAGACTCGGGGAAGGACAGGCCAGGTCCTGTTTCTCCTCCATAAAACTCTGTCCTCCCACTCATGGACGTCTTGCTCAGCAGCTCTGGAGTGCCAGAGGGCCACGCTAAGAAAGGCCGCTCCATTTGCCACACGAGTCATCTCCCAACGGTCAAAAGGCCATGGTAAAAATACATGTCTGCCTGAGGACTGGGTTACAGAAAAGCCCCCAGAGATGACATGCATGGCTGTGTTGGGAGCATTTGCTCAGAGTCCACATTTTGTTTCTAGTTCACAACCAGGTGCGAGGAAGTTATTCAACACAGCAGGGAGTCGGGGTTATGCAGTTTGATAGGTGCTGCACTAACATGGAGTTTTATACTAACTAGAGCAAAGGGAAAGCAACTCTTTCAGTCCTCTGTCAGACACAACAATGAGCAGACAATACTGTTGTATCCACAATATTCTGGAACCAGACCTTTAAATAGTCTGCTTTAATCAGCATCATGGCTAAATGCCAACTTTAATTAAAACCATAACAAAATGATTCATAAATATTTTCAGAATGAGAAACATGTTTTTTTAAAGGTCCCATGTCATGGCCATTTCCACTGATCATAATTCCATTGTTGAGGTCGACTAGAATACATTGTTCAATGTTCCAAACTCACATTGGTTTCTCACAGCATCTCTGTATAGTCTGTGTATTCACTCTCTGTCCTACACGGCTTGTTGGTGCTCCCCCCTCCCTGTGAGCCCAGTGGCCGTCTGTGAGACAGCAAGACACCACGGAACTCAGCCTGGGCACGCACACACACACACACACACACACACACACACACACACACACACACCACACACACACACACACACACACACAACCCGCAGCCTGGCTGGGAGTTTGTGTGTGTGCCCAGGCTGAGTTCCGTGGTTACTCGCTGTCTCGCACCAGTGAGCCAGCTCAGTGTCCCGCTCCGCTCCTCGTGTGTGTGTGTGTGTGTGTGTGTGTGTGTGTGTGTGTGTGTGTGTGTGTGTGTGTGTGTGTGTGTGTGTGTGTGTGTGTGTGTGTGTGTGTGTGTGTGTGTGTGTGTGTGTGTGTGTGTGTGTGTGTGTGTGTGTGTGTGTGTGTGTGTGTGTGGTGTGTGTGTGTGTGTGTGTGTGTGTGTGTGTGTGTGTGTGTGTGTGTGTGTGTGTGTGTGTGTGTGTGTGTGTGTGTGAAGAGCTTCATAACAAGGGGACGGGTAATAACCAGAAAAGCATGACATGGGACCTTTAACACATATGATGAGTTTGCCTTGGTGTATATGGTGCACACATAAACAGTCAAAGAAGATAAATTGTAAGAAAAGGACCAAAAATAATATTTATTTATAATATATCTACTGGCGAACTGGAAGCCTCTTGGACAGCAAAGTGCTCTTGACAAATCTCCGGCCTTCCCCATCACAGCTGTCTTTTCTCATCCCACTTGTTATTGTTACTGCTGCAACAGACTGGCTGTTGGTACACACACACCGTTGCTAGGCTATAAAACACCAAAGGCCATAACCCTGAGGCTTTTACGTGATAGCTGCAGGAGCAGCACAAATACGTGCCGGTGTGTGAGCTTTGTTGGGCCTGCCACTCTCAAAAGCTATCTCCACAAGCTACTGCACCATGTCAAAGTCAGGCAAGATAAAGGTGCCAGCTTTGACATGTTAGAAGTCTAAGCCAGTAGCTGTTGATAAAGACTTCAGTGGTGTGTAGTGTAAGCCCTGCTCAGCATACAACATCCATGCCTCATCTTTGGAATGCTTCAATTAACATGATCTATTTTTAAACGTTCATGATTGTGGAAAGTTGTATGTGCTTATTTGTTTTAGCTCATAAGTTCATCATAATCAGATCACAGTTTATTTAACAACAAATGCACCATTTGATTTCAATCAAACCCAGATGTGAGAAGCAATCATACGCAGACAATCCAGTTTATTTATTTCAACCTCAAACACACTCCTGTGAGTTCTGAAATGGTTTGTGACTGTTTTTGGGGAGAGCAGCAGAAACAGGAGGGGAAGCCTCTGCTTATAACTCAAACACACATTACCTATATTTGCAAGAACAGGAAAATAGAAAGTAATCAAGACTGTTTCTATCTGTAAATAAAAGCGAATGATACGTGTTTATGCTCCGTGATTTGAATTTGGTTTGTGCTTTGGACCTTGCTACACCCTTACACCACCTTTTATGAATATCAGGCGAGAGTCAACGATCATAACCACGTTGAAAACACAATCCTAGTTCCTTCGTAGAAGCGCTCACCTAACATGATACCACCCTTAGTCCCCTCTGTCTGCTAATGATCAAAGCATAGCACTTTTATTCAGTGTTTGTTTTTTCTTCAAACAGCCCCAGGCTTCAAAACCTTGGCCTGTCCCTTGTTACTGGTGTTACTGGTTGTTTCTCACAGTGTAGAACCTTGTGCTAATTAGCAACACAAGGAACATGACTCTGAAATAACATGTAAGTTGCTGTTGCCCCAGTGCTGGATGCTCTTTAAATAGAGCGCAGTCTCAGCGTGCATGTTAGAGTGTGATCTGAATGTCCCTTTGTTGATGCGTCCTTCAGAGAGCACGCGGCAGAGGGCCTACAGTCTGGTGGCTCAGGCCTACACCTCCTTGGCGGCAGACGACTTCGCTGCCTTCGTGGGATACTCTGTGGAAGAGGCAGTAAAGGGTACGTTTACATCCACACAGGAAATGTCACCGTATCACTGTTATTGTGTAAAAAACACATTACATTCAGATCTACAGGTTTAACGGCACTATAGAATCATCTGGACCGAGGTAAGATAGTTTGTTATGCTAACTCCACGGCGGCTAATTGTGCATTATTAATCTACTGGTATAGTTATGTATTGTGACAATTCATGTGTTTAAATCATTCCTTAGGTAGTGGTTTGTTACTGTAGTTCAGCATTTCTTTCTGACGGAGCAAACAGTCAGCAGATGGCTGACATCAAACACATCGCACGTCTTGATGTCAACCTCTCCCTCGTTAACTTTCCATTTTTTAAAAGAACAAAATGTAATCTCCAAATCATTTTTCCCCTTTATGTATTGGTCATGGGATGACTGTTCCAATCAGTTACACAATAGTGCCTTCTGACCATGTTTAAAAGGTTTAGAGTGAAATAGTTAGTCGTTCACTCTACCAATCAACAGGTTGCATGTTCCAGTATCCTCTAAAGATGTCTGACTTCCTGTTAATGACGTCACATTCCCAACCGCAATTTGTACGGTGATGAATTGAATCTTATTGCCATTAAACACACATTTCTACATTTGCTGATGAGGCTTGTGTTCTTCTCCTGTCTTCAGGGGTGGTGAGTCAGGGCTGGCAGGCCGACCCTGCTACCAGGATGGTGATGCCCAAAAAGCCCGGTAGGTGGCAGTATTGCTCTCTTCAACTGTTCACATCTGTTCTGTTGCCTAAACTGTCTTCTCTTCAGGATGAATGCCGAGCCCACCTTCTCCTGTATACAATCAGACACACTGACACTGTTGGAGCAGGGATTAAAAAACAATCAATTATATTTTATTTTCCTGGAATCTCTTGAAATATGTGATTTGCTAAATCTGTTCTTGTTTAAGATCCATATTTCCCTCATCCATTCCCTTCCTTTTATTCTACTGTGTTTCTTTCTACCACATCATCACATGTCCTCACCAGTTATTGATCGCTCTGTGTCCCAAGAGAAAACTTCAGACTTATGCTCAGTGTCCTCTAACAGAGAGGAGGAGGAGGCCTGCTGTAAGCATCCAACATATTTGCTAAAGCATCTGCTGCGCACATGTCCGACTCAACAGGCTAACCCACTCGACATTAATCCTCATGCCCCCCCCCCCCCCAAACCATCCCTCCACAGCACCAGTGGTTCTAAATAGTGTTTAGGAATTTAGGTTGTTGATCTCACACAGGAAACCATTCTGATGATTCTGATGATATGCAAAGAGTAATGATCTCCAAGCACATGTAGGTAGTGTTGTTAAACAGGTCCGGGGGGGGGCAGTGGGCAGTGGGCTCATATGTCACAGTGCGGTTAACTTAACCTGCTGAGTCAGTCTGAGTTAAAACACGTGCTGCTGAGCCAGCAACTTAAATCAGGGAGAAGAAGATCAATGGTGCTTGGCACAAAGAGAATCCCCCTCCTCTGACTCAGCCTCTCCTCCTCTCCCCACAGATCCTCCCCCCGTCTCATTGGTTCCAAATGAGCAGCAGTTGGCCAGACTCACTGACTACGTGGCTTTCCTCGAGAACTGATAACCCACCAACACCACTGCCACACTTTTTCGCTCGCCCGGTACAGAGGGGGATATATGTGTGTAAAGACTCTTCTTTCAGCGATGTACCAAAAACACACACCACCATCTCGATGCATGAGCGCTGCAAGCTCCAAAATGCCTATTTGTGTCACTCACTAGCTTCCCCTGATAACGTTACAATCTTTCAGATGTTGTATTATATTCTTCTTTCTTTGGCTCTGTGAAACTCAGCTGATGTATACATGAATATAAAAGAGAAACATGTTTGTCATCACTGTCAGTATGTGTTATTGCTAAGACAACACACAATAGAAACCGTACTGTGCAGGTGGTCTTAAAAGAATCCCCCTCACACGTGTTGCCAGGTGACAGAAGGCTCTGCAGACGCACATCAGTGTGAGGATTTCAGTCGTCAGGCCTCATATTTTGAACTTCATGTTTTGACGGGTGAATAAATATTATTTTGTTTCTATTTAAGTATTCTTGTATTGCTTTAAGAACGAAGGATGGTTCATTTAAAGGTGTCCAACATTAAAATACATTTGGCCTACCTACAAAAGAGTATTAGGCCTAGGCATAAGGGAAAATATGCTTTTCAAAAATGTATTCCAAATATCAAGAATAATCGTTAAACTTTTGAGAATCAATCAAACTTGGAACGTATGCCTACACTTGAACCATTACATGGGCATTCAATATTATGGTAAAGTAATTGATTGCTATTTTCTACATTACACCCATATAACAGTGGTAATATACCCATAAGACACATTATTAAACCATTGTTTGTGTGTAGCCTTTATTTAACCAGGTGAAGCCGCTTGAGATCAAAAGATCTCTTTTTCAAGGGTGACCTGCAGGACATTAGTTACACATGTAACATAAAAACAACAGAACAACAATAAGGATGACATACAACATAATGTACAGGGTACAGTTTACAAACTCTATTTACAGTGACAGGTACCATGAGTATCAAACAGCATGTCACCCAGCTGAGTTTTAAAATGATGCAGGGGAACCAAAGTGCTCAGTTTTAAACATGTTTGCAGACTGTTCCAATTTAGTGGAGCTGCACAACTAAAAGCTTTCTTCCCTAAGACAGTCCTAGCACTTGGCACATTTAATAAAACAACATCATGAGATCTCAGGCAATACGTACTTTCAATTCGTCGAGAGATCAGAGAGCAGATATAAAAAGGTAGTTTACCCAACATGGCTTTATAGATGAACATGTACCAATGACTGAGCCTCCGTACAGTTAGTGAAGGCAGACCTGCCTTGGCATACAGGGTACAGTGATGAGTAAGTGCTTTACAGTTAGTAACAAATCTCAGGGCACTGTGATAGGCGGCATCTAACTTTTCCAGGCAATGGGCAGGTTCATTCATATAGATCAAATCACCATAGTCCAGCACAGGTAAAAAGGTCACAGAGACTAGCCTTTGTTACACTGTTACACCAGTATTACTTTTATCACACTTATGTTGTTACACTGTTAGTAGAACCATATAACACCATGTAAAAGCAATATGACACCTATATTACACTAATTACACCCTTAGACTCATATAACACTGTTATTGAACCTATAATCCACTTATTAGAACCATGTTGCACTGTAATTACACTATTATCACACCCATTGTACACATGGACACAGCCTGTCAAAATGTATCCCAAAGGATACAGAAACCATTCAAGGGTTGAGGCCAACGTTATTTGCAACATTTAGTCTTTAATCTCGAAATGCTAAATGAAGAAAATGTTAGTTTGTCATTTACCTGCATCAACAGTCACATAATGTGTGAGGATGCATATTCCAGCTACCAAGCAGTAACTTCATATCTATTGTGGCTGGTCGATATGTATACCTTGAGTTGCACTTACACCAAGCTTCAGTCCACAAGCATGTCTGAGCACGAGTACAGCCAGTTTCAAAAGGATAAAACATGCGGAAAATACACAATTTTCAAATGTAACGATAACATTACAATCAAAGCTCTGTGTCTGTAATTAACTTGAAGGAACATCATGGAGAGGTGAAGGACATTGCAAAGGCATATCTGTCTGCCATCTGTTCCTCATTTCCAGGAAATAGATGGCTGGTGGTAAGAAAAATCCCCACTTCTTATTTACTTGATTTGATCTGCATATAGCTTGAAGTGGCAGACATTTGATGTGATTTAGCGTGACATCAGAGCCATTCCTTGTCTGTGGTGAAGCAGAACTCGTTTATTTCATGACATGGTTTACTTTGTTTTCAAATTGTCTCATTAGTGACCACTGCACACACAGAAATTGCCATTGTGTTGACCTTAACTGTGAAGGTTCTTAATTTGTTACTTAAAACCAAGACTGTACTTCATTCCTTTATCATTCAGTATTCATTTGTTTCAGTAATACAATCAATGCATCAGATTGCTTTCACCTATTGATAGACATGTTTGTGTGCTTGTTGTTTAAACTGGTGTTGACTTAGCCATGTGTTGCCTCAGTCAGTCATGTGTGAGCGTGAGAAGGTCACTGACCCCGATCACTCCTCTGTGTCCGTCACATCCAGACTAAATGTGTTCACAGACACCCCCCCCACTATGTTAGCCTGATGAAATGCTCCACTGAAGTTGCACAGCCGGAGATAGGTATGTATATCAGAGCAGAAATCAAAGTGACATGTACCTCAATGTGGACATGTATGCAAGTAAAACTCAAATCTAAATATCCAATGAGATGATCGGCTGTCCTTTGAGGCGTGTACAACTACAACAGGTTCAATCCCTGTATGGTCCAAATGTGTTCTATGACCATAAAAAGGGTAAAAATAATTGAGCTAAAGGCCTCTTTAATTATAGTGATAAATAAATGTTGATTTTAATACATATATTTGTTTTTCTACATTTCTACAGTTCTGTCTGGATTTATTTTCACTGTTATTAAGGTAGCATATCATTTCAAGAATAGCATAAAGTACATTATGTTTAAAACCTGATTCTCTGTCTGCAGTCATTTGAAATATTAAACTCATAATGATGGTTATAAAATGTAATACATCAATAATAACTGTTCTTGATGATAGAACCTAGATAATGAAAACACTTATTAAAAGTAGTATGGTTTATACAAAGCTAAATGCAGACATAAGTATATGTCTGCTCTGTTCAATAATGTTATTTGTTCCCCTGCATGCATTTCTTCTGCTAGAAAAAAACTTTCTCAGCACTTCACATGCTGTGAATAAAACGTGTTTTTAATTATATTAACACTGACAGGTAGATGAGTCACAAACACAGGACATCTGGGAGGCTCATAATAAGCTCATTTGAAAACCCTGAGTGAGCGTCCTGTAAACTAAATGAGGTGATTATGCTCTTTAAAAGCCTTTCAGAGCAGTAACACTGAGTGACTCTATGCGTGCGGATAAAAAACACAGTTTTACTAGTTCATAAAATATATAGAATATGTCAAGGAGTGTTGTGAAGCAGCTGGGAGAATGCTTTGAAGCAAAGGTCCTTTTTTTCAGAATCGGCTCTTAGTGTATATTGTTTACTGCTGTGGGTCCAACAGCGAGTCAGACAGTCACATGTTGCTTCAGAGAAGGCCAGGGAGTTTAGATGGCTCTTCAGTCCCATGCATGCATAGTCTAAGCCCTGCAAGGCAAGTGAGAAACATAAAGTCTGATGATCCTGTTGTTCAGTCTGATCTTAATCCCTTGTGTTTATGAGCAGGTGAAAAAAGGTTTTGCCAGGATCATATGTGATATTTTCAAAATCTGTGAAACAGTTAGAACAACAAAGTGTAGCCATGGGATAAATACATTTTGCGATCTTCTATTTTCTTCAGATTTTCCATTTGCTGTATTACCTCTCTTGGCCACATGAGGCTGAATGACATCACCACTCCTTGTTCTAAATACTGAAGGTCACATGTTTTGTAGCCAAAGGAAAAACATAAAAGAAATGTAGCATAACTTGCTAACACTCAGTATTTGCACATTATGTTTAGAGTGTACAAACAAACATATCTGGGAGATTCCAGTCCTATTAGTCTGTTAATGTTATTTCACCTGTTTTCATAAATGCAAGGTTAGAATATGGATTACTAGAAATCATTTTTTATATCAGAATAGCATCTCACGGCTTCCATACCAACCTCATTTTCAGCTTGAAAGGTTCCTCACAGAGGAAACAGCAGAAAGCAAAGGTTAAAGGTTCATTCATACAGTATTTAACACTTATAAGCTTCATTACTCCTTTTAGCAAAAGCTGGTTTTACCACGGAAAACCAAGACTAGGATGTTCTGTAATGACCTGCAGCTGCTGTTACATAAGTAACTGTCATCACTTAGAATCCCTGTTTGCAGACTTTCTCTCAGCTCCACACATGTGGCCTGCGCATTTCCGCCCAGACCTTCTTTTGAAGAGGCTGACATCACCGGGGGACATCACTCTTTATTATTAGTGCAATCCTCCTTTTTGTTAAAGAGGAACACAGAAGAAAACAGACAAGCTAATTATTAAAGTGTTGACCTTGTCATATTTTATACATCTATTTATTGCCTTTTTAATATTGGAATGTTTTAATGAAACAAAGAAACCCCTGGGGATCTTTTCCAGAGACATGCCTCTTCTGCAGATTTGAACAGGCTTTGGTGAGGTCATTTTTCCAGGAAGGACAAAGGTCACTCCTGCCTCTACATCTCTACATCATGTATGCCTGACACAAGGTTACAGGGCTGGGGGGGTGCTGCAGAGGGCTTCTCAGAGGTCGACACTTTAGGATCCCCCTTGTGCAACTGCACAACCTAATGGGAGGCCATCCACTGAAGATGTGGGTGGATCTATGATGGAGAGAACGCAAAGAGCGGGAAGTGAGAAGAACTGGAGGGTCACATCGTGGAGGAGGGTTGCAACGATATGAATGGTTCAAGCTGGCTGATATATTATCCTCATTTCCAGCTTCATATCAGCATGTAGTGTCTCTACTTTAAAGAGTCCTCTCCTGCTGATGTTCAGGTGTATATCAGTATCTAGTGTCTCTACTTTAAAGAGTCCTCTCCTGCTGATGTTCAGGTGTATATCAGTATGTAGTGTCTCTACTTTAAAGAGTCCTCTCCTGCTGATGTTCAGGTGTATATCAGTATGTAGTGTCTCTACTTTAAAGAGTCCTCTCCTGCTGATGTTCAGGTGTATATCAGTATGTAGTGTCTCTACTTTAAAGAGTCCTCTCCTGCTGATGTTCAGGTGTATATCAGTATGTAGTGTCTCTACTTTAAAGAGTCCTCTCCTGCTGATGTTCAGGTGTATATCAGTATGTAGTGTCTCTACTTTAAAGAGTCCTCTCCTGCTGATGTTCAGGTGTATATCAGTATGTAGTGTCTCTACTTTAAAGAGTCCTCTCTCAGGTGTATATCAGTATGTAGTGTCTCTACTTTAAAGAGTCCTCTCCTGCTCATGTTCAGGTGTATATCAGTATGTAGTGTCTCTACTTTAAAGAGTCCTCTCCTGCTGATGTTCAGGTGTATATTAGTATGTAGTGTCTCTACTTTAAAGAGTCCTCTCCTGCTGATGTTCAGGTGTATATCAGTATGTAGTGTCTCTACTTTAAAGAGTCCTCTCCTGCTGATGTTCAGGTGTATATCAGTATGTAGTGTCTCTACTTTAAAGAGTCCTCTCCTGCTGATGTTCAGGTGTATATCAGTATGTAGTGTCTCTACTTTAAAGAGTCCTCTCCTGCTGATGTTCAGGTGTATATCAGTATGTAGTGTCTCTACTTTAAAGAGTCCTCTCCTGCTGATGTTTAGGTGTATATCAGTATGTAGTGTCTCTACTTTAAAGAGTCCTCTCCTGCTGATGTTCAGGTGTATATCAGTATGTAGTGTCTCTACTTTAAAGAGTCCTCTCCTGCTGATGTTCAGGTGTATATCAGTATGTAGTGTCTCTACTTTAAAGAGTCCTCTCCTGCTGATGTTCAGGTGTATATCAGTATGTAGTGTCTCTACTTTAAAGAGTCCTCTCCTGCTGATGTTCAGGTGTATATCAGTATGTAGTGTCTCTACTTTAAACAGTCCTATCCTGCTGATGTTCAGGTGTATATCAGTATGTAGTGTCTCTACTTTAAAGAGTCCTCTCCTGCTGATGTTCAGGTGTATATCAGTATGTAGTGTCTCTACTTTAAAGAGTCCTCTCCTGCTGATGTTCAGGTGTATATCAGTATGTAGTGTCTCTACTTTATAGAGTTCCTCTCTTGCTGATGTTCAGGTGTATATCAGTATGTAGTGTCTCTACTTTAAAGAGTCCTCTCCTGCTGATGTTCAGGTGTATATCAGTATGTAGTGTCTCTACTTTAAAGAGTCCTCTCCTGCTGATGTTCAGGTGTATATCAGTATGTAGTGTCTCTACTTTAAAGAGTCCTCTCCTGCTGATGTTCAGGTGTATATCAGTATGTAGTGTCTCTACTTTAAACAGTCCTCTCCTGCTGATGTTCAGGTGTATATCAGTATGTAGTGTCTCTACTTTAAAGAGTCCTCTCCTGCTGATGTTCAGGTGTATATCAGTATGTAGTGTCTCTACTTTATAGAGTTCCTCTCCTGCTGATGTTCAGGTGTATATCAGTATGTAGTGTCTCTACTTTAAAGAGTCCTCTCCTGCTGATGTTCAGGTGTATATCAGTATGTAGTGTCTCTACTTTAAAGAGTCCTCTCCTGCTGATGTTCAGGTGTATATCAGTATGTAGTGTCTCTACTTTAAACAGTCCTCTCCTGCTGATGTTCAGGTGTATATCAGTATGTAGTGTCTCTACTTTAAAGAGTCCTCTCCTGCTGATGTTCAGGTGTATATCAGTATGTAGTGTCTCTACTTTAAAGAGTCCTCTCCTGCTGATGTTCAGGTGTATATCAGTATGTAGTGTCTCTACTTTAAAGAGTCCTCTCCTGCTGATGTTCAGGTGTATATCAGTATGTAGTGTCTCTACTTTATAGAGTTCCTCTCCTGCTGATGTTCAGGTGTATATCAGTATGTAGTGTCTCTACTTTAAAGAGTCCTCTCCTGCTGATGTTCCGGTGTATATCAGTATGTAGTGTCTCTACTTTAAAGAGTCCTCTCCTGCTGATGTTCAGGTGTATATCAGTATGTAGTGTCTCTACTTTAAAGAGTCCTCTCCTGCTGATGTTCAGGTGTATATCAGTATGTAGTGTCTCTACTTGAAAGAGTCCTCTCCTGCTGATGTTCAGGTGTATATCAGTATGTAGTGTCTCTACTTTAAAGAGTCCTCTCCTGCTGATGTTCCGGTGTATATCAGTATGTAGTGTCTCTACTTGAAAGAGTCCTCTCCTGCTGATGTTCAGGTGTATATCAGTATGTAGTGTCTCTACTTTAAAGAGTCCTCTCCTGCTGATGTTCAGGTGTATATATGTATGTAGTGTCTCTACTTTAAAGAGTCCTCTCCTGCTGATGTTCAGGTGTATATCAGTATGTAGTGTCTCTACTTTAAAGAGTCCTCTCCTGCTGATGTTCCGGTGTATATCAGTATGTAGTGTCTCTACTTGAAAGAGTCCTCTCCTGCTGATGTTCAGGTGTATATCAGTATGTAGTGTCTCTACTTTAAAGAGTCCTCTCCTGCTGATGTTCAGGTGTATATCAGTATGTAGTGTCTCTACTTTAAAGAGTCCTCTCCTGCAGATGTTCAGGTGTATATCAGTAGTGTCTCTACTTTAAAGAGTCCTCTCCTGCTGATGTTCAGGTGTATATCAGTATGTAGTGTCTCTACTTTAAAGAGTCCTCTCCTGCTGATGTTCAGGTGTATATCAGTATGTAGTGTCTCTACTTTAAAGAGTCCTCTCCTGCTGATGTTCAGGTGTATATCAGTATGTAGTGTCTCTACTTGAAAGAGTCCTCTCCTGCAGATGTTCAGGTGTATATCAGTAGTGTCTCTACTTTAAAGAGTCCTCTCCTGCTGATGTTCAGGTGTATATCAGTATGTAGTGTCTCTACTTTAAAGAGTCCTCTCCTGCTGATGTTCAGGTGTATATCAGTATGTAGTGTCTCTACTTTAAAGAGTCCTCTCCTGCTGATGTTCAGGTGTATATCAGTATGTAGTGTCTCTACTTTAAAGAGTCCTCTCCTGCTGATGTTCAGGTGTATATCAGTATGTAGTGTCTCTACTTTAAAGAGGCCTCTCCTGCTGATGTTCAGGTGTATATCAGTATGTAGTGTCTCTACTTTAAAGAGTCCTCTCCTGCTGATGTCTCCTGCAGCACCTCTTTTCACCCTATGTCTGAAACCAGAGCCCAGTCTGCTCTGATTGGTTAGCTGGCCGGCTCTGTTGTGATTGGTCAACCACTTAGAGATGGCTTGCCCCTTAGCCTATCACATACAATTTGTTGGATCGCTAGCCAATGGAAGCACAAGTGTTACATTATTGTTCCCCCACAGGTAGTTCTTTGTTTCAACAACAAACAAATCCATAAGAAATAACGCTTTCTTACAGGTTGGGGCCATGAATCACCAATTTAGTGGGAACTGACCCTGTTGCGATTATCCAACTGTGAACTGTGCGTGGTTCGGGTAGCAGTCCTGATGAATAGTGGTGAAATAAGCCACTTGTTCTTCAACTCCTTTTAGTCCATACACAAGTCCCAACAAAGTTCATGTGGAGTGTGGACTGGTACTTGGAGAGGTCCCAGTTCACCTCCTGGGCCCTGCCGTGGTGCCCTTGAGCAAGGCACCAGACAACCCCCTTCACCCCTCCACTCCCCATAGCTCCCCGGGCACTGTACACTAGCTGCCCACTAGCTGCCCACTAGCTGCCCACTAGCTGCCCACTAGCTGCCCACTAGCTGCCCACTAGCTGCCCACTAGCTGCCCACTAGCTGCCCACTAGCTGCCCACTAGCTGCCCACTAGCTGCCCACTGCTCCTGGTACTAGGATGGGTTAAATGCAGAGGTCACTGTGTGTGCTGTGCTCTGCAGGTGTGACCATTAAAGAGGGTTTCATCCTCCAATTATATTCTAGTATGTTCCCGCAGCAGAAAAGAGAGTGTTCTGGACACGGTGTCGTCGCAGGGACACAAGCTCAGCCTCGGGGTCCGACTGACAGCAGCCTAGGATTGGGTCTGGCTCTGCCGAAGATATGTGTGTGAGAAGAACTTCATCTGGAGAGAACATTGGGATTTAGCCTTTGCAGACCTACATGCACAAAAAGCATAATGGGACCTCTTTAAGATTTAAAAGAGAGAGAAAATGATTGAAAAGCGTAACAATCTTCCTGCATGAAGTTCTGCTGAGCATCATGTGTTGTTTGCAATGTACCGAGGACCAGGGCCGCCTTAATGCACGGGCTGACCTGGGCTGAAGCCCAGGGGCCTACGGAGATCAGGGGCCTATCATGAGCCAATAAAAAAGTTTAAAAAAAAATGTAAATTAAAAAAAAAAAAGTTTTTTATTTCGGATGTTTTTAAAAAACATTTAAATAAACAAAGTCTTGGCTTTCAGAATATGAAACTTTTATTTCCAAAATCACACAATAAATACATTTTTGAAGCTTGTAAAGGGAAGATGACAGCTCTCACTCGCCACTCAGTCCCCCTCCCTCCAGCTGAAATTATGAATGTAAGGCGTATAGTAATCATAGATAACACGGCAGGGTCCATTACAGTTTGTTTTCATCTGGTTTCAAATAAACAAAGTCTTGGCTTTCAGAATATTAAACTTGTTTCGGCAAATTCAGATGATAAATACAACGTTGAAGCTTCGGCATAATTACAAGCGGAGAACGGAGTAACTTGACGTCACAGCAGGCATAACAACAGCCGGTGTTTCTCGTGAGCGTTTTCCCCGGGAAACAAACACAATACACACAAATGCAAAAATACACAAACACACACGTATACACACACACACACACACTCGTGAGCTTCCCCCAGACCAGTAATCCAAACGCAAATATCTTCCCTCCTTAGTATTTTGATCATTTGCTCCGCTAATCAATCAGATCGATGGATTCCAGAGATTTTTATCAAAACTTATGACTCCGAAACAGTCAGTGGGCACCACTTCACAGCGAATTAGAATGAGAATATGTTTCACATGTGACTTATTCAAATTGCGAGTGATTGAGTGACAGATGAAGGTTGTTTAGGAGAAAATGTCGGAGAAGAAAAAGTTTGAGAGTGGCGCTCGGAAAAGGAAATTGTTGAGGGAAAAGGAGTTTCGAGACAAGCAGCTATTACAAAACATGCCGAAGCTTACAGGTTATTTTAAACCTGTAGGCCAGGATGAGGAGGAAGGACAGATGAGTTCTGTACCGAGCGGCAGCGGTGCCGGCCGCGGGGCCTCGGAGCCAAGTAGGCCGTCTGGTTCTGATAGCGATGGAGTAGCGGGAGAGGAAAAACAGACAGGAGGGATGTTGGAGGAGATGGGAGGACGACGAGGACTTGCTACGTGGAGGGGAGCCAACGGCAACCAGACAAATACACGAGGGAGGCCCGATACATCACTCATCTGGAGGAGAGGACCAGGCGCGCGTAGAGCAGAGTGGAGAAGTGCGATCACAGAGCCTGCCGAGGCTATAAATGACTTTGATTTGTTGTTTAAATAGGGGGCCTACAAAACCTATCAGCCCCAGGGCCTGATGGCAGGTTAAGGCGGGCCTGCCGAGGACTATACAGAGTACATTACAGAACATTAGTTTATTTGTTTGAATGGTTCCTTGACAGATTTGTGGTATGTCTGTGATGTGTGTCTGAGTTATGACCAGTGGTGGATGAAGTACTCAGATGTTTCAATCTTTACTTTAAGTACCAAACACATCTTGAAGTAATGATTATGCAGAATGGCCCTTTTCAGGTTAATATATATGAATTTATGGGAATATAATTATTGATAAACATGACTCAAATGTTGCAGCTGATAAAGGGGGAGACCTTCATTTTTAATTAAGTAACAAGTATATATATATACAAAAGTGGAAAGTACAACAACTAACTTGAATGGATACATAAATAGAGTTGTTTTTAGTTAAATGTAATGGAAGAGAAGAGAAGAGATCAAAATACCACAGGGAGCGGTGTTCAGTTGCAGTTGGCATTATTTAAGGGACTGACATGACACTGCCACTATAATCAGATACTAAAAAGCTTTATAGACAAGTTTATTCATCTTTTGTCATAAGAATCAATATTTGGATAAGAGGAGAAAAAGCACATTTTTCTTTTCCCCCACATGTCCCTTTGCTCCTCCTCGGAGGGGGGGTGCTGTTTAAAAGTTTCAGCAGTACAAGCTCCCTCACATCCACAGAGAAATGTTTCCATGTGGGACGATGAGTCATGAGCAAGAGACCAGAGAAGAGTCCAAGAGGATGTGGGAGAGTGAAGAGAGTGATGAGACAGGGGGGGGGGGGGTAGAGAGAGGAGGAGGAGAGAGATGGTGGGAGGAAGAGTGTGGAGGAAGAGTGTAGGAAACATTTGAAAAAAGAATTTCTGTTGAGTGCCAGGTGGACACATATCTGAGACAAACAGTGGACATTAATGACAGCTGGAGTAAATGTACATTCTCCAGCATTACATTGTTGAGGCTATAGGATTGTTACAGATGGCAGCATGGCTACATTCAAATGGTATGTGTGTCGAGTGGTGTAAACAAAGTGAATGTGTGTCATTACCAGCCACACTCTGATTCTGCTGCCTCAGGGATCCATCAATCACTAATGTTTACCCTGACCTAGCATGAAACATAAAATGTTCTAGAGGGAAGAATGTGCTTTTAACTATAGACAAATCATTAATTAAGGACTCTCCAAACCCATGCAGTACCAGGTCCTGCATCTCGGACAAGACCATGAGAACCAACAGACACTCGTCTCACGAAGGGAGAATTCGATTTCTCCCTGCAGCTGTTTTCCAAGTGACCTCAGTAAGAGTTCCCAGATAATGGCCACAGGCCAACGCATCTCTCTTTCAGGGAGATGTCCTAATCCTCTGGTGAAAGTCAACACATCCAGCAGGCCTTGCTTTGGCTTGAACTGTCCTGCTGCCTGCCGAAAACTGTGAGGGTCTTTCATGAGCCCACCTTCATCATGTCCTGCTCCTGGGGACGTCACATTACATTAAGTGTCGGAAATAATAACTGTGTGAAGTGAGGACACACAATATGTTGGCTTTTTGTTCAGCTTTATAGCTCTTATTTAACCACTTACATTGTCGTTTTTAAGATGGGAGAATTACCCATGCCGTTGTGAGCTCGGCATTGAAGCACATTTTTGTTGTGACCAAACTGTTTTACTACAACTTCCATGTGAGTCATTTGGCCCAAAAACACTTTTTTCAAATCGACATGATGGGAAACAGACGTCTGTAAAGGAAACTCAAGTGGGCAATGCTTTATGGGCCCGGTGGATTTGGAAGGACGACAAAGGATCCTGGGAAGATCCGGGTATTTATGTTGTCAAGAGGCTGTCTAAGATAGATGTTAATTAAGACATAGAAAAGTTACAATTAAGGAGGTGTTTGGAAATATTTTACATATTTTACATTTACAATCCAACTATGAACACATCATGCTAAAAAGTATTATCTGTGTATCTAAAGCCTGATATATCTTCTCCCTCTGTGCCATAGGGCTCCATTGTTGCAAAGTCAATACAAAGTGAACACAAATATACCCAAATGCACCATTTACTACAGTTTGTTTCTTGGAAACTAGAGTGCCTATAGCTGTTTTACAAAAAGGCTGAACCTTATTGGCCATGATAGCAGTGTGGCTATAAGGATGTTGCTCTTTTATTTAATACTGAAATACATTAGTTATGGGATGGATGAAATGTCCTGTTTGTGTTCAGGCTGAATTTAAATCATCACGTTTTTCTTCTGTGTGTTTTCAGTGCCAATGAGTTAAAGTTAGCATGCTTGTATGTAACACAAATGTTGGATATGGTCAACACAAAGTCTATCAAAGGCTGACATACTGGCACATCTTTTTCAAGTGATTAGGAATATATAAAGTATGACACGTATTCCCACTAATAATACTTTGTGCAAAAGGCCCATACTACAGCCAACTCCTGAACAATATTATAAACATAGTGAAAAACTAACATCCTGTTACTGGCTGCTTCTCGCTGTCATGTAATGTGGAGTGGATCAAAGGCAGGCAGTGAAATTCTGGCAAAACGATTCAAAGAAAGTCCAACCGAGAACAACAGGGTTCTCTGTTTCAGTAGAAAGAGTCATTTCAAAAAAGTCGGATTGTTCGGAATGTAACATCGCTACTGAGTACGGCCTTACAGAAGAAAATCAACAACAGCAATAAAGAATTGGACCAGCCGTATTCTACATCTACCACATAGCTGTATAACACTGCGTGTCTATGCAGGGTTTCACTCACCATCCAGCACTGTGAGCTTGTGAGCAGACAATCAATCCAAGCGTCTCTTGCAGAGAGCCAATAATCCATGTCCTGTGTTATTATTTTTCACTTTCTCGGAATCTTTGAAGCTATGAGTCACTCAACATCGCAGACCCAATTTACACGCTGGATTGTTCTCACAGTGAGATATCTTTGAGGGTAAGGGTTATCTTTAAAGACACGATCATGTCTAATGAGGTTGTTCTGCTTTTCCAAACCACCACAAGATCCACCATGAGGTGCACAAATCCAACATCCCCCTGCAGGAAATTGACTTCAGTGCTATCATCTTAATCTGTGTGCAGTTACAGATCAAATTGAATAGATAAAGGATTTGTTTGACATGGGTCCTATTTTATTAAAGAGAAAATATAATTGCAAACATACCTCTTTTCAGTACTTGTCAAATGCATTTCAGTATCTGAAGGGGCCGGCCAACCCACACTATTATGAGAAATAAGAAACCCAGTCAGTTATTTGTGGGCCGTTCAGTCAGAAAACATCTGATTCAACAATATATTCAAATGTGGCTCATAATAAGTTACCTGCAGGCTTCAGGGGTTGAAAGTAACTAAGTACATTTACATAAATGTATCCAAGTGTTTATGACACGTTAATGCATCACTAAATATACTGCAGTGATCAAATATAAATGATTCAGGAAATGGCCACTTTGGATAATAAGTACATAACTTGGTAATAAAGTATATTTTGCTGCTAAGGCTTTTGTAGTCCTGCTGTATTTATACACTGCGGTATTATGAGTTTTACTTAAGAATAGGATCCGAGTACTTCGTCCACTGGCAGGCTCATTAGAATGTACCATCTGAGTGTATTTCAAACTTGAAAACCTTAAAAACTGGTCAACCATATTTTTTGGAAAAGCCAATCAGAGCAGACTGAAGGCAGGTACTGAAACAGAACGTTACAGAGGGTCTTACAGGTATGTTCAGACCATGGTTCAGACAGACAGCATGATTTGATTCATATGTCTTTTGAACATGTAAGCATTTTTTTTGTATCAGTTCAAATAGTACAAATACCCTAAATATATAATGTATGTAGTTTCCCAGGGATCCCAGATGCTTGTCGATAAGTCGATCCTTTAAAATGACTTAAAACACATGAATAAATAATAATGACGATAACATATTGTATATGCCAGTGGCTGGTTATGCTATATAATCTGCATTCTAAACGGTGGTTATTAGAACCTGAATAAACGCAGTATGTATCCGATTCCTAGAACTGTCTGAGTTCCCATGTCTGAAGAACAGCTGCACCAAATTAAAATGTGTGTGGTGACATTTTAAAGCTGAGAAAATGTGCTTTGAGGCTTAGATGTGTTTGAAGCACATCTACAATATGTCTGCCGTAACAAATGTAAGGAATATCCCAGGCTATGACAAAATGAGCTGAGCAAAATGCTGTGGGAAGACTCTGCTGCATGTGTGCACACGCTCACGTGACAGCAAGAAGACTGATTCATTCCCACACACAATGCCTCTCAGAGGAACAGTCTACTTTAAAAGGCAAAGCTGCATTCAAAATAAGACACAACAAACTGATTGTTATGTACAGTTCTTGTACTTTAATTATGTTGTTGCAAGTGTTTCTTTGGTTGCCATTTTAATGCTGTATTTATCATCATCTAATCTAATCAATCAAATCAATAAACTGCATCTCCCTAATTAAAGCCACATGTTAAAAACATTTCAAAATATATATGTAGCAAAAAGTAATTGGTTCTACAGAAAATAAATCTTGAAATATTTAGGTAATATTGATTTTATTGTTATCCAAGTTGCTGCATATTGTATGTTTTTCCAGCTTCAACAGAGTTGTGTAGTGAGGACGAATTGTTGTAGGCCGACCCGGAAGCTAGCATCGCGCCCTCGACAAAAAGCAATGCGATTCTCTTTTGCAGAAAATTGTGGAAAAACATTGATGAGGTTTAACAGGTTTTGCTCAGCAGGATAATCTCAACATAGGGGAGAGTGGGGTAAAATGACCCCCCCCTTTATCTAGGGAGCTGTGCACATTTGTTGTCATGTGACTATAAATTCAGGAAGCACCCATCATTTATATTTGGCTGTGATGGAGAGAAGCACATGGTGAAGTGGTACATGTGTTTCTTTCACAATAAACCATGTTGTGAGCCACATGCTGGGGGGTCAATTGAGCCAGTGGTTTAACGAGGCACTGAAGTTGAGTTAAGTCTCTGTAGTGTAACATTTTACAACTGATTTGTTTTGGATGTTTTAGAGGTGTCACTACAGTGCAGACACCAAAGCAGGGTGTGGCAGAGAAAGGACGATATCTTTTTTTACTTAGGCTCAGGTTTAAAAGAAGACAGAAGACATCCTGAAGTAAAGGTTCTTGTTGTCATTTGACTTCTATCTCATTTTTCCTTACCTAGAAGACAACATAAGCAGAAATTGGCTCATCTTACCCCACTCTCCCCTATTAACGCAACTTTGTGATTTTTGAATCTGAATTGTAATCACCAAGGTTAGACTATAAAGAACCACATCATGATCACATGGCTGCATCACAACCCCTAATCTAAATGCAGTCTCTTGTCGGCATGATGGCGTTTTGTAGTCTCTTTTAGTCACTTGTTAACAACCGCCATCTTTATGACACATATTAGCTTCAAACAATCTCAATCTCATCATTTCTGATGTATTTTATGTCGTAGAACAAAACATTAAAATCCCTTCAGCTGCGTTTAACCACAGATCTTCTAAGGCTTCTTACCACAAACACATTAGAAAAAACTTTGACTTCGAGAAAAGAGAACGGGAAGGGGTAAAATACTAAATTATTTCCGGGTTTCACGAGTCGTTTCTGCCCAACTCTAGTCTATAGTGTTTCACACCAGCATGATGGATGTGATTGGGTATGGGCAGCGCCATATATACTGGGTATGGGTATACTTTGTCCGACCTCTGGCCACACCCAGCAGTGCATTTCATCCCAGCATGTAAAGAAACTTGCTTTGGGAAATGTGATAGAGATAAAAAATAGTGCAGGCAGTTGCTAGAAAACAAATCAACAAAACGACTTGCACAGGGTCTGTAGGCATGTGACTTTGCACTGGTTGGCAATCTGGGATTAATATTGTCAAACAAACAAAAACAGTTTTCTTTTGAGCAGCTCCATCTGTCAGTTGTTGTACTTTGTACTTTCTGTGCCAATACCCTTATTTGTTACATGACTGTTTCCATTAGTGACAAATACAAAAGAGGGTAATAAGGCAACTTGTCATTGCAAGCTTATTTGTTAAATCAATTGCTGCACCACAAGCATAATAGCAGACAGGGACAATATTCCTGATGGCAATGATATCACTTGTTATCAGTTCTCCATCCTGATTTCCTTTTCTGAACAAAGAAATAAGAACATCTCATAATATTTGAATCAGATGTTTCTGTAATGAGCGACGGACTTTTCCCACGGCTGACTCAAGATGGAAATAATGTTTTCCTCTAAGACTAGACCTAAGGAGTGGGTTGAACTCAAGTTTTACGACTGTCAGATTTAACTGCCACAGCATGACATGAAGAAAAAAAGAATTAAGACATAAAGGTGTCTTTAAATGGTTTTTCAATTCACTCTTTGTATTATGGACCAAATTAGGCAGACAAAATCCTCCATTCGTTTTTTGCAATCCTTTTTACGCAACCCCTGTCTCCTAAAAATTACGTTCCCACAGAACTAAACTGCATTCTCAATTACTTTTAGCTAGAAACGTATTTTCTCCCCCGTTACGTTAGTTATGAACGTATCTTAAATGCGTTTATTTTCTACATATCTTTGCCATTTATTGTCTTGCTTATAATAATGATAATAGTCATTTATAAATATCATTTTAGAGCACACATTTGAAATCAAGAATCGGGCTCGATATATGGTTAAAGGGATAGTGGAAATGGAACCTCAAATAGTTTCGTTTTAACTTATATACAAGCATAATTACGTACCAAAACAATCACACCTGATCAAAAAAATATAATTGCCTTACGCATGTTAGAAGCACTTTATTGCAGCTTCCCCGAAGTTTTTTAGAAATGAAATGTTCGACTCAGCCAAACCGGAAGTGACGAAAACTCAGGAAGACGATACGATAACAAACCATGGCGTCTATGCAGAATGAACGTGGAAGGGCAAATATACCAGACAAAGAAGAAGGATTGTACGAGGTATCCAGTGATGATAGCGAGTCAGAAACATCCTCTCGGCTTTCCTACGAAAATGTCGTTTTAGGAACTGAATCTGAATCCGGTTCAGTAAGCGACGATGGTGACAATATTGAGCCAGACGATGGACCATTACGTCCTTATTTGTTCGAGCCCGAGCCCGAGGTGATGGTTCACGGCATGGGCAATGGCGAGGATGACCAGGACCAGGCGCCAGATGATGCACCCCTACGCACAAATAATCTTGACTGGTAGGTCCCTAAGCATAGCTCACGCATCTTAAGATCACCTGTAGCCTTTACAAATATTAATCATTGTTAACCAGTTAAGCCCGAAGGTCCCCCCAGTGGACCCCTCCCACAGTTTTTTTTCTCTCACATGTCTCAGGGCTTCTTAACATTTATGAAACTATTAATGTTTCATACCCTTTTAAAGGTAAGAAACTCCGCTAACTGACAATAAGAACAATTGTTAGCTAGAAAAAACACAAGAGTAATACCAAGCCTTTGAATTAGCATTGAGCGAAACAATGCTAACTAATGCTAACGCTTTTTTACACACAACACACGGTAGAAATGCCCGTATCTTAACTGCACAAACAAGATATACGATTTAAAGCTGAGACTCCACAGATTCCACACATGTAATGTCATCACTGTAAGACCTCGAATTCCTGGAGCTATCAGCCAGAAAAGAGAAAGTAAACAACATCCTAGGATAGCCAGGCTGCCTGTCAAGTGTAGGCTGTACTCACAGTACTGTTAGTCTATCATGTCTATATGATGACTGTAGTGTACACATTCGACACTGTGTACCGGATAAATGGCGTTGTACAAAATGGTACAGGCTAATGATGCATTAAATCAACAAGAAAACATAATAAAATACTCACTTCTTATGTATTCCACTTTCAATTTGAGCTAGAGACCGAGGAATCTCGAAACAATCGTCAGTAAAATGACGGGAGCACACGACTGCCGAATTACTCGTCGGCTCCGTGAAGTTTGCCCGTGTTATCTGAACAAATTTCACCCACTGACGACGAATGGCTGGGTTTCTTGGAAACGCATGCGTCGATACGCCATTCTCTGCATTTGCTGTCGCACTACAGCCATACAAAACACATCTATTCACCATAATAAAGGTCGGCTATTCACATGCAAATGTTATTGAATGTCCGCCATTGTTTGTGCCCGTCTTCCTTTGCTCTCGTCATCACCCGAAGATTCCCGACGATTCCCGAAGTATTTCGTTTCATTGAGAGGGCGCAGTAAAATTGAAAATAAAATGAAACTAGGTGCATGAAATTTAAAAAAATTGTTTATTATGCTTATTTTTAATAAAAATACATAAGTTAAACCCAAAATTCGCGGATTTCCACTATCCCTTTAAATTCAAATCAGTAGGCGAGGCTGTCATTTCGCCAGCTGTTACTCTTATGAGCGAGGCAGAAAATAGTTTTTGTTAAGTATTACTTTGTAATAGCACCCTTACTCCATGTTTAATGGTACGTCCCATTGTGACGTCATAAGCAAGCGCGGAGCGCTATATGTCTCTTTGTTTGATTACGCAGCACTGCCATGCTGGTTCATGTCCCTGAATAAATGGATGAGAGAAGAACAATGACTGCGCATACTTTATTAGTTTAACAGGTTATGGGCCCAGGCAAAGTTGGACTCATGTTAGTTTTCCGGAAGAAGTTTAACGCGAAGTATTACACGGGACTTCTACAAACTATGTGGACCAATAAGTAAAGAAGTTGCGGGAGATATTACACGCGACGTATTACGTGAGAACCCAATGCTAACAAGCTAGTTTAGCAAGCTAATCGCTGTGCTAACAAGATGGCAAGCAGAGCAACGGGAGTTTTCGCGCCACAGCTTTTGTTCGATGGAACCGACGACAAGTATGACCTTTGGGAAACAAGATTCTTAGGCTGCCTACATATCCTGAAATCAAAAGAAACTATTCTCCATGAACCCACTGGAAATAGTCCTGAACAGCTAGCAGAAGACAGGAGAAAGAATGCTGATTGCTATGCTGAGATAATAAGACTGATAGATGATAAAAGCCTATCACTGATAAGACACGATGCCGCTGAAGATGGCAGGAAGGCTCTAAGAATATTGAAAGAACATTATTCTGGAAAAAGTAAACCACGGATAATAAACCTCTCCACGTCGTTGACCAAGCTACACATGACAAACAGCGAAAGTGTTACCGACTACCTTATAGGGGCGGAGAACATTATCACGGCTTTGAGGGAAACAGGTGAGACCATGAGCGACGGACTCATAATCGCCATGATAATAGGAGGACTACCAGACACCTTTAAGCCACTGGCTGTTCATGTAACGCAGAATGAAGATAACGTTACATTCATAGACTTTAAAAGGAGACTGCGTGTATACGAAGAGGCAGAGGCCCCGGCAGGATGTCTGCTAACAATAGAAAAGAAGAAGATGCTAACGTTATATGCTACAAATGTGGAATAAGAGGGCATAAGGCAAGAACATGTTACAGAAAAGTGTGGTGTGGTTACTGCAAAAATAACACACACGAAGAATCCCTGTGCAAGAAAAAAGGGGGACAAGATGGTGTCAGAAAAGTGAAAGAGGAGGAAAACAGCGAACAAGACCAATTCTTCAAGGCAAAGCACACGAAGAGCGGGAGACCTCCAGACAACGTAGAGATGAGAGGCATCATGCAGGTGGACGCTGGAGCGACATCCCACATCGTGAACGATATTGAAATGTTTGACAGCTTTGATGACTCATTTCTTTCAGGAACACATTCAGTGGAGTCAGCTGACGGGACCAAATGCAGCGGAATAGCACAACGCAGAGGAACAGCGATCGTGTATCTGCTAGACGACACTGGACGACAGCACAGAGCACAGCTACGGGATGCACTGTACATACCTTCATACCCACATGACATATTCTCTGTGGCAAGAGCTGCAAATGGAGGAGCGACAATCACCTTCAAGAAAGGAGAAAGCCACATGGTTACCAAGGACAGTAGCAGGTTTGACCTCCACGAGAGCGGACATTTGTATTACTTGCCAACTGTTAAAGAAAATGTTGAAAAATGTAAAGGGCTGCTCGACTCTAGATGTGAGAAAGGGGTTTTCATTGGATATGATAAAAACAGCCCAGCTTATCTGGTGTATTACCTAGAAACAGAGGGTGCAAGAGCACAGGTTGGTGAAAATCACAACCAAAAGCGCAAAAGAAAAGGAAACACAAACATCTGAATCACACATAGAATGTGGTCATGAGGATGCACACTCCAGGGCCGTAGGCAATGATATAAATGTGGAAAATGTATCAAGTCATGGTATTCAGATGTGTGTGCCTGACACTTTACCAGAAGAGACTGAATGTACACAGCCGAGTAAGGCCACAGAGACTGTAACCAAAAGGTATCCACAGAGAAACAAAAGGAGACCAACTCATCTACAGGATTTTGAGACTGAGGATGCAGAGGACAAAGCACACACATGCATGGACTTTTGCTACAGAGCAGTCTGTGATATCCCTCAAACTTACAATGATGCCATAGTGTCAGCAAAGTCAAGGCAGTGGAAGAATGCCATGGACGAGGAGATCCGATCTCTGGAGGAGAACGAGACCTTCCACCTCACCCAGTTGCCACCAGGTAAAAAGGCAGTGGGGGGAAGATGGGTCTATGCACTCAAAAGTGACATTGATGGATCAGATAAATACAAGGCAAGATTTGTAGCAAAAGGCTACACCCACAAACCAGGAACAGACTACAAAGAGACATTTTTTCCCACAGCTGATATGACAAGTGTAAGAGTACTCATGCAGAAAGCAGCACAAGAGGGACTCATTTGACACCAGATGGACGTTAAGACAGCCTATTTGCATGCACCCATTGATTGTGAAATCTATATGGAGCAACCAGAAGGCTATGAAGAAAAGTCAATAACCGGGGAAAACCTAGTTTGTAAGTTGCAAAAGTCTCTCTATGGCCTTAAGCAATCAGGTAGAAACTGGAATGCTATGTTACACACATGTCTGAGTGAGAACGGTTTCATACAGAATCCAGCTGATCATTGTGTGTATACAAGAGAGAAACATGATGAAAAGGTCATCATGATTGTATGGGCTGACGATCTGATCATAGCAGCAAGCAACACAAATGTACTGCAAGGTGTACAGAGTATGCTTTCTGACAGGTTTAAAATGAAGGACCTGGGAACGTAGAAACATTTCCTGGGAATTGATTTTTACCAAACAGAAGGTGAAGTTAAAATGTCTCAAAAGAAATATATAGGCAAAATCCTAGAGAGATTTGAAATGCAGGATTGCAAGGCCAGGGGGACCCCATGTGAGCCAACACTTGAACAAACAGATGATTCTGAGAAATTGACAGACCCAACTAAATACAGAGAGGCAGTGGGAAGTTTAATTTACTTGTCCACATGTACTAGACCAGATATAGGTTTTGTGGTCAGTAAACTATCTCAGCACTTGACTGAACCAACAGGGGAACATTGGAACACAGTAAATCATGTGTTCAGATATCTAAAAGGCACAACAGAACAGGAGTTATGCTTTAAGAGAAATGACAGAGAGGCACTAGGTCTAAAAGTGTACTGTGATGCTGACTGGGCATCAGATGCAAGAGACAGGCGTAGCACATCAGGATATTGTGTCAGTCTAAGGAAGCTCTCTGATCTCATGGAAAACAAAGAAACAACCAACAGTGGCATTATCCACCTGTGAGGCAGAATACATGTCTTTAGCATCAGCTATACAAGAATGTATCTATTTAGATCAGCTACTCAAAGGTATAGACACATACCAGTATGCACAAACAAAGGTGTACGAGGACAACCAAGGTACTATAGCCCTTGCCAAAAACCCAGTAAACAGGCAGGAGCAAACACATTGATATTAAGTACCATTTCATTAGGGAAACTGTAAATAACGGAAAGTTAACTTTGGAGTACTGCCCTACTGAGTTAATGATTGCTGATGTCATGACCAAGCCAGCTACAAAGCTACAACTAAAGAGGTTTGCTCAAGACATGTTTGGCACTTAAAAGTGCACGAGTGTATTCACATTGTTAAGGCAAAAGAGAAGCCTTATTATATTGTTGTTTTGTTTTCATGTAACCAATAGAGTTAAGGTTGAGTGGGAGTGTTAAGTATTACTTTGTAATAGCACCCTTACTCCATGTTTAATTGTACGTCCCATTGTGCACCCTTACTCCAAGTTTAATGGTAAGTCCCATTGTGACGTCATAAGCAAGCGCGGAGCGCTATGTCTCTTTGTTTGATTACGCAGCACAGCCATGCTGCTGGTTCATGACCCTGAATAAATGGATGAGAGAAGAACAATGACTGCGCATACTTTATTAGCTTAACAGTTTTAACATGCCAAAAAGCTGCTGTGTCGTTTGTTGCACCTCCAACATTAAAACAAATCCAGAGTTACGTGTTTCTGTACTTCCTCTAACCCAGGGGTGCCCAACCAGTCGATCACGATCGACCGGTCGATCGCGGGGAGATTCCCAGTCGATTGCGAGATGTGTCTAAAAATAGAACAACAATATTCTGTTTTATCGTTAATGTCCTATAACATAATCTTCCTGTGCCAGAATAATGCACTTGAACGCATCAAAGCTTTGTGATTGGCCGGCATGACCCCATGTGTCGGGGCGTGGCTGGTGGGCAGTGCAGTGACAGCAACGCTCCTTCCTGCTGGGGACCGCCGGGTTATTCACGCCCGTCGCGGCTCAGCGACCCAGCTTTCTCCGACTGGCGGGTGAGTTCTTCGTTCGCCACGATGCCTACTGCGGCCCCCTATTCCGACGGCCCGTTCCATGGCCCGGCCCTCACCTGCAACCCCGCCCTCCTCGGCCTCTGTGGTGCTTCGAGAGGAAGACACAGTAGCGTGGAGTGGGAAAAAAATTAGGGGAAGCCAATAATACGTCCTTTCTTTTGGGTCGGGGGTGTGGTGGTCAATGTAATAACGTAACCAGATGAGTGATTACAGCACCCGGTATCATTTTACACACATTTGTATCAGATGCAGGACTTACCTGCCTGTTATCTAACCGACAGGTCCGCACGCACTCTCCAGCCCAAACTCTAATAAGCATTCATTCACAAACTAAATCAGGAGACCTTTAACGTTTTACGTCCGATTCGCTCCTTTTTTCCTCGCTGTACACAGCTCCAGTTTGGGCATCGGCCTGTCATCAGATTGTATTTGTTGTTGCTGCTGTAGCGGAAGTTTAGTACAATTATTTTTGATGAAATACTCCAAATCTCCACCCTCCATAATTGCACTTGCTTCAGTTGCTTGCTACTTTCTAACGGCGGTGAGAGTGATGCAGTGACGCTATCTATCTTCTATCGATTAGATTTATGATTCGAAAACTATAAAAGTAGGGTCGACATGTGGATATTATCCGACTGAACACAACGTGCATTTATCTAACAGGTTCGTTTTCCACTGACCTTATTTCGAGCTATTTTCCTAAATCCTATGGAAAAATCCCATTGCTTTTTTGTCGAGGGGAACCAAGCGCAGCTTACTTCCGGGTTGTAGGACGCGTCACTGCAACACTAAATTGATGTGATTTGATTGGATTGGGAGGCAAGGGAAGCCAGCCGCCTCTGGCTTCCCTTGGCATGGCCCTGACTAATCACCGGTTGGCAGGGGCATGACGTGAGCCTTGTCTGATTGGTCAATCCCAATTGCTGGCCTGGGACTACCACTCGTCCCTTCCTGCGCAGCTTTAGCCCTAAATACATTGCAGTCTTTTCTCCAGTGCCCTCGCTCATGACAGTAATGACACACATTGTCAGGCTCATGTGCCCCACGTACATACCCACTGTCCTGCCCAGCAGATCTCACTGGACGACCAGACCACGCTCCCACATCCGAGGAATTTCCACCGTGACTGCCTTGTATGGCAGCACCTCCACCAACGTGTGTCAACACATAATCATCTGCTAATGCAGCAGCTTCAGCAGCTGTCCTGACTGTGTGCTCACTGATGTACACTGCAATGTGCTCCAGTACAGAATTTTTGAATTGCTCCAAAATAGCGAGATTCCTCAACGCCCCGTGAGAATCAATGTCAGTTGCCGCACACCAGCGATCGAAATGAGTGGAAATATCCCGAGCAAACTCATGGTGAGATTTATCACCTCTCTTCCAATTCCTAAACCGCTGACGATAAGCTTCAGGCACCAGCTCGTAAGCCCTGAGAACGGCAGATTTAACTAAATCATAGCGCAAATAGTCACTGCCACTTGATGAATAAGCCTCCTGAGCCCTCCCGGTTAACACACACTGTAACAATAACACGCGAGTGGCCTCAGACCACCCCCTTACACCTGCGAGACGTTCAAACATTGAAAAAAAAAAATTAAACCTGGGAACCAATTTCAAATAATTTAAGTCATCCACCGACCTCCCTGGGGCCCCGCTTTGACTAGCTGAATAATCAGGAAACAGGACATCAGCCGCTACTTTGCCCTCTCTAATTAATTCCAGTTTCTCCCTCTGAAACTCCAACTTAGCCTGCTCAGTTTCCTGCCTCAATTTCTCCAAGGACACCGCTCTTTCCAGCTCAATGCCCTGTCGCATCTTCTCCACGGCCAACTCCTTTTCCGTCTCCAACTCTAAGCGTAATCTGAGTAATTCCTTCTGTTGCTCGAAACTCAAAACCGCACTTTGACCCGCCATTTATTTTGTGCGCCCGGGGACAGGAGTATCAAACACTTTACTTTTCAACAAACAAGCCCTCAAATTCGCTTTCACCGACTCTTTCACTCTTTTATCGCCAACTTCAAACCCATAATACAGAGCTATGTTCACCAATTGATCCTTGGTGCACTGATCCAAGAATCCTTCAGAAGGTGCAGCCACAAACGCCCCCAAAATATCCTCCATATTTACCCAATAATAGCTATTTACATAGAGGAAATGCAATTTCTTAGCCCACCTGTGCACACGAATGAGCAGCCCCGCTAGCTGACTTCCTAATCACAAACTTACTACATAACTCCCCCCCTAGTCTTCATGAGGCGTAGCGGTGGGTACTTATGCACTTAAAGCCCGCTGGACCGAGAGAGGCGACCAGGTAATCGGCAACCCCCCTGAACCACGGAAGTGCTCCCGAGCAAGTTAAGGGAAAAGGGAAAGTGAAGCTCTAACCACCGTACCTCAACACTATCAAAGCCCCCCCAGACAAAACCCAAAGGGGAAACGCCTCTTGAACCCACCAGGGGAAACACTCCTACAGGTATTGTATAAACAGGCGGGACCACTACCTCCTATTTTTCAGCGAATATTTAAGAGAACAGATCACCGCTATCGGACAAAAACACATCTCATCAAATCCCACAAACCTGGGACCATACGCGTTCCAAAATAACGCCTAGGCACCCGTAGAGTGCATCCACAACACCATATAAGGCCACATACATCACTGTCCTCAGCGGGAATCCCTTCAAAAAAACTCAGGCTACCAACTAGCCACGAACACAGGCTAATTCAGGCACAGCTAACGCCAAAACAATCCAACCAACCCCCGGTTCATACTCACGATAGACGAGCCCCCAGTTGTTATGACCGGCTCGTAGGCCACAACAGAAAGATGACAAGAAGTACACGAGTTTCCAAAAACCACTGCACATTTATTGCGGTTGTTCAGTATAGAGTACAAGTATAGAGTACACGATGGATGGACGAGGGGAGAGGATCACCGTGTTACTCCTCCTGCGGCCGGCTTGGAGAGAGTCAGGGCTCCATGTGACTCCGGGCAGCTGGGCTTAATAGCACCTCGGCTCCGGCCAGGTGTCCGCGATCGCGCTGATTGGCCTCTTCAGCTCCACCCCACCGTAAGACCTGAAACACACCTGCACACAGGCTCTGGGGCCATCACAACCCTTAAATCATACTTTAGTTACACCTGAGTAAAATTCAGGGAAGGTGATTGTCAAGTGCCAACAATCAGGAGAGATATTTGATTGTTGGTGCTTGAGAAGACTAAACATGTATCTGCAGATCCCTATAAAATATATTAATTACTCGTTATTCTCTACTAATAGTTAATTAAAAACTGTATATAATTGCTATTTTGCACATCCCTTTCAAGATTTCAAGATTTTCAAAGGTTTATTGACATATCATATACACAACTACAGTGTAGTTATGCAATGATGAAAAACTTGGGTCACAGGTTCCTCAACAGTGCATTACAAGACATCTATCAATATGTGTGTACCTCCACCATTAAACTGTCAAATTCTGCACATTTCTTATTCTATCTACATACATAAGAGTATAATTCATATGTATAATATCAGTTAAAATAAGTGCTTCAACATAGTTAACATTGCAGGAAAGCAATATATTAGACGTTAAGTACTTTGTCAGGCTTAATATTTATCTGTAGATACCCCCAACGTTTTTTTCTTATTTGAAAGAAGACCTTAACCTAAAGTATTCTTTAATGTGTTAATAAAGGTTAATTAGTTTGTCTGTTTTGCACCTCCTCATATTAATATCTTTGTACATCCTGCACTAAACTGTTTTATTGTAGAGATCACTTACAGTATCTTCTTGATTTTTTATATTCTATATTTAAAATAAAAATCAGTAATATCTATAAAAACTACAAGTCCTTTTCTATCAGCTGTGTACCGTTATGGTGTAAATATAACCTATCTACCAATTGGATCAAATATAAAAGTCAGCCGAATTAGTGTTGATACTGCAAGGAGACGTATTGTGTGAAGGGAAATTCAAGATGTTGTTTAATTGCTGATATATTTATGATCCGTATTCAGTTTCGGCGGCAGTTCTTCCAGGTGTCTAGAAGTCTTCTCATCAGGACTAAATAAAGAACTACGGCAGATGTGTAATATTTAATGCAGCCGAACCGTTTATTACAATGCTGTTATGTGATGACTTTCAAAGAGAAAAGCAAGAAAACTCGGAATAAAGTATTATTTAATTTTTTTAAATGTTTTCGGATTTCACATCGCATAAACACAGGCTTTCCAACGTGCATTGCGGCTAAAACATCCAATCAGCGAGCTGAGGATCTTTCCTAGGTATGTTTCCGGCATTGTTCCTGTAATGAGAGTTCACATTTATGCTACATAGAAGGGTGGAATTGACTACACATTTTCAGAAACATAATTTGCTTCAGATATAACTCATAGCAATATTGTAACCATTAAGAAAAGCAAACTGCATTAAAAACCCAGTTAACAAACACTAGGCAAAGTATTTTTCCTTCAGTAATGAAGATGTAATTCCAATGTAGTCACACCTAGGGTCGCTGTTCAGTCTGTTACAAAGTGACAAAAGCACTGTCAATGACTGACTCTGTGGTGTACCTGACCAAACCTGACTTGACAACCAGACAGTTTGAGTGTGAATGTCTGTCTACATGTGATCAGTGTAACTGCATGATTCTAAAACAATAACTAACCAAGCATGTTTTGGACTAACACATGATTTTAGAGCTTTGTGGAAAACGAGAGGATTCCTAAGGGTTAGGGTTAGGGTTCATTTATTTCCACAGGAGGTGGAAATTCAAAAGTGTGGGGCTCAAACTAAATCTCAAGATTCTGTTTTCTTTTAGGACTGGATGAAGGAGAGAAACGCGCCTTCTCACTGAAGTGTTTATTGTGGAAATAATAATGATTTTTTTTCCTGCACAGGGTTTTTTTTACACATACTGTATGTTGATGTGTAAAAGGGGGGAGTAGCGAATAATGTCAACATGGCTGCTCATATAAGCTCATATAACTAACAATTCACAATTAAAATTCTGTCAGTTCAAACAGTCCATTGAATGATGGATTTGAAATGAACGTGTTGACATTTTTTATAAATATTGATTGAATTATAACAGGTAAAGCAGATGCAGAAGCAGTGGCTGAGGTGTTACTGTGAGACATTTTATGACAGTTTCAATCAGGAGAGACGGTTTTGAGTGATGCATATTTATTGCACAGATGAACAAATGAATGTAATGGTAATTTTGGCGATTTAGGCCCCGTTGTGCAGGAAGTATCATTCGGGAGGGGATAACCGATCCGATGAAAACCCCCCGGGGTCTAGACACTGGTGGTGGTGAATGGATAGTTGGGGTCGGTCTGAAGAGGAGTGGTTTAGCTTGAACCTGGATTCAGAGGGACGGGAGGAGAAAAGGGGGGAGGAGGGTTGTGTCGAGTCACCTGAAATGACAGCTGTCAGATGGGGAAAGAGCAGATTAAAAAGGTTTGACAGAGCGCTATGATAGGCTCTTGGAAATAGAGCGAAGTGATTGGTTAGACTGAAGAGTGACGCCCCCTGTCACTTATTGAGAGGAGAGAGAGTAATACCGTATACATGAATGAGAAAGACGGTCTTCCTGGTTGAACTTGCGCTAAGCTTCATATGTTGGATTTCTGAATTCGTTTTTATGCTTGTTAAAGATCCAAGCACTGACAAGAGAGAGAGAGAGCAGTTGTGGTCTACTCCTCAAAGGCTGAATAATACTGATGTCCTTGTGAGATCGGAGTCACATTAGGGACCAACAGAAATTGATGACCCAATGTTCATAAGAGATATCACTGATACATCAAAAGGCAAGGACAAGCCTCAGAGATGTAAGAGGTTATGTGATTGGCAGAAACGGAAGGCCTGGGAAATTGACTCTGATTCACAAGGTGAAAAGTGCCCTCCCTAAACCAGCGGAGGCGTTTCTACACAGCCTGAGACCAGGAGACTGGGTCCTGATAAAAGACATCCGGCGGAACCACTGGAAACAGAGACGATTCGCTGGCCCCTTCCAGGTGTTACTAACCACGCCGGCCACTGCATTGATCCTCGAACCATATGACAACGTCACCTGTGTGCATACCTCAAAGCTGGGACACGCAAAACGCGGGGCAGCTCAGCAAGTCACCCCATCTTAAGTGCACGCCGAACGCTGCTTTAAAGTGACCAACGCCAGAATGAGATAGGATTGATTCTCCACCACATTAACAACACTGGTTGCAAAAAGCTCGTGTTTTTGTTTTACAGTAGCAACTAGTTTTCTGTGTACCTTGTCCTTGCCCAAACTAATTTTACCCACAGCATATACAGCGATCACGCAGTTCTTAACGAGAAACCTAGTTGCTCAAACAAAACATGGGAGTGTACCTTGTTAGCTAATGTTAGCTAGCTGACATTAACGTTACACTCGTTTAACACTCAACCGACTAACTCCCCTTTTGTGTACATACAGCTCTCAACATGCCCAGACTTGTAGTGATTTTTTCCTCGTTTATTACTTTTCGCCTCATTCTGAAAGAAAGAGGTGAAATATGCTAACATGGCGGCCAGCTTGGTGTTGGTGACGTGTGTTGTGCGAGACCAGAGATGTAGTTCATTGAGCGGTTTCACACAAAATAAAATGTTATTTGACAGTTTTACCACTTTTCTTTTTTTCTTTTGACTTGCAAAATTATCTTTTAAATTGACAAACATCATAAGTGTAATTCATGGCACAATTCAATCGGAATCGAAAGATAACTATTCTCTCGCCATTGACTTCAATACATAATTTCTCCGAAATAAGGTCCCATGGAGTTCCACCGGAAAGGGAGGGACTTCGGCTCTCTATTAGAAAATCCCCCCAGTAACCCCCTGACAATTGATTTACCTCTGTAAAAATGTTCCTGAGGACTTTATGACTCATCAAGACTTTATGTTTCAAGTCTTCAGTACAGTGTATATTATTATAAAACGGGACGTAGAAGGGTATGATTAAGAGCGTGGCTACTTAGTGATTGACAAGTTACTCCGACTTTATTGTCCCCTAAGCGGCAAACTTCTGGGCATTATTGTTTTTTATTTAAGTTAAGCTGTATAGTTTGATCTTATAATAGAAAGTAACAGAGGAGCAACGTAGAGCAACACTGCTGTGCTGGTTAGCATGATCTAGCTCTGGATATTCTAGCTCAGCAGCCAGGCCTGCCTCTTTGCCCTTTTTTGGATTATGCTGGAGCAGGCGGGAGTTAGCCTCTGACGTCACAGCCCAGATGGTGACGTCAAGGACACTACATACTATGCTATCCATGCTACTATCAGGCTAACCAAGCTAGCTAGCTATTCAGTGTGTTAGCTGCTAGCCTAGCGGGCCTCTTCCAATCACAATCTCTTATTTTTCAAAACCAGACACACTTATTTAGTACAGTCCTAAAAGGTGCTTTTTATCAAATGTTTGGAGAACCTGAGTGAACACCAACACAGCGATATGGTTTTGTTCTCATTATAAAGGTATTTCCGTCAATATGCTGTTATAACAGGTGTGTACACTTCATTTTTATAAAAAGAAGAGACTAAAATACAATTATTTATATAATTATCATTGATTGAAAACAATTTTTTATCCATCGTATTTCTTAGATTTATTAAAAAAGAATTGGCACTGTATGTGAACTGTTGTGAACCAGGAATTTGATCTGTGAATCATGATTTTTTTTATAAATAAGTTTGACAATGCTTAGTTTGTTTGTAAAATCATCAGACTGCAGATTTCTCCACTGGACACTTTTGATCACACAAACTCAGCAGTAAAAGGCTAAATTGGCCGCTGAGCCTACTCATAAACAGCATGATGTGCTGTTTTGTTGCAATAGTCCATTATTTCATAGCAAGCTCACATACCGTATCAAAGTAGAAACATCTGTCGCTCATGGGAGAATCCGGAGAATGCACTTAGAAAAGACTCCTCTTATCAGAATATGTTTTTAATCTGATCCTCTCACTCTGAAGCTCCAGCTGAATTCTTCCTGTAAAAATGCAGAAGGCTAAACTGGAGTTCAGGGGCCTTGAGGAGTCGAAGACACTGAGTGTTTGCACTTGGAGATGAGTTATGAGAGATTTTGAAATCATCAGTTTTTGTTATTTCATGTTCAGGCCAAATGTGTGTTTGGCCCATCAACTTATTCAAGAGCGGAGCAAAAACAAAACTGCCTATCGTCGGGAGTTCTGTTTTTTTTGTTTTTTTGATGGGAACCTACAGTAAATAAAAACGTAAAACACATGCAAATTATTTAGCCAAACTAACAGATCATACATTTATAATGCATTTGGAGAAAGAGAATATTACTTTATTGTTGGGAAAATCCTGAATGTCCTCTTCCAACATGAGTCACATGCTAACAAATCAAATCAAATCAAATCAAATCAAGTTTTATTTATATAGCACATTTATAAACGATTTTTGGTCGAGCCAAAGTGCTGTACACAAAGGTATCCCAACTGTAGCTGTGTACATGACAGGATGTCTGATTACCTAGAAGAGCATCAGGACTGTTTGAGGCCAACCCACTCTCACTCCATAATCGTCCAGGAGCGATTTGACGCTCATGGAAGCACGGCATTCGTTTGTGTCGGCTGCCCTTAAAGGCAATGTGAGCGCCCATTCCCATTGGATAACGGAGAATTGTACACCCGGAAGTAAGTATTCCTCTTACTGTCGATTGATTTTACAGTGATATCTGCACTACTCATCGACTAAAAAACACCAGATTATCCTTGTTAATTACACAACATTGATTGGTTTAAATTGTGTGCAATGCTTTTGTATTTTTCCCCTTCGATTCGGAGAAACAAATGTTTTTTCGGAGTAAAGGATGGCAGAAGACACTACACTACCCAGAATCCCCAGCTATCATTTGATACACCATGTGCTCCGTTTGACAAACCCCGTTTTTTTTCACCATTCATTCCAATGTCTGGCGTCTATGTCACGTGATCTTCAAATGTCTCCCTGCAGAAAAAAAAAAACATGGCTGAACTTCGTTTTATTCTCGGTGGAAAATGCCTATTTTAAAGTTAGTTTGGCCATTAAAATGCGTTTTGATGTCATTTGATGCGAGAAATATGAGTTGTTATTTCAGATTATGTGTGCAGAGGATGTACATGATCTTTAGTTTGCTAGTTATTACGAAGATTACCAAGGTGGTTGCTAGGGACGCTGCTATCGATATTATTTCTGTTATGTTGTGTAACTGTTTAATGGTGTTATCTTTATTGCTACCCCCTTCCCCGTCAATGTATAGTGTTGGTCCACAGCGCAAACGTATTAGTTTAACAAAATCCGCATCTAAAGATAGCCTACGTCCCCCTGTGCAATTCCAGTCTCACATCTCACAGCACATCGTCATTAACAAATACCGGAAACAGACCGAAAACATTTAAATAAAATAAAATAATACTTTATTCCGAGTGTGCTTGCTTTTCTCTTTGAAAGTCATCACATAACGGCATTGTAATACACGGTTCGGCTGCATTAAATATTACATATCTGCCGTAGTTCTGTATTTATAGAGCCCTGATGAGAAGACTTCTAGACAAACATGAGGAACTGAAAACGTGACGTGGATCATAAATATATCAGCAGTTAAACAACATCTTACATTTATTTTCACACAATACGTCTCCTTGCAGTATCAACACTAATTCGGCTGACTTTTATATTTGATCCAATTGGTAGATAGGCTGTATTTACACCATAAAGGTGCACAGCTGATATAAAGGGACACCTAGTGGTTAAAGCATGTTATTGAATTTCATTATTTTTATTATTAGATCTTAATAGGATCCCTATAAAGTATATGCATTACTCGTTATTCTCTACTAATAGTTAATTGAAGACTGTATATAATGACTATTTTGCACATCCCTTTCAAGATTTCAAGATTTTCTAAGGTTTATTGACATATCATATTCACAAACCATGTAGTTATGCGAATGAAAAACTTGGGTCGCAGGTTCCTCAATAGTGCATTACAAGACATCTATCAATATGTGTGCCTACCTCCAGCAATGTTAACTATGTTGAAGCACTTATTTTAACTGATATTATACATATGTATTATACTCTTATAAGTTGTATGTAGATATTTCATCTCCGACCTTGTCAGGTATTGAACAATCAATAAATAAAGAACACAGAATTATTAAATATAAAACACAGAATTTGTGTGATTATACTAAATGATTTACAAATAAACACCACTGCATAATGTACAACTGTAACACATGCTGATGTAACGCAAATTTTTCCAACTTGGAATCAATAAAGTATATCTTATCTTAAGCTGATCGATGGCTAATGCCATATTTGCAAAATGTGCCTCTGAACCTTAACAAGTGCATGTTTCAGGCTTATCAATTAATGTAATGTAATGTTATCAATTAACAACAGGAGGGGTCACAAACATAAGACCAGCTGTTAAATAAAGCTCTTCTGACCTTAGCTGTCATGTGGGTATATATATTAATGCTGCCCATTATGGGCACAAGCAATTTCCACCCATTTATTAATTATATGTTTTAAATGTGTGTGTTTCCTATCCCCTAAACCTCCAGGGATGTACACAGTTTAATACTGGCAACTTCTTATTATGGGAAATACGAAAACGTCTTTTAAAACTACAACTCCCAGTAGAGACGTGCCATAGATACAGAACATGTTGCGAAACAGAATAGCCAGCATTTGTAGTTCTGGGGACAGGGTGGGGGAGGGGGGACGCGGTGGACCCGTTCAAATCCAGTTTTGGACAGTCTGCCGTGGTTCCATCCCATTTCAAGTGCTGTTCGACACTCTGCGTAACCCTCGGAGCACACTCTCCAATCACAGAGCTTGAGGACTATCACAGGGTTTGTCAAGCGAAGCGGAGAGAATACTTACTTCCTGGTGTAATATTCTCTAAAGCAAATGAGCTGCTCCGAACCTCGGTCCTGACAGACTCCAACTTGTGTTTATTAATCAAACAAATAAATAAACACAAGGATAATTATGTGTTATTGTTGAGTAAATGGAGAATTGCACAGGGGAAAATAACGTAGGCTATCTATGCCACAATTTTAGATGCAGATTTTGTTTGTAATATGTTTGCGCTGTGGACCAACACTATACGTTGACGGGGAAGGGGGTAGCAATAAAGATAACACCATTAAACAGTTACACAACATAACAGAAATAATATCGATAGCAGCGTCCCTAGCAACCACCTTGGTAACAATGAAAACGTTCTATGGACGCAATTTCCTGAAGTAATCTTCATAATAACTAGCAAACTAAAGATCATGTACATCCACTGCACACATAATCTGAAATAACAACTCATATTTCTCGCATCAAATGACATCAAAACGCATTTTAATGGCCAAACTAACTTTAAAATAGGCATTTTACACCGAGAATAAAACGAAGTTCGGCCATGTTTTTTTTTCCTGCAGGGAGAAATTTGAAGATCACTTGACATAGACGCCAGACATTGGAATGAATGGTGAAAAAAACCATGGGAGCCTGCCTGCAGACCTCCACTCTCAGGACAGTTCCGGTGCAGACCTCCACTCTCAGGACACCTCCACTGTCAGTACAGGAAGTGACGATTTTGACGTGTTTTTCTTCCCGCCCACCGAAGGACTCGTTTGATGGAAGTTTTCAAATCACAATGGAGACTCATCACGGAGGTGATGAGTCCGCCCACCGTGCATTTTGGGTCGGCCTTGGTCAAGCCCTTTTGACCCCCCCAGCCTGGTTCTCGTAAAAGTTTTTCGCTCAAATGACACCATTGAGGAATATAACGGGAGTTGACAGGGGATTCTGCCTGCCTCACGAGTGCCTATTTTCGGACACTTTTTTTCACTTTTCCCCGGTTTTATTCTTTTTTTTTTTTTTTGGCTATTTCACCCGGTTTCTACCGGGGACATTGCCCGGTCTCGGGTGTCCCCCCACGGCCTGTGTCCAGCCCCCCCCACTCATCCATATATTAACAGATTTTCCCAGGTTCCTAGCTGGAACCTCCCCACCTCCGCTGCGGTGCACCCGGCAAACACGGTTGTTTCTCGAACCTTCCACTGTTGTCTAGCGGGTGTAACTAAAATACAAGATGTCGTATTTATATAAATAAATATATATCTATATATATAGATAATAAGTGTCAGTAAGATTTTATTTTGTATTTGCGTGCATTTCCTGTTCGGAAAGTGGCGCTGCGGCTGTACTGATAGTAACAACAATACAAGGTGTCCGTATATATATATATATATATCTATATATAGATATATATAGATATATATAATAAGTGTCACGATCTGATTTTATTTTGTATTTGCATGCATTTCCTGTTTGGAAAGTGGCACTGTACTGATAGTGGTGATTTTATTTTGGAATTCTTAGCGTGCACTTCCTGTCCTGAGAGTGGAGGTGTCCTGAGAGTGGAGGTCTGCACCAGAACTGTCCTGAGAGTGGAGGTCTGCAGGCAGACCCCTCTCAAAAAAACGGGGTTTGTCAAACAGAGCACATGGTGTAATCCTAAATGATAGCTGGGGATTCTGGGTAGTGTAGTGTCTTCTGCCATCCTTTACTCCCCCGAAAAAACATTTGTTTCTCCGAATCGAAGGGGAAAAATACAAAAGCATTGCACACAATTTAAACCAATCAATGTTGTGTTTTTAACAAGGATAATCTGGTGTTTGTTAGTCGATGAGTAGTGCAGATATCACTGTAAAATCAATCGACAGTAAGGGGAATACTTACTTCCGGGTGTACAATTCTCCGTTATCCAATGGGAATGGACGCTCACATTGCCTTTAAGGGCAGCCGACACAAAGAATGCCGTGCTTCCATGAGCGTCAAATCCCGCCGCAGATGGGAATACATTGCAATCAGTTGAAAGCTATTTGCGTCCCTTTATGAAGCTGAAGGAGCCTAGGAGCGTTACAACTGCACGCCACGGACACTGACCAAACGTCGCTCCTGGACGATTATGGAGTGAGAGTGTGTTGTTGAGGCATATGATAGCTCAACTTGGGTTGCATTCCAATAGTCCATTTAGCTTAGGAACCTTCCTAACCAAGTGAAATGACCCGGAAGTCCCTCAGTGGCAGCCATGATAAGTGCCGTTCCAATTCTCCAAATGAAAGGAAAGGAGGTTTCAAACTTCCTTTATAACCTCCTTTAGCTTAGGAACCACTGGACCTCCCTAACCGAAAGGAGAGGAGAAAATGCTGCCCCACAATGCATTGCAGCCGCAGCATTTGCCGTCACTCAACAGTCGGCCGTTCACGGAAACAACCGATTATGACCGAGAAATGATATCATGAAAGTTACGGTGCTTACTAAGCATTTTAAAACGTATGTGGTAAGTGCTTTGTTTTGAACGTTCATCAGTATTATAATCAAAAAGAGAAATATGAACGTTAGTTTTTACTGAAATGATCAAATAAAGTCAACATCTCACAGTCTTTACTGAGCTGTGTGGGGTTTGTTCAACTTTTAAAAGATGTTTGAATGGTGATATACACAGTGATAGATGGTAAGGACTAACGTTTATAATAAATACATTTGTATTGATTTTAAGATATTTTCATACAATCATACGTATTGGGATCATTTGTATTAATGTGGACCGGAGGGAGAGGGTGACGAGCAGAAGTTTCACTTTCCTTTTTTATTTCAATTCCAACTTTGGTCCTGAATAATATGTTTCTCTGTTGTCCACGTTCATAAAAGCTAAACAGCATCAGAGCACGGTGCAGAGTCTCTAGATGAGTTTACAGTCGTCCCTCATTCTTATTGAACATCCATGTTGTAGTCCGCTGTATAGAAAACTGTAGTTTCCATAGTTTCCCCACAGCAGCAGACACACATTCATGACGTCCGCTGGCGCATCATAAACACGTCGGATAGTGAAAGTGCAGTCGGATTCTCTAAAGTACCGCAGTCTCTTCTCCTAAGTCCTTTTGAATTCTCCTATCCACTATCCCTTAACCGCGTGACGTTTCACTCAGAGGTCAAGGAATAGGAGAATTTAGAATTTAGGAGCTGATTTTTGGATTATCGGAACGCAACCCCTGTCTCCTAAATATTACGTTCCCACAGAACTAAACTGCATTCTCAATTACGTTTAGCAAGAAACGTATTTTCTCCCACGTTACGTTCTTTATGAACGTATCTCAAATACGTTTATTTTCTACATATCTTCTAGAAACATATTTTCTCCCCCGTTACGTTTCTTATGAACGTTTTCATAAGTTTTCCGTTTTCTTATAAATTAGTTTATTTTCTACATATCTTTGACATTTATTGTCTTGCTTATAATAATGATAATAGTCATTTATAAATATAATTTTAGAGCACACATTTGAAATCAGTAGGCGAGGCTGTAATTTCGCCAGCCGTTACTCTCCTGAGCGAGGCAGAAAATAATAGTTTTTAACATGCCAAAAAGCTGCTGTGTCGTTTATTGCACCTCAAACATTAAAACAAATCCAGAGTTACAGGTTTCTGTACTTCCTCTAAGAAGAAAGGACAGTAACAGAAGATCTCTGTGACGCCAGATGTGGTGTTGTTAATGCGATATGATATCCGAAAAACATTTCAGTTTAGGATGGCCGAAGACACTACACTACCCATAATCCCCAGCTATCGTTTGGGACTACAGTCCCGTTGACAAACCCCGTGATTAATCTTCAAGCTCTGGGATTGGATATTGGAGTGGCAGTGCGCCAAGGTTACGCCGAGCGTCAAGCTCTTTGAAATGGAACAAAACCACGGCAGACTATTCAAAACTGGACTCGAACGCCCCCCCAGAACTACACATGCTGGCTATTGTGTTTCGCAACATGTTCTCTATGGCACGTCTCTACTGGGAATTGTAGTTTTAAAAGACGTTTTCGTTTTTCCAAAAATTAGAAGTAGACAGTATTAAACTGTGTACAGCCCTGGAAGTTTAGGCGACAGGAAACACATTGGTGTGTACACATTTAAAACATGTAATTACTACATGGGTGAAAATCGCTTGTATCCATAATGGGCAGCATTAATATATATTCTACTCCACTACAATTCAGAGGTTAACCTGGTATTTTTACTCCACTACATTTACTTTAGTAACTCTGCAGATTCTGATTAATGATGTGAAATATAAACAACCCTTAAAGCAGACTTTAGTTACACCTGAGTACAATTCAGGGAAGGTGATTGTCAAGTGCCAACAATCAGGAGAGATATTTGATTGTTGGTGCTTGAGAAGACTAAACATGTATCTGCAGATCCCTATAAAGTATATTAATTACTCGTTATTCTCTACTAATAGTTAATTAAAGACTGTATATAATGGCTATTTTGCACATCCCTTTCAAGATTTCAAGATTTTCAAAGGTTTATTGACATATCATACACACAACTACGGTGTAGTTATGCAATGATGAAAAACTTGGGTCACAGGTTCCTCAGTGCATTACAAGACATCTATCAATATGTGTGTATACCTCCACCATTAAACTGTCAAATTCTGCACATTTCTTATACTATCTACATACATAAGAGTATAATTCATATGTATAATATCAGTTAAAATAAGTGCTTCAACATAGTTAACATTGCAGGAAAGCAATATATTAGACGTTAAGTACTTTGTCAGGCTTAATATTTATCTGTAGATACCCCCAAAGTTGTTTTCTTATTTGAAAGAAGACCTTAACCTAAAGTATTCTTTAATGTGTTAATAAAGGTTAATTAGTTTGTCTGTTTTGCACATCCTCATATTAATATCTTTGTACATCCTGCACTAAACTGTTTTATTGTAGAGATCACTTACAGTATCTTCTTGATTTTTTATATTCTATATTTCTATCATTGACCTTCTACTTTCCCCCTATGAAAGTATGTACTCTTAATGTTTTTTTCATCAAATAACATTATTCAACAAAAATAACATTATTCAACAAAAATAATTCAATAACGTGCTTTAACCACTAGGCGGCGCACACAGGGTACACAGAGCATACTAATAATAACTTTGTATTATTAGTGTAGGACACTTATGTATGTATAACATCTGAAGGTTTTATTCATGTTTTTACATAATTTTACAGGATATTGCTATACTATTTCTCATGTTTTACTTCTACACATTAATATCTGATTTATAAAACATCACAGACTGAAAGGTATATCCGTCATTTAATGGTAAGCTATTGAAATTGTGATTCCATAGATGTGTCTCCCATCACCCAAATCCCCTGACTATTCTCTCAACTCAGTATTTACATTCTTATATTCAAATAAAATCAGTAATATCTTTAAAAACTACAAGTCCTTTTCTATCAGCTGTGCACCGTTATGGTGTAAATATAACCTATCTACCAATTGGATCAAATATAAAAGTCAGCCAAATTAGTGTTGATAATGCAAGGAGACGTATTGTGTGAAAATAAATGCAAGATGTTGTTTAATTGCTGATATATGTATGATCCGTATTCAGTTTCGGCGGCAGTTCTTCCTGTTTGTCTAGAAGTCTTCTCATCAGGGCTCTATAAATAAAGAACTACAGCAGATGTGTAATATTTAATGCAGCCGAACTGTGTATTACAATTCCAAAGAGAAAAGTAAGAACACTCGGAATAAAGTATTATTATTATTATTTTTTTTTTCCGGATATCATATCGCATTAACATCATATCCCAACATGCATTGCGGCTAAACATCCAATCAACAAGCTTCAAGCTGAGGATCTTGGGTAATCTGTTCAGTGGGTTTGTGTGTATCCTCAAAATGTCCCTTATAGGCCTACGTCTGTTTCCGGTGACTTTATTTACGGCTAAAAAGCATGCTAAAAAGCCCAAGATAATAGAAATAAACGAATAAATAAAAACAAGGATAATTGTGTGTTATTGTTGAGTAAAAAAGGAAAAAAAGATTTTCAAAAATACAGATTTCAGTATTTTGAGGCTCGAAGCCCCATTTATTTTCCTCACAGACGGGAAAAAAAGTCCGACATTATACGATTTAAAATAAAAACATTGGCATGTAATTTACGTTAGAATAAATAGAATGTTTTTTTTTAATAATAGATGAGAGTAAAATCTACGTCACTTTACAGCCCCGCCCAGTTTTGGGGAAACTATAGGTTACTTACGTAACCCCAGTTCTCAGAGTAACATGAAGTGAGATGTCTCACTATGGGATGCGCCTCATCGCGGAGCAAACAGAAGCATCAATCTCATTACGCCAATCCTGATTGGCTGGTGATCTTGACGTCAGCGTCAGGGAATTCACCCCCTATGCGCCACGACGCATGCGTCATTCAAAATAAGCACCTCTTCTCGCTTCACCATAGCAAGGAGGGCCGTCTGGTGAGACATCTCACTTCATGTTACTCTGAGAACTGGGGTTACGTAAGTAACCTATAGTTCTCATTCATAACACTCCGTTCGATGTCTCACTATGGGAAATTGTAGCTCCCGTATTGTCAGACGAGCTTATCTCGAAAATCACCAAACCAACCAGAACTTAACAGGTAGAGCTCTGACTCAACCAGGTGCCCAGCACTGCTTGAGTCACACTGGGAGCAGAACGTCCAGCCTATTAAGAGGCGGACAAAAGTGAGCGGCGAGGACCAGCTCGCCGCTGCACCAATGTCTTGGATGGGAGACATCCTGGACAGAGCCCAGGATGCAGCCAGACCCTGAGTCGAAAGAGCTCGCGGACCCGAGGGTGCCTGCGAACTCTGACTCGTATGAGCCCCAAAGCAATTGCTTCCACAAACCAGTGGGAGAGCCGTTGCTTAGTAACAGGCTTGCCCTTATAAGGATTAGCCCAGGACACAAGGGGTTGGTCATTATGACGAAGCACCCTTGATCTGTCCCTGTACGTGCGTAAAGCACGGGCTGGACACGGCAAATCCGGCCGCTGTTCCCCGGAGGAATACAGTGGCGGGGAGGATGCCTCAATGTCAAATGTGGTACCTGAACCAACCGCCTTAAGATAAAGGTAGGGCTGGGCTTCAACCACACTCTGTTTGCCCTGGGGCGAACTGAGTGCATGAAGACTGTACAGATAGCGCATGAGTGCCACTGGCTCGCTTGGCAGCTGCCAGGGTCAGCTTCATGTCACACTGTATTCAGATTTTACCACTCACGGGCCAGGCCCATAGAGCCAAGCGCTCTGGGTGTGGGTGAAAGATTGCCCCCCCCTCTTGGGACAGTATGTCCCTGCGTAGTGGGAGCTGCCATGGCTGCCCGCACAGCAGCTGATATATCCCCGCTGGCCAGTACATAGCTGGCCAGTGCGGAGCCATCAGGATAAGTGTGTGGCGTTGCTCTCTCACTCTTGCCAGAGTTGGGGGTATCAGAGCCAGGGGTGGGAACGCGTACAGAAGGCCCGGGGGCCAATCGTGCGCGAGTGCATCCACGCCTAACGGTGCATTTAGATCGCGCATCGAAAAGAACAGCTGACACTGAGCGTTGTCTTTCGATGCGAACAGATCCACCACGGCTCTGCCGTAACGCACCCACAGCTGGCTCACAATCCTTGGATGTAGAGTCCAGTCTGCATAAAGTGGTATACCTCTGGACAGTAGATCTGCCCCGAGGTTCATCACTCCCGGTACGTGCGTCGCTCTCAGAGAGAGGAGACGTCTACCGCTCCATAGGATCAGTTTGCGCGCCAGTGTGTGTAACTGGAGAGAACGCAAACCCCCTTGGCGGTTAATATACGATATTGTGGTCGTATTGTCTGTCCTCACGAGGACGTGATGTCCCCTGAGGAAAGGTAGAAAGCGTTTTAGGGTGAGAAACACCGCTAAAAGCTCCAGGTAATTTATGTGCGCCCGCTGGAGGTCTCTGCTCCAGAGACCCCTCACCGGGCGACCTTCATAAATACCTCCCCAACCTGTCAGACATGCGTCCGTGGTGACCACTTTCCGTGAAAGGACAGCACCCATAGGCACACCTCGTACTAGAAAAGTCGGGTGCAGCCAGTGGCGCAGTGCCATTACTTATTTCACAGTAACCATCACTCTCCGCGCGCCATGGCGGGGTTTAGTTTTAGGGCGGCCACCCAGCGCTGAAACTCCCTCATGTGTAAGCGTCCCAGTCGTACGACCAGGATGGCTGACGCCATGAGCCCCAGCAATCGCAGGCATGATCTGAAGAGAACATGTTTGCGCAGCTGGAAAAGAGCGAGACAAGCTCTGAAAGCTTTCACTCTTTCCGCTGACAAGCGAGCTGAAAAGGGCACCGAATTCAGGCTTAAACCCAGGAAGAGTATAGTCTGCGCGGGGCACAACATGCTCTTCTCTGTGTTTATTATGAAACCCAGGTTGAGCAGGTGCTTTACGAGGACATTTGTCTGCGTAACAGCCTCCTGCTCCGACTGTGCGAGAAGCAGCCAGTCGTCCAGGTAGGTCGCCAGGCGAATACCCTGTTGTCTTAACGGGGCTATCGCGGCTTCCGTACATCGTACAAACACCCTTGGACTGAGAGACAGACCGAAGGGGAGTACTCTGTATTCATAACAGATCCCCTGAAATGCGAATCTCAGATATTTCCTGTGTGAGTAATATACTGGGATGTACGCATCTTTCAGGTCGACTGATGTAAACCAGTCGTCTTGTCGCACGAGCCGCAGCAGAGATGTGTGAGTGAGCATTCTGAACTTATATCTTTTTAGATATTTGTTCAGAGCCCTCAAATCAAGTATTGGCCGAATTCCGTTCCCTCCCCATTTGGGAACGAGGAAGTACTTGGAATAGAAGCCGCCCTGACTCTGCTCGGCAGGTACAATAGATATAGCCCTCTTTTCTAGGAGTGAGAGAATCTCTCTCTCCAGAATATGGGCTGACTCTCCTCGGGCCTGCGAATGCAGAATGCCCGAGAAGCGAGGGGGGGTGACGGTGACTTGGAGTCTGTAGCTCCGTGTAACTGTCTTGAGAAACCCAAGCAGATGTCGTGAGCATCTCCCGCTGTATGCTCCTTAGAGCCAGCTGAGATGTCACGTCTCTTCCCCTCTGAGTCTCTATTTGTTGTGTTATGGGGCCCTCCAGTGTCTGAGCACTGTGGTGCCCCATTTCGACAATCCCCACCGACACAGCGCATGCGGTGGTGCCCTTACGGCTCCAGCCGGCACTGGGCATGCGCGTGACGGTGGAGCCTTCACAACACCAGCCGGCACTGCGCATGCGCGTGACGGTGGTGCCTTTACAGCTCCAGCCGGCACTGCGCATGCACGTGACGGTGGTGCCTTTACAGCTCCAGCCGGCACTGCGCATGCGCGTGACGGTGGTGCCCTCACGACCCCAGCCGGCACTGCGCATGCGCGTGACGGTGGTGCCCTCACGACCCCAGCCGGCACTGCGCATGCGCGTGACGGTGGTGCCTTTACAGCTCCAGCCGGCAATGCGCTTGTGCGTGACGGTGGTGCCTTCACGACCCCAGCCGGCACTGCGCATGTGCGTGACGGTGGTGCCTTTACAGCTCCAGCCGGCACTGCGCTTGTGCGTGACGGTGGTGCCTTCACGACCCCAGCCGGCACTGCGCATGCGCGTGACGGTGGTGCCTTTACAGCCCCAGCCGGCACTGCGCATGCGCGTGACGGTGGTGCCTTCACAGACCCGTCAATTGTCCGCCCTTTGAGAGAGGCCGTAGCTGCTCTCAGAAGGGGAACAGTTGACGGACTGTTTATTGTTTTTATTGTTTTTCTTTTCATTTTTTCGAGCTGCGCCCTTGGCTCGAAGCCTGGATGCATCAGCGAAAAATGTTTTATGACAGAAAAATCAATAAGTGTGTGACATGTGTTTACGCGGATTTGAGGATGGTGTTGAGGCATCTCTCGAGGCGGCGGGAACACATTTAGAGCTGGGGAACCGTAGACTTCCAGCTCTGTCACAGAGGGGAGAAGGAGGGGCTGTCACGCCGCTCGCTTCTTCTTCCTCGACTGCTGGCCGAAATTCTGGGTTGGCTGCGCCTGGGCTGCAGCCGGAACCGGAGATTTTCTAGGCCAGCTCGCCCTCGTCCCCTCCCTGGGCTAGGGACTCGTGGCGGACTGCGACCTCTGCGTTTTCGGTATTTTGAACCGAGCAGGGTTCGGAGCAGCTTGGACGAAGGGCCCAGCCGCTGCGAAGGCCCTTCGAGGGAGGCAAAGGTGGAGGGCCTCGTCCTCCTTCTTTTTCGACTCGCATCTCCTCTGCATGGAGGCAAGAGCGGAGCCGAAAATCCCCTCGGGAACGATGGGCATGTCAAGCACATCCTCCTTTTCCCAGTCTGGGAGGTTGGTGAGGTTGAGCCATCTAGCTCTTTCCTGCACCACCATGATTCCCATTGTTTTGCCCGTGGCCTAGACGACGCAGCGTTGGACACGGAGACAAATGTCTGTGACCGCGGCCAACTCATCCAGAACGGCCGTTCCAGGATTACTCAACATATCCTCACAGAGCTCCGCTTGGTATGCGGTTAGCAGTGAGGAAACGTTCAGAGCCCTGGCGGACAACGCTGCGGCTCTGTAGGACCGTTCAGTCATGGTCGACTGGAAACGGTCCACCTTCGCTGGCAGCGTGGGGTTCCTGCTTGGTGACGGGCCCATCCTCGGTAGGAGGTGGGCTGCCACCAGCAGTTCCATCGGCGGTATGCGGAGCAGGCCGAGCCTCTGCGGGCGAGACCATGGTGAGGTCTCGCCGGGAGCTCCCGCCTGGTGAGGCGTGGGGCTCCGTTCCCGCGTCTCTTGCCGCCACCGGGTCCCGGCCTGACACGGCGTGGGATCCCGGTTCCGCAGCTGCCGCTGTTAGTGAGCCCCAGACCGACACAGTGAGGGGCTCAGTCTCTGCGGCGGACGCCCCTGTGTCTTGATTGCCAAACGGCGAATCAGTGGACATGAGGGAGTCCTGTTCCAACAAGCTAGCTTGGTGTGCTAGCCGTCGGTGGAGGCTCTTTCGGGTGAAAAGGGCACAATGCCTGCACGAGCCGGGGTTGTCGATAGCCTCCTGGGCGTGTTCCAGCCCGAGGCAGGACGAGCAGACCTGGTGTGAGTCTGTGCCTGCTATCTTCAACCCGCAGCCGCATGACCGAGCCTCCGAGTCCCTGACTCCTCTGGTGTGAGGGGGAGAGGCGTCCATCTTGTTCGCCTCGTGGCATGGAGAGGACCCGCTCGTAACAGGTACGTTGTTGAGAGAAAAAGTGTTACCAACCCGTCCTTAATCTGGAGAAAAAGGGACGGTGTGGGTCCTTTGTTCTCAAAGAATATTGACTGGTGTGTCAATATACTTCTAATCCTTTTCTCCTCCGTGAGAGAGAAATAGAAAAGCGTCCTCGCTACCGTGGTGTCGGTAGTAAGGGGAAGCTAGCTAGCAACAGGTGCGTAGCTAGCTTGAGAAAAATCAAAAACTTACCTTACTTTCCGGGGAAAGAAACGGCGAGGTCAATTTTAATACTAACTGGCATTAGTATTACCGTCTTCTTGCGAAGCAGAAGGAGTAGCCGGCGAGCGCCCTGTCGACCGAAATGGTTATATTTGGGTTCAGTCTGTGGACCGTTAAGCTTGTCCGGCTACAATAGAGATGTGCTCTGAAGCGAGAAGAGGTGTTTGAATGACGCATGCGTCGTGGCGCAAGCTACTTATAGGGGGTGAATTACCTGACGCTGACGTCAAGATCACCAGCCAATCAGGATTGGCGTAATGAGATTGATGCTTCTGTTTGCTCCGCGATGAGGCGCATCCCATAGTGAGACATCGAACGGAGTGTTATGAATGAGAACCAACGCTGTCATTTGAACGGCGATCAAGCCTGAAGCCACAGAGATCTTCTGTTACTGTCCTTTCTTCTTAGAGGAAGTACAGAAACACGTAACTCTGAATGTGTTTTAATGTTTGAGGTTCAATAAACGACACAGCAGCTTTTTGTCATGTTAAAACTATTATTTTCTGCCTCGCTCATGAGAGTAACAGCTGGCGAAATTACAGCCTCGCCTACTGATTTTAATTCAACCATATCGAGCCCAATTCTCGATTTCAAATGTGTGCTCTAAAATTATATTTATAAATGACTGTTATCATTATTATAAGCAAGACAATAAATGGCAAAGATATGTAGAAAATAAACGTATTTAAGATACGTTCATAAGTAACGTAACGTGGGAGAAAATATGCTTCTAGAAGATATGTAGAAAATAAACGTATTTGAGATACGTTCATAACGAACGTAACGTAGGAGAAAATACGTTTCTAGCTAAACGTAATTGAGAATGCAGTTTAGTTCTCTAGGAACGTAATTTTTAGGAGACAGGGTTGGATAGCTATGTGATTAACATGATGATTCAGCCTCTATGGAGATAGACATATGACAAGCATGCTCATTTCTGATGTGGAGCTAATCTGAAGTAAACATTGAATACTGCTTTCTATTCCTCCATCTTGTGACTGTGTAACTCCCTCTCTTGGATATCAGCATGTGAAGGACACTGTTCAGGAACTAGTTGATGCTCTGTATGTGATGACTACTTCCATTCTGGAGAGGATCACAGATACATGGATCCTGAGATTGAAGCTGAAGCCGGTGACCAGTGAGATAAACACAATGCAGTTAGGAATAATGCACATTATATGGGTGTATTATGAATATTATTATGATCATTTAAGTTTGATTGGACAGCATGACTTGAGAAATGTACATTTGAAAAATATCAGTATTTTCGTTGCATAATTTAGCAAGTTTAGCATGATACCATTTATTTGTGAATTACATCGCAAGCTCTTATTGTCCACAATAACCGCAATATGATTTCACCAAAGTGCAGCTCTACTGTACTGTAACTGAGCAGTCTGTAATGATGTTTTATCTCAAACATTCGTTCCAAGCTAGCTAGCACTGTCAAGGAGCACACGGCAGCCGTGTGCGATTTGAGACAATACACGGTCGAAGTTTATAGGGAAATATCCCAATTGAGACAGAAGGGAATGTTCTGAATATATGTAAATGGATATATTTTCTGTTTCAAAGCTAAGCCTACAACATGACAATAGAATAAAGTTAATTTTGGTTAAAAAAGAAAAAAACGTTCTTTGGGACAAATAATTATTTTCATTTGTTTACCATAATATAAACGCAACACTTTGCTCCCATTTTTCATGAGCTGTATCAAAGATCTAAGACTTTTTCTATGTACACTAAAGGCCTACTTGTTACGATTATTGTGTTATGTCACGTTTTCTATGTCGTGTTTTGCTGTTCTCCCTGTCATGTTTTCCTCTTGTTATATTGTCTGGTCCTTTTCCCTGTGTTTTTCCTCCCGTCGTTAGTTTCCCTGGTGTGTCTAGTGTCTGATTGTTTTCACCTGTGGCCCTTGTGTTTCTCCTCCCCTGCCCGGCTGTGTCTCGTCTTGTGATTACCCCTCCCGGTATTTAGTCTTGTCTCTTCCTGTGTTCAGTGTCGGTTCGTGTCATGACTAGTTTGTTGGTGAGTGTTCTGTTTTGTCTTTGTTTATCACCTAGCCTTGAAATAAAGGAATTGTCACTTTGATCTGCATTTGGGTCCTGCCTGCTTCACACACCGTAATATTACGAACCGACCTAACAAATGGACCCAGCAGATGATCCATGGGAGGTAGAATTACAGCATTTTACCTTCTATCTGGCTTGCTGCTTCGATTGGTGGAAGGGAGCGTCCAGTGTTCGGCAGAAGAGGGCCAATCTGGTAGAGGCGCACCGGTTGGCAGCAGAGAAACGATGTTTTGTGGAGTTCTTACCTGACTGGATGTTGGACTTCCTTGAAACATGTGATTCCCGGCCTGCTAGCCCCAGGCATGCTAACTCCATGTCTCCCAATTCCCAACCTGGCACCATACGCCTTGGTGGGTTCCGCCTACAGTCAACCCGTGCTTCTGCCCCAGTTCCTGCTCCTGTCCAGGAGTTGTATTCCGGAACTCGTCTGGCTTATGGAGGTCCACGGAGTATTCAGGCGGCTGCTAAGAGGAGTCGTCGCAAGGCCAGGCTAGCAGCCCGACCAGCCATGTTTCCGGCTCCAGAACCGGACCTTACAGCCATGTTTCCGGCTCCAGAACCGGACCTTACAGCCATGTTTCCGGCTCCAGAACCGGACCTTACAGCCATGATTCTGGCTTCAATTCCGGTCCCCGCAGCCATGGTTCCAGACCCAGCTCTGGCCCCAGCGGCCACAGTCCCATCTCGAGTCCCCTCTCGAGTCCCATCTCGAGTCCCCTCTCGAGTCCCCTCTCCAGTTCCCTCTCGAGTCCCCTCTCGAGTCCCCTCTCGAGTCCCCTTTCGAGTTTGCTTCTCTAGTCCCTTCCCTAGTCCCTCCTCAGGTCACTTCTCTAGTCCCATCTCCAGTTCCCTCTCGAGTTCCCTCTCAAGTCCCCTCTCCAGTTCCCTCTCCAGTTCCCTCTCTAGTCCCTCCTCTAGTCCCTCCTCTAGTCCCCTCTCTAGTTCCCCTCGCGAGTCCCCTCTCGAGTTCCCTTCCCTAGTTCCTCCCCTAGTTCCTCCCCTAGTCCCTCCCCTAGTCCCTCCTCTAGTCTCTCCTCTAGTCCCCTCTCTAGTTCCCCTCTCGAGTCTCCTCTCGAGTCCCCTCTCGAGTCTCCTCTCGAGTCCCCTCTTGAGTTCCCCCTTGGTTCCCCTCTCGAGTCTCCTCTCGAGTCTCCTCTCGAGTCCCCTCTCGAGTCACGTCTCAAGTCCCTACCCAATGTCCTGGTCCGTTTGAGGTTCCGCTGGGGGTCCTGCCAACTCCATGTCCTGTCCCGTTGGAGGCCCCGTCGACTACTCCTCTGCCGGGGGTCCTGCCAACTCCATGTCCTGTCCCGTTGGAGGTCCCGCCGACTACTCTCCTGCCGGGGGTCCTGCCAACCCTTTGTCCTGTCTCGTTGGAGGTCCCGCCGACTACTCTCCTGCCGGGGGTCCTGCCAACCCTTTGTCCTGTCCCCTTGGAGGTCCCGCCGTCTACTCTCCTGCCAGGGGTCCTGCCAGCTCCTTGTCCTGTCTCGTTGGAGGTCCCGCCGACTACTCTCCTGCCGGGGGTCCTGCCAACCCTTTGTCCTGTGCTGTTGGAGGCCCCGCCGACTACTCTCCTGCCGGGGGTCCTGCCAACCCTTTGTCCTGTCTCGTTGGAGGTCCCGCCGTCTACTCTCCTGCCGGGGGTCCTGCCAATCCTATGTCCTGTGCCGTTGGCGGCCCCGCCGACTGCTCTCCTGCCGGGGGTCCTGCCAATCCCGTGTCCTGGTCCTCTTCCGTGGGGGATCCTGCCGAGGCCTGTCCCACCAGCTCCGACACCGGGTCCTGCCCCGCCTCCGGCGCTGTCCCGTCAGCGCCTTCCTGCCCGGCCTCCGGAGCTGTCTGGTCTTCGCCCTCGAGCCCGGCCCTCTGAGAGCCCGGCCCTCTAAGAGCCGCAGTCTTGACCCTCGATCCCGGCCCCCTGACTTTCCCGGCCGCGGTCCTTGCCCTCATGCTCGGCCCCCTGACTTTTCCGGCCGCAGTCCTCGCCCTCATGCTCGGCCCCCTGAGTTCGCCCGCGGTGGCCTTCGCCCCTCCATAACCCCCACCTTGGACTCTGTCTTGCCCCCGGGCCGTCCGCCCGAGTCCCCCTTCTCGGCTTCTGCCTTGCCCCCGGGCCGTCCGCCCGAGATCCCTTCCGGGTCCTCCGCGGTGCTCCTGGGTTGTCAGCCCAAACCCGTCCTCCTGACCCCCTCAACCCACCCTGGTGGCCCTAGTTTAGTGTCTGATTGTTTTCACCTGTGGCCCTTGTGTTTCTCCTCCCCTGCCCGGCTGTGTCTCGTCTTGTGATTACCCCTCCCGGTATTTAGTCTTGTCTCTGCCTGTGTTCAGTGTCGGTTCGTCTTGTGTCATGACTAATTCGTCGGTGAGTGTTCTGTTTTGTCTTTGTTTATCACCTAGCCTTGAAATAAAGGAATTTTCACTTTAATCTGTATTTGGGTCCTGCCTGCTTCACACACCGTAACATTACTTCTCTGAGATATTGTTCAGAAATGTGTCTAAATCTGTGTAAGTGAGCACTTCTCCTTTGCCGAGATAATCCATCCCACCTCACAGGTGTGGCATATCAAGATGCTGATCAGACAGCATGATTGTTACACAGGTGTGCCTTAGGCTGCTCACAGTAAAAGGCCACTCTAAAATGTTCAGTTTTATCACACAGCACAATGCCACAGATGTCACAGGTTTAGAGGGAGCCCAGGACCTCCACATCCAGCATCTTCACCTGCAAGATCGTCTGAGACCAGCCACCCGTCAGCTGATGCAACAACACTACTAAGTTAAAATTGCTAATAGGCTGTATGGCTACCAACTTTACCTAAAACTGTGTAGAAATATGAAAACTGTTTTTTGTTCTCAACACAAAGAAACGTGTGCAATTATCAAGGGCTGTTTAAGGTTAAAAACCGTAATATTACGGCCGCTAACAACTTTAGCTTGGCTGTCTTGCTTTCGGCTTTCAGTTAGTTGAGTTGATAATAATTTTGGCACTGTTGTGCCTTCTCAGAGTTTCTGTATTCAGTTCATAGTTATGTTATTGCACACCAAATTAAATCTACCCAAAGCAAAAGATGACACACTTTAACTTAGTTTAACGTAAGATACATTGATAATAACTCCGCCACTCAGTCACTGTTTTAATTTCATAGTAGCGTTACTTCTGGCAAAAAACAGCCCAGCAAAAATGACCAGCTGAAATATACATAGTGCCTTTTACTTTACTTGTACTATGTTACATTGAGGCATCCCTAATGTTGCAAATGTGTTCTCTTTAACTTATATTTTAAGACTTTTTGAGACAATTGGAATAACTGACCTGTACCCAGCTACTGATGCAAAACACATTTGCTTGGCAGGAAAGCACCAGCGTTGAAAACATATTGCAAAACAAGGTAAAATAATTGATTTGTTGATTTGGATTTTGTAACAATTTAGAACCTACCCGTCCATCCTTTTATCGTGAAAGGAAAAATGACATCTGTCAGAATACTATCAGCATGAACCTCACCAGAGGATGTCCAATTAGGTGTGTGTGAATAATTTTTTAAGTAATACCACTATTTTCTCAAAAATACTTTCTTTGCCATCATAAAGCATATGTGCATTTACACAAGGGATAAATATTTATGTTAGTATTTTTTATTTTATAGAAAAACAGGCTAATGCATGTATTTTGTTTTTGTTTTTTTTCTAAAGAATTCATGTGATTGGTAAATATTTTTACGACCATCTCCAGAACAAACTTCAAGGTCAATTTGGACTAGTATTAATCTTGAAGTTTAGGAGATAATAGTAATAGTCCCATGCTTAGGATAGAATACATTTCTATCTAGTTCATCAAAAGATTTTAAATGTCGACTGAAATATATACACATTTATAATCTCTTAGGTTTTGTTTCATGAGAACCATGGGGACCATGTTGACTCTGCTGTCCCCACAAAGTTATAGCATTTTGAGGAGAAATGAAAACAAACAACCCAGGAGTTTTGCCCCTTCTCTTCTCCCAGATATCTTTGCCAATTCGTGTTTACACGTATAACTTGGCAACATTCAGCAGTCCAGGGAGGTTTGCAGACTGAATGCTTAGCATTCAGCCTGACCATGAATGGGCAATAGCTGACCGCCACTGCCAAAAGAGACAATGGGAGAGGGAAGAGATGAGTCTGCTGGTGCTTTCTGCTGTGACTCAGGAGCTGCAAATAGTGGGAGTGCATTTACAGCTCTGCTGCTCAATGTGAAAGTCTTTACAGGCCCCTCACTTTTATGGCTCTTGTGGAAAGATGCAGAGCCAGCGGTGTGAGTCACCGATTGGATGACTGCACCTGTGCTGCTACAGCAGTAAAATATCTTCACTGCTTTTCCCACCGCTTGTTCTTTTGGCCACATACAGCATCAAGCCGCCAGGGACAGAAGAGCTCCCACGCTCACAGTCAAACCCCGCCAAGTTCATCCGCTTGGAAAGAAGTTGACCAAACGACAGCTATGATCTTTCACCAGGGGTACACATCAGCTTAAGGCCCCATTAAAGTATTTTTCCTTGGGTTTCCGAACAACAAAACAGAGTTTGAACCCCTAGTAATTATTTCACTCATCTTCAAAAAAGTGCATGAAGTTGAAACCAATGTAGTACCTCAAACATGCTCAGAAAAACCACAAATGTTTTCATGTCTTTGAACTGTTCGTGGCAAAGAAGCTCAGCCCTTCTCCAACAATGTTTACTCTGGCATTCCCATAGTCGTTTATGAATCATCTTCCTGTGGAAATGCCAACACAACCACTGTTTTGGTAAGCCACCATGTGGTTGAACCATAGGAGCCTATTCACTTAGTGTGGAAACAAAGAGAACCCCTCTTATGGCCCCTGATAATATGCTGTTACACAGAGGATATGAAGATGTTGCATATGATGACATTAGGGCAGCGTTTCTCAAAGTGTGGGGCAGAGATGTGATAGGTGTTTCATTCTCAATTTGTATTACAAGAATGGACGGTTGAAGCACTTTTAACTGCTTACACTTTATTAAACTTTTACATAGAACGTAGCATAACATTTACACCCTGGCTTCATCCGCATGCCTGCTCCGGTGTGTGTTCCCCTCAACAGGGTCCGTGTGGAAACATATAACAACAATTGTAACAATAGGTGGATCGCGAATGGACGCGATGAACGGGAGATTATTATTATTCTTTTTTAAATAACATTTTTGGACCTCAGGCGGTAGTGGACTGTTATAGCCGGAGCCTCGCAACGGCGGTGGACTTTCACAGCGTCGCTGGATGCAGGTACCGGCGCAGCGGCGCTGTGAAAGTCCACGGCCCACCTATGCCAGAGCCAGGGGCCCACCAACGGCAGCGGCCCACCTGGAAAAGTCCCGAATCTCCCGATGGCCAATCCGAGCCTGCTCACACACACACACACAATTGAAACCAAAATAATTCAGACAGACAGACAGACAGACAGACAGACAGACAGACAGACAGACAGACAGACAGACGCTTAAATATATGAGAAGACTGATCAATACCTCCATAATCTTCAGTGTGGTTAGCTATGAATCTTCCAGAACTTCCAAACACCTTGTCCTGGACATAGTTTCTAGAGTATAAACTGTGCAACAGTACAGCAGGCTGCACAAACTGCAGAACACCGGGGCTTTGGGAACACTCAAAATTACTTAAAATGATTTAATTCCCATTTAACATGTTAAGGGGCTTCCCCCCCCCCCCCCCCCCCCCCCCCCCCCCCCCCCCCGTTTTTTCTCACGAAACTGTGTCTCAGGGCTTCTTAAAATGTAATAAACTATTCATGTGTCCTACTCATTTAACGGGAAGAAACTCAGCTAACTGATGATATGAACCATGTTTACCGAAACAAAACACAAGTCTCACAAGAAGCGTCTAAATGAGCCCTGAGCGAAAAAATGCTAACACACTCTAGGTATAAATCAATCGATATACCTATCGTATCTGCACAAACAAGTTTAGCTAACAAGCTGAGATTCTACAGATTCTAGAAATATAAGTATCATCACTGAGCGGTCAGAACTCGCGACAAGGGAAGCAAATACAGACATCATACAACGTAGCTTTAGGTAGCAAAACACAGAGATATGCTCACCTTTTGCTGTTATTCTGATCAAAAACGAGAAAAACACGGCTAAAGGTTAATCCGTAGGTTAATCCAATGTGTCTGTCACTTTGAAAAAGTATTGATAATCCATAATTCAATTTTTTGTCAAAAACGGAGTTTTCATTAGCTGCTAATGATAGCTTCCAGAGTGAATGACAGCTTCCTGCTTTGTCTCCGTGGATACGAGTCCAAACAAACAACTCATAGACTGCACCGGGCGCTGACGTAGGCGCCCTGTGACCATCAGATTTGACAACGCTGATTGGCTGAAATTATGTTTTGGCGGCATAGTTTACAGATAGCAACAGTTGGCTTCGGCTGCACTCTCGTCTGGGCGCTGTGCATAGCGCAGGAAACATGTGACTTATCAGTAACTTTAGACATCGTAACACAATTTTAAACGATATTTTATTATAGATTATACATTTTACTGATACCAATTATATAATATTGACCTTGTTTATTAAAATTTTTTTTTTTAAATATTTTTAATTTTTAATATGGGAAGAGGGGGGGCGGCGCTCCTAGCGCCCCTATGGGCCGGCCGCCACTGGTGATTAGTAAAATATGCATATTGTGGTGACACCATATTGTGGACCATAATTCACCTTGCTTGTTGTGTTGCTACACGGACACCTGTAGCGTTAGCTATTCAGTCCTGCTAGCTTGTCATGCAGAGCAGATGTGTATTACCTTCTGGATGTTAACCTATAATAAAGAGTGGAACTCCATTCTAAACACACCGCCTCCGACTCCCTTTCCTCGGCACCACAATATATAAAAAGAACGAATGCTATAGGTAACATAAGATAAGAATAAACAAGTTTAAATGATGTGTTATTGGTTGTGATCATATTCTAAAGATGTTTGGATTATTGAAAAGTATACAGCTCCCTTTCATCTGAGTGTTGAGAGCTGTACTATCCATACATTCATGTTGTGCTCAAAGTGCACCAGATTGATGCATTTCACTTTTCAAATCTGCCCAGGGGTGCATGCCCCGGACCCCTCTAGAGGATGTGAGGTCCACCCCCAAATAAAGCAGGTTAAAATAATTAAATTGAATACATGTTCTTTTAGTAAACACTGAAAACGGTCCCACAGACCCAAACAGCACACAAAGGTTAAAGGTAAGCATATAATAATGTTACAATGTGCTAAATATATACACTGCAAAAAAAGAGGAGTAAAAGTAGCTCACGAATTGTTTTATTTTTTTTTATTGAAAAGGCCCACCTGTTCAAAGTGGGGAATGACAGGACAAGTTTGAGAACCACTGCATTAGGGGGACATGGTCCACATACAGTTACAGTAAACGTGTGTTGTTCTTTGTTTACTTCAGAGCTTATATTCACTATTTCTCAAAGATCCACTACAACTTTCCGCTGGGAAATCTCTGTTTGGAGTTCATGTCTACAAAAATGTGGACTACCCCCAAGTGGCTTATTATGTAAAAACCCTAAATAGCGGGCCATGCATTTCACCCCTAGGCCTTCAGTAGACTCCTACCTGAATAAATCCACCTCTTATCATTATGACGTCACAGCTATAGAAAGCATTCATATTATACAGAAACGCAGAATAACAGGGCGTTGCATCACAGATAGATATCTAATGTAGCGAGAATGAATGCCGTTACTAAAGCAGGAAACCCAGATAACACAATTCAACAAGTCTCCTTTCACTGCAGCTACTGCTGACAATATACATCATCCCTAGCAGAAGCATCAATATTGCCTAATGAAATTACAATAAAATATCAAAAACTGTAAATAAAAGTCATTATTGCCAATACGTTTGATTGTTTGTACACCACAGTTCAATTACTCTGTTATCTGAGTTTTCAGTTCCAATAATAAGTCCTGTTCTATCGCCATGGAGGATAATGCTGAAAGTCAAATCTGTCCAGTCGTATTTCTGGCAGAAACCATTGTGGAGCACTGTTTCCCTGCGCACTTGTTCGTTAAGCTGTAGGTCCACTTAGGCTTCCCCAAAAGTTTTCAAAAGCACCGTTGCTTATAAGTGTCCAGCCGTGCTTTGTGTCTCGCTGCTGCCTTGGTTAGACAACTCAAGTTTGAAAACGTATATGGCTCCAAACACCGAGTTGATCAGTTGTGAATATCAGGCGTTCCCAGCAATGTGCTCCTCGGAGGCTGTGATGTACCACTACAGTTAGTGAGTTGGAAGTGGTGGACAAACCCTTTCCCCGGCTGCGACTGGCTTGCTAGCTTCACCAAATCAATGTCTCCTCCGCTGTCAGCCATTGTGGTTTGAAAAACAGCTTTAAAATCTAAACGGAAATATTTTACCTTGTGCAGGTTGATAAGGACGCTACAGATGCTGTTTGCTAGCAGGTCGCTATCGCTATGCTAGTATTTGCTAGCACTGACAATCCAATCAAAGGACATGAAAATGCCTACATTATCGTAGGCCTGCTAGATGCCCTCTTAATCCGATTGGTCGAGGCAACAGATTAATTGCCATTTAGATATATAAAAAATATATTACAATGTTAGTAAGTGATTCTGATAGTGCTTCGGCCAGCCTTGCTGGTCCTGACCACTGCTAAATACTAAGAACATGATCATCCAGAATCTTGATGCAGTACATTCCTGTATCCACAGACTGTGCAGTTTTGTCGATAGAGAAAGATTTGAAAAAGGTAAAAACACCCAGAGAGGAATGGTAGCATTGAAATATTAAAGTTTCAAACGGGATGAAATCAGTGAGAGCGCGTGATTTGGTTGGAATAGAAAAGGGAGGTGAAAGGAGAAAAAGATTATGCTTTTTTCGCATGTTCTTTTTGATCCATTTATCACTGTACGGAAACCCGAATAATGATTTTCTCTGTTTAACGGTGTGGAGGTTATTTATTATAGTTCATATGCGGCTGGCTGGTTGCATGTTAGAAGGGGGTGGGAGGTTTTCTTTGGCATGTGCTGAAGGCCTCGGTACTGGACCACAGGGAGCTGCTGTTAGTCACTTACTGCTCATTGTGGAAACTCTGACACACAATTGCCAGTTGCTGAGGCCACTGTTTTTTTGTTGATCATGGAGGACTGGCTGGGTTTTTGTTTCTATAGTTATACCTCCTGCACCTCTGAAGTACAGCAGAGGCTCATATCAGACAGATTTGAGGAGACGAACAAATTAAAGCAAAATGGTAGGGTCCACTGAGCCACACAACTCTCATCCTCTAGGACTGTTGAAAAAAAAAACTGTTAAAAAAAGCACAGGTCTGATTTGAGGGTGGTGTGTTGTGAGAGGATATAATAAGATCAAGGAAGGAAGTACTCAGATCCTTCAATGTACCAAATCAACAGAGTCAAAATACTTGCTTCTTGAAATGTGTGATTTTTATATTGACCTGTAAAAGTGCATTGGTATTATCAAGCATCAATAATTAAAGTAATCGTCCTCTGTGAATGATACATTGTTTTATAACATTATTAGATGGATGGATAGGCTCTTAGAGGCAAGGGAGAAACACACTAATCATGGGTAATCTCTTGGGTATATTTTCATTTTATCTTTTTTTTAAAGGGTTGTAAGGAATACTGAGGTCATGTGAAAGAAAAGGTTACATTTGTGAACCTTCCCCACTGAATGCACAACGCATTCTGGTAATGGAGGTTAGCCAATCTTCACAAATACCAACAATCAAATCCCACAGGAACTCCCCCCCTTAACAGATGTTTTATTAGAAACTCACTTTTTTCCATCCATCCATCTTCTCCCACTTGTCCGTGGTCGGGTCGCAGAGGAAGCAGTTATCACTTTGTGTTTGGTCATTTTTACTGTTCAGTTATGAATTCTAAAATGTTTTCTCTGTGAAATGTTAAATGCTAATTCAAACAAGTATCTTCATCATTTGGGAACATCATTTTGTTGAAGAAACAGAAAATGACATTCTGGAGTTAGGTCAAGTCTATTTATAAACCCCCAAATCACAACCAGAGTTATCTTATCTCATTCATTTAGGGCAGGGCTCCCTTCACTTTGAAGTTCATTCACTTTCATCTAAAAGCAGTAACATTCAAACAGTAATTGTAGAACGAAATTACACAAATGGTTAGCGACCATGAGCACAAAGTGTCCTTACAAAAAAAGTTTGCTTTATTAGTTACTTAAAGGGGACCTATCATGCAAAATGCACTTTTGTACGTCTTTTATACATGAATATGTGTCCCCGGTGTTCCAGGGAACTCACCAAGTGTCAGAAAACACAACCCTCTCTATTTTCCTCCATACCCAAATCTCTAAAAAAGGGGCTGCAACGGATCTGATACAGACTGATCCAGATTTGAACACTGTCCTGACGTCAGGACGGTAGTGCTACGGCTATTGGTCAATTCTCCACCTATCAGGGGAATGAGAGGTTGGGCCACGGCCGGCCATTGCTGCTCGAAAGCGCTGGAGACGCTGTAGTACATATGCCAGGCCTGTAAGTGGCGCTGTAGTCTGCCACAAAAGCAGCGAAGAAGACTTCCCTTGCATGGTTGCCATGGTTGCCCTTCTGTTTATTCTCCGCTATGGCTCTTTGTCTCCCTCCCAGAGGCAAGCTTTTGCTCCTCCTGCTTTAAAACAAATGAATAATGACTCTATATAATCATATGTAAGGGATAATGTGCAGCGACGCGGTCATTATGGGGAAAAGAACACCGACAGGCTGATCAGGAGCCCGACGCGAAGCGGAGGGATCTAGATCGGCATGAAGGCACATTATGCAATGTGCACATTATCCCGCTTATTACATGGCCACATTCTCGACAAAGTAACGACATGACTCCCAATATTAATTGAAATGCTTTTATGGATTTAGAAAATGATTTTATTGATTTAAAAAATAGTTTTATGTATTGATTTAAATTGACATGCATCCGCTAAGAAAAGTAGTCCGTTGTTACTGTTTGAACTAACGTAGCAACGGCAGGAACTGCTTCGATAGCGTTTTTGAGGAGCTTTTTGATTACAGATTTGAAAACATCACTGCTTGCTTTAAAAGTAGCACAATTCATTATGTCAAACCTTGGAAAGTATCTAGATATCCCTGCCCTAATGCCAAAGTAACTGCCAACTCCCCTGCAGGGGGGCATGGTCAGCTGCAGCTCACAGAATCAGCCCCCTGCAAAAACAGCGCTGGAAAGAGCAAATAGAGCAAAATGAGGCATGGCTAAAATGCAGGATCTTTTTGGTATTTAAAAAAAACAAACTATATTTATATACTTTATATAGGTATGGCCCTACAATATATGTTTCAAATATAGCATGATAGGTCCACTTTAAAGACCCTTTGAAAGTGTGTTGCTTCTCTCCTAACATCAGCCATCACAGGTCTTTCTGAGTGTAGCCGATTTCACAACAGCTTTTTACTAACAACAGGTGTGATCTACTTTAAAGCTTTGGACTTTCTCAGGAGTCTGACATGCTTTGGGGGCATTACATGTTGCCAAATAACACTATTAGTCGTAATGTCTGCAGCTCAACTCCTTTAGTCAGGGAGGAGGTGCAGTCTGGTGGTCAGAGGATCCAGCCTCATAACAGTCATGGAGCTCGGAGTCACAGGGGGCGCTGCAAACTTCTTAGAACTCTATAAAACATTCTTAATCATGACAATAGATTTTGTTCACTGCAGAATGTTGTCTGCTTTCTTCTTTCAGTGGAATTCAAGCAGAGGTTGATGAAGTACTCAGTTCCAGATTGTAGGAATACTCTAATCATTCAAAATATAAGTAAAAGTAGAAAAGTATTATTATAAATATCGTGAAAGTAGCGACAGTAAAAGTAGTGATTGTTTGATTGGTCCATTTCAGAATAATATATATGATATGTTTTATAATGATTGATCATGAAAGTGTTCTCAAAGCTGGTAAAGGTGCAGCTAGTCTGAATGACTTTGTATACTGCAGGGTAGCTGGTGGATTTACTCCAGGTGGAACTAAAGTCTGATTCAACACTTGGTTATATTTCACATCATTCATCCACATCTGTGAAGTAACTAAAGGGATTAAATACATGTAGTGGAGTAGAAGTACACTATTTAATTCTGAAATGTAGTGAAGTAGAAGTACAAAGTAGCATCAAATGGATATAGTAAAGTTGAAGTATCTTAACCCTCCTGTTGTGTTCGGATCAAATCTGACCGATTTACTTCTTTCATCGATCATAACTTTTTAGTTTGACATTCGATTGCATTAAGGCTTTATGATATCCTTCACAGGAGACATTTGAACATATACAATTACTGATCACACTTTCATTGCATTTTGGATGATTTAGTCAACTTTGAAACACCATGGTGTTCACGGTCTCACACACACACACACACACACACACACACACACACACACACACACACACACACACACACACACACACACACACACACACACACACACACACACACACCACACACACACACACACACACAATGTGTTCCCCCCCTCTTATGTGCCCATCCCCCCACATGAATCACACCTGGCACACCAATACATGTTCAGTGTCTGTTCTTTGTATATGTACTGCAGTTGTTCATGTATACCAGTAGTCTGATACAATATGTACAGTTTGAAAGGGTGTTAAATGAAATGTGGTGATGATGAATGGTTTTTGTGTTCATGTAATAGCAGTTAAAACAGGACCCGTCACATTTGACCGCGAACACCAAAGTAAGGGAGGGAAACGAACACAACAGGAGGGTTACAATTGCACTTAAGTACGGTACTTGAATAAATGTAGTTAGTTACTTCTTACCACTGAATTTTAACATATCACTGCAATTTAATTATAGATGGAAGAGTAAAAGGCAGTAGTGTAATATTCAATAATAACAAATATAACTGTTTTGGGATGTTAACAGCTTCTGGTTTTGTTGAACCTCCAGCTGCTGTTTGAGTTCCACAATGACATTAAGTGCAATGTGAACCATGTACCTTGTCATGTTTATTATTCAAAACAGGAAAGAAAATAATGAGTTGCTCATGTTTATTAGAAAGTCTATTTCGTGTTTATTTCCCCTATACCCAGATAAAACACACATTTCAGTTAAAATCAAATGAAACACAAATAAAAACAGCTTGATAAGTACATTCCATTTCTCAACAGCTGGAACTTGTGTGTTCTGAGGCAGTGGATCCAGAAGTGCACTTAACATTTCATTATGTTTGGTCATTGTCATTTATATACACACATGAGACTAAACATTACTGTGGATTGTGAGGCTGTAAAGTCGTGAAGCTACAGGGATCAAGTGAAGTTTAAAACATAAGAGTCAATAAAAGCCAATGTTGCTATGTGAATGTGGAATGTAAAAAACACATAAAAAGGATACTGCATTGCATGCCAGTCCTGCATACTCAGTTATAACTAATCTCTGTCCAAAAATGTCATAGTTTCTTTCTTAATTATCAAAGTGATTTTAAAAACTCTTATGATGCCATTGTTCCAAAATGCACTTAATGAATTGATAAAACAAACATACTACATAGCACCAGTAGGTTAAAACAAATCATGCAGCAAATCGTGTTGCTTCCTTCTTGTTGTTAAAAAAATACTTCAAGAATTTGGGTTAAAGTCATTTTTTGTGGAGTCCAGTGAAGCCACCCTTGCTTTGGCTTTGCATCCTTACAGTATGGCCATTTTGGATGGTTTGGAGGAAGCTGTGTTCTATGTTCTCATCGCAGCGAGGACTCCTTGTTTGAGGGGTGCTGATAATGAATGAAAGGAGAAACATGGTTAGCCATTGAATGAATAAAATAACATGTATTTGTTTCCATGGGGACTTCCTATTGTTCTGAAAGCCCATTAATCCAAAACATCAGTAGTCTGAAAATGATGCCATGGGAAAAAAATCTCATTGTCCAACAGGTGTGATCCCAACAAAACCCCCCCATTATTCTGAATGCACAACTCCCTGCAACAAACTGAAGCACATGTGTGATGACATCATCGGAACTTCACAATTTTCTTTTTTCCTAACTTGGTGACGGCAGAACTACCTTATGATTGGCTAGTAACCGATGAAGGCAGCGTTGGACCACCAACTCATGTGTACTGAGTACAATTACTGTTTTGCCAGTGGAGTTTAGTGGCATTTCAAGATGTTCTCTTCATGGGTCAGTAACTTGATCATAGCTGATCGGGGATACTGGAAGATGATTATTATGAACAGAACATGTACCTGGTTTTCCACAAGCGTTCACACACTCCTGATGCGTGTCGAAGCGATTCTGGTTCCCACCACAGCCTCCATACCAGAAGCGCGTGCAGCTCTTACTGGTGGCATCGAAGTGCCACTTCAGGACAAACTTGGCACAAGTTCCTTCCTTTTTGGAAAGCTGGCAAATGTCCAAAGCTGTAGAGCCCGCTGGGAGGGGAGTGACAAAGAAGATCATGGAGAGTATAAAAACACAACGCAACTACAACGACACATATCACTGGCAGGGCTGCATGCTTTAACTAACTGCTCACTAAATAACTTAATAAACGTAATGTCTAGTGGAACATCACGTAGAGGATTGCCCAATGGAAATAAGCACAATGCTGCAATGTTGCAAGGAAAGCATGAAAGCACTTTAATCAGTGCAGATTTTCATTATTCCATAATCAATTGAGATAGAGCCCATTGCGTTTAGACTAAGTCTTTCAGTCCAATTTACGGCAACGTCTAACCGTACTGACAAATTGAACTTGTCTTCTGGGAGGACTACTGCCAGAAAAACAATGAAGCAGTGAACAAGGCTTTCCATTCATTTTCTCTGTGGTCAGGACTTGGCTTGCTCCTGTGACAAAAGCATAACTTCCCAGATTTCCAAGCTTGGCTTTGACTTGTTTCCGTCATATAGAGCAGCAGAGGAGCAGTGAAGGAGGTGGGTTAGTTTCCAGTTCAATACAAAGGAATTATTGTTTAGCAAAGTTTTGTGGAAATTGAATTATACAGTGATGCATATCTTTTTGAGAAAAATGCATAACATTAGGGTTGGTCTGAAAATTCATATCAAGTTTTGAGGATGTGATTCGCTTGTTTTTATACTCTACCAGGAAGGAAGTGCTTTTTCGTCTCTATTGGCTCACTAGCATATACTGTATGTCACAGCCACATTAAAGTCAGCTATGTCTTCAAAAATAAAGAGTTAGAGGGGAAGGAACAGTCACATAATACTGTGCAGAGAGATACTCAGCAGTGAATGTATACGAGATCTCACCAGGATCCAGGAGGACCTCCACCTGTTCAACCTGCTGCACGCGTGGCTCCAGCTCTGGCACTGTGGAAACATAACAGTTAGATGTGGTTTCAGCTGAAAGAGACAGATGTTCACCAGCTGCTGGAAAACGATCAGGATGTGGTGATATACAGATATGAATTACCACAGACATTTACTATTCAATCATCATTGTCTGTAAGGCACATTAGCAAAATGCTTTCCGTTTACTGCTTGACCCTTCCAGTACACCTATCATGGGATCATTGACATGTTGAAAGAGAATTCACAGGAATAACAGTAAACTTCAGCTTCTATAAATATCATGGAATAAATGAATGGTTTGCTAAGCCTTGCCCACTTAATTAGAGTGTCTACGCCCGTCAAGCTTCTAATTCTCGCACTGCCTGTGTGTGAGTTGGTTGGAAACGCTGCTTCCAGTCATTTGTGTAACTAAAGCAAACACAGCAAAGTGTCTTGAATATGCAAACTGTGAACGTCCACAAGCTAAATGAAGAGCAGGACAAAGCCTTGCAACCTGATATACCAGCAACCAGGCTCAAACCCAAAACATATTTTTCTTTATTCTGAAGGAACATGACATATGCCTTGACTCTGGAGGTCACTGCTGTAGTTAACCACCTAGCAGGCCATGCTAGCATTCACAGCTTACATTTGAGCAGATAAAAAAACGGTTTCATCTATCCTTTACATTTGTTCATCTTTTCGCTCTAAAAGTGATGCTTAAAAAAAGAAAACACCCTTTAAATAAGTACCCTCCTTTTTTAGAGACTCATTTGCACACCATTGTATTTTGTGGGGACATCCATGGCCTGGTGTGCTCAGCTGTGACTGGACTACAGTAGTTCTGGAGCAAGGTTTAGCAAACCTTTGTTTGATACTCAACCTGCAGGTCTTTATCTGCAGGTTGTGTGCTGTGTTGTATCAGGCCAACCCAACAGTACATTCCCTCAGAGGGCCCAGCCCTGACAAACACGTACCTGACCTCAAGCAGTTTTTCAGGCAGAGGGCCTCAGTGTGGAACCTATTGTCATTGCCTCCACAACCTCCATACCAGAACTGTGTACAGATCCCGTTCTTTCTGTCAAAGAACCACTTAGCCTGATAGTCTTTGCACGGCATTCCAGGATCATAGTCAAGTGAGCATTGGTCTGCAAATTCATTAACTAGAACATGCATAAAGAAAAAAGACAAGAGCAGTGATGGACGACAGACAGAGAGAGAAGATGAGTTTGTGTTAATATTTAATGAAGTATATATTAAACATACAGCATGTACTGTGTGCTGTTAAAGAAGATGCTGGTTTTGGATACAATCATATTAATAAGGGTGTTTAGCTCTAATGGGTCAAATGAATCTTATAATTGATATGGTTCATTCTCCTAGGGCAAAGGAAATGGAACACAACATGCCATAACATCTTTCAAGGGCTACTGGCATTATTAGGAGTTTGGACATTTGAAAATAAGAAAGCATTCAGTAGAAAGAAAGAGGTTTAGGTGCAGGTTCATTGGTGAATCTCACAGTTAGTTATAACTCCAGCTACTGTTTTGTTAGTTTAGTCATCCACGGTCTTTAGGCTGTGTGGTTCAGGTTACCAGCATGTTACCAATCCCAGGAGTCAAACCCATACAATAAATATAAATTCTTCATCGCAGATAACTAGGAACATTCTCTGGAGTCTTGGCTGCATCGTCTGTTCATTCATTTCTGGGACATCATTGTGTAAACTTTGCTGGTAAACTCATGTTCTTGCTCACAGTCCTGATCATGGTTTTTGTGTTTCCTGTTTTATTTTGAAAAGTTTTCTCCCCGTGTTTTGTCTGTTTTTACTTCCTGTATTTGTGTTTTCCCACCTGTTGGGATTGTTTGCCCTGTCCCGGTTTTTCATGTCAGCTTGCCCTCATTTCTATTCAGTTCCTTCCTGACACACACTGGCTTATCAGAGTACAGCGATCACTGAATACAGATAATAAAGGCAGCATTGCTAAACGAATGATTGCAGGGCAGGTAGAGAAGCTTATCTCCTCAGACTCTCCTGTTACAGTCTCTTTAGATGTCCTCATCAAAGCTTTACTCCTCGGACAAATATGTTTCCCTGCTTCTACTGTCTTACCAACAAGAAGTTGATTTCTTACAATGCAACTTCAAGCAACCAAGACCAATAGTTTGAGCGGTAGGTTTTCTACGTTTTCCTGAATGACCCACATTCTATTTTGGGACTTTACATTTTTTGTTGCAAAATATTGCTGTCCACAGCAGAGCATGTTATGTTCTTGGAATATCAGGTTTTATTTATAAGACTATCATACTGCCTAGGAAACACAGTGACATACAAACAGACCATAAACATCCTTGCAGCAGTAAAATATAGAGTAAATACTGAAGGGAAGATCAAAGAGTGAATTTCTTCCAGCTTATTAACATTTCATGCAAGTTTAAAAAAACATAGTACAGGTAAAAGCAGAAAACATGTGCAGTCACTCACCAGTTTGTGGTCTGTCCAGCGGTGTAGTGTTCACAGGGCTGCTGCTCCGGCTGGATGGCTTATGCTCTGCTGCTTCTGTCAAAGGGAAGATGTATTCAGTTTCATTTGGCTTTAGTTTAAAACATGTTTAACATCTCCCCTCCCCAAACACAGACACAAAAAACAGCAAACACCAAACAAAAAAAAGACCAAGGTGTTTAAAAATGTCCAAAAAGTCTGCAAAGTAAGGGTCAAAGTAGGGGTATTGCAATACATTCAGATAACATGGATCATTTTAAATAGGAATAATTGATATAATGTTTAAAATACAATTATATATTATTATAACATCTTGTATATAATCCAGCACCACTTAAGTCATTGCTGTTTCTTGCTGTACTTTCTTTGTCTTCCCCACCCAGACATGTTCATATCTGGTAGAATTCACAAGGTTTCAATGTTGTGGGTGATAGGAAATATTCCTTCATGTTTTTTTAATAAGACATCATCTTGTGGGATAAAAAACGTACGACTCATTTCTGTAGATGTGTTTAAGGACCTACTCGTAGTCATGATGCCTTTGCGGGTGGAGACGACCTGTCCCTCTGCAGTGTGGGCGGTGACCACAGCGTGGTATGTCTGAGCACTCTGCAGGTTGTCCACGGAGAGCTCTGTGCCCGACACGTTGGTCTTCAGCACCAGGGCGTGGTCATGCAGCCGGGTCACCATCACCTCGAAGTACACAAAGAGCTTGGAGTCCGGGTTGGTCCAACGCAGCTTGAGGCTGCTGGAGGTCACGTTAGAGACGTGGAGCTCATCTGACTCTGAAGGGGGGAATACTCACTTCAGTATGGCTCTTAGCTATGGGGAAATGTATCCGCAGCTACTATTAGCTGTTATCTATGCATTGCTTAAACGCAGGGGTGTCAAACTCAAGGCCCGTGGGCCAGATTGGGCCTTTGGCCGGATTTTTGGACCTCATTTTATGTGGCCCGCAAGAGCTTGCAAGGAATATAATGTACACTACAATTGGCGTAATTGTTCAATATTTGCTTTCAATTATTTGCCCTAGACTTCTTCTTTCAGACGTAGTATTTATGGATTTATTACCAGAACTGATAATAATCCAATGCAGAGCCTATAATGTAATACATTATATTTATATATGTATATTTATATAGTCTTAAAGTTACAACCGGCCTTTTGAGTGCAACCATAATGCTAATGTGGCCCGCAATGAAATTGAGTTAGACACCCCAGGCTTAAAGAATCAGAATTCAAAGTGAATAAAGCCGTATTTACCAGTCCATATCAAACAGTACTTTAAAGTCACGTTATCTGCTGAAACAGTTCAGTTATTTTGTTGAATCCAAACTTACCAGTGTGCTTTCTTTGATGAACTGTCTGCTGGTTTTCATGATGTTTGTGATGTTCCCTGTGCATATACCAATACATCGTGAATAAAACCATCAAAGTCCCAAAACAGAAACAAGTTATAAATAAATACAAAATACTACAATACTAACTCCTGTTGGTGTGATGAAGAAAAGGGGTTTTTCAGGGCCTGGTCACTCTGGAACCACTTGCAGTTTTTGGAGACTTCAGGGGACATGTAGAAAGCATTTTCAACTAAAGAGAAGAATAAGGCAGAACATGGTGTGTCACTCACAGGGACTTGGATTAACCTATCAATTAATGGCATTTAGACAAAAAGAAACAAAAAGATAAACAAAATAAATGGTCTTTGACTTACTGCTGATGTACTTTGGCAGCAGCTGGCCGAAGGTCTGCATGTGTTTGTCGTAAAATTGTGAGATGGTGTCCAGCCGCTTAAAGAAGACATCCGACGGCTCACTGGCCATGCGTGACAATACACGAGCATCCCCAGCGCTCAGAGTCTCGCCCACACCCAGGATCACCAGGAAGTAGCCTCTGCACTTGATCTCAGTGGCAATACGCACCAGCTGCTCCTCTTCTCCTTCTACACTTCCTGTCACAAAGAGCAGCAGCACTTTCCTGGAACGTTGGAGAGGTGCCACTTCAAACACCTGCTCCACGGTCGATTCGATAGCCGCCGCCAGCGCCCGGCCACCCTCTAGCTGTGGCGTCTTCTCCAGCAGGAATTTGACTATATCCTGAGCTGAGCTGTACTCGGTCAAACCGATGTCAACACGGATTGGAGAGCCAGTTTTGTTGTTGAGGAACTCGTAAGGGGCTTGCTGGATCACAGACACTCTGGGGTGGTGAGCGGATGTTGTGGGATTTGAAGACACTTGGAGCTGCTCAACGATGGACGCGATGTAACGTTTCATTTCAGTAAAGACAGTTGGGTAAGTTGTCTCCGAGCTGTCCATGAGGAAAGCCATGTCGATGTCCTCGTCGGTGGTGGAAGACCTCCTGTCTCGGCTAGCTGACGGGGGCACATAGTCACACATCTGGTCCGGAGAGCAGACGTCTAAAAAAAAAGCAACCCCATACAATGTATTGTTACTTTAGTCACTAAATGAAGGCGATGTATTTCGAATCCTCAAAAGTTGTATTGGAGGTACTCATTAAGCCAGTGTACTGTCCAGAGTTTCCGTTAGCCGGTAATTACCGGACTTTGACCGGTAAAATATGCTGAAGACCGGCAAATCTAAATCTCTCCGGTCAAAATGTCCGGTCAAAATAATTTGCCCTTAGCACAATACCGCATCAGTTGCGCAAAAATCACACGTAGCTATTTTAATTACCTCTCAAACTACCTACACTAGTTATAGATATGTTTATTTTTTACTGTCGGGTCACTCATTACTGATCCGCGAGTTGCATGAGACGGATACTGACGGGCTGTCAGGAGAGGGAGGGCTCCGTTTATTATTCCCGTATTATTGTAAATTACACTTTTGAATAATGTAGTTAATCTACTATAAGTAGTTTGTTTAATATCGAATCATATACATTTCTTTTAAAGCTCAATAAATAACAAAGAAGACCTTTGACCGGCACTTTTCTCATTTTGTCCGGAAGATTTCGACTTTAACGGACAAAAAAAACAAACGATTTTTTGGAAAAGAAAATCAGTGTAAATGTGAAAAATATATTAAGATATAATATTAACAAAAACTAATCTGTGGTGACATTATTAATGTTCAAACATGGAGCTCTTACCGAAGCAGACATGGCAGTTCATCACCTTCTGGAGGACTGAATTGTACTGAGCACTTCCAGGGCCAGGCAGCACGAGGACCTGAGCCAGGGCTGTGTTGTTCACCTGGAGAACAAGAGGCACAGTACAGTTCACTGTATCAGTTTCTCCTGTAGAGACACTGTCAATAGGCTTATGTGTATGCCTGTACTGCAAAGTTCCCCTTTGACATATAACAATCATAATTATTCATATTTATACAGTAGGCCTACTTTTAAAAACAAAGTTACAAAGTGCTTTACATGGACAAGTCGCTCAGGCGGCAACAGAACATGAGGTCAACTAACCCCACCCTGCAAACTATACAATGTTAAGTACAATAATACAAATGTAAAAAGAAAGTAAAGTCGAATAAAACATGGATGTACAGTAAAACCGAGCAATGGCATTATTAGTAAAAGGCTTTAATAAGAGATTAGTTTTAAGAAATGATTTAAAAGATGTCCCTGATTCTGCCAGCCTCAGATTCTCGGACAGGGAGTTCCAGAGCTGCAGAGCTCTGATGTAAAAGGCTCGGTCCCCCTTAGTTTTTAGCGTGGTTTTGGGAACCGCCAGAAAGAAGAGCCCTACCCGAGGATCTGAGGCTGCCACAGGCTCATAAGGGCACACAAGTCAGGGAGGTCATCAGGATCCAAACTGTTAGATCTTTAAAAGTAATCAGTAAAATCTAAAACCAATTCTAAAACAGACAGGTTACCAGTAAATACAGACTAAATTAGGGGTGTTGGGGTCTAGCCTTATTTGTAAAAGATCTTGCTGCTGCATTTTGAACAAGTTGAAGGAGGGATATTGCTTTTTGGCTTAATCTAGAACATAAGGAGTTACAGTAATCCAGACGTGATGAAATAAAAGTAGGCAAAAGTGGATGACTTAATTTTTGAATAGATAGAAAACTGATCAAAACAGAAACTTCTGATTAAAAGAGAGGTTACTATCAATCATCACACCAAGGTTTCTGGATGTGGGTTTTATATTTGAGGTGATATCTGTTGTGTGTCTGCTCTGTATTACCTGCAGTGCCTTGCCGAGAGCTCTGTCCTCACGGTTGACTAAGAACAGTGCAGAGATGCCAGCATCATGGAGGCGGAGAGCTGCGTTAGTAATCTCCTGCGCCTTGCTGGTGGCCCCGCCCACGAAGAAGACGGCCACCTTCCTCATGAGGAAGCCGCTGCGCACTCTCTTGAAGGTGTTCTGGGCCACAAAGCTCATGGCGGTGTCCAAGTTGCGCTGCTTTCGGGTCTGCCGGGGCTGCAGCCCCTCGATGCGCTGCAGCAGCGCACGTTTCTTCATTGCATCGGCAAAGCGGACATCAGTGGTCACCTCATCGTTGTACATGGTGACAGCCACACGAGCCCCTCTGGGACAGTTACTCTCAGAGATGGTGATGTCCCGGACCAGGCGCAGGACTGTGTCACGCATGTTGTCGAAGAATGGGCGGCCAACGCCCTCGGAGGTATCCAGGACAAAGGCCAGCTCAGTGGGGTAGAGCGGGCACTCCTGCTGACCTGTGGGTGTACGTAGAAGATTTAGATTGTGTGTAACAGTGCATAAAGCACATATTTCAACTAATTCATAGTATTTGTTTGACTTACCATAACAGCAAGCTGGTAGGAAATAGGGGACAAATATTGTTTTTAGTCCACAACACATGATTATATTCATTTATTTGTTACGGTTGTCATGTAATAACATTACTGTTGATTTCAGAATTGTACTCACGGCAGTTTTCTCTGATTTTCTTAACCAGGTCACATTGCTGAGAACAAAAGAGAAACACGTTGAGTGATCACCAGAGATGTGTTTTGTTATTTATTAAATACAGTTTCTAAACTGTGTATAGAAGCACATACCACAACACCTGGTCCCCTCGGTCCTTTCTGACCCTATTCAAATCAAATAAAAACAGTTGTGTTAACAAGTGCACGTTACCCATGACAAAAAGCATTTTTTTGCATTGCTTATAATAACAAATGTTGTAAAGAGCAACAATAAGGTGAGCTGGAGTGAATCACATGTTAAACATCACTTTTCAGAAAGTGTTCGTATACTAAAAATCATAACTCCAGAAATGTTGCTACGGTAGCACCACGTCATTCATACAGAGGTTCCTCTAAAGGAATCATTTCATGTTGCTTACATATGGCCCAGGATGTCCGACCTCTCCCTTCTGTCCGGATGTTCCTATATTCCCAGAGACACCCTGGAAAGAATGACAAGTGGAAAGAAAAAATAATGAAAGCTATTGGTTTTTTGTTTTAAAAATAGCTTGTTTTAATGTGCACAGTCATGCAGCTCATTCACAGCTAAGCCTGCATAAAGGTTTCTACTGTATCAGGTCACCGTGTCACCGTATTCACCAAACATGTCCAGTGATGCTGGGGGCTTAGGCTAAGTGATACCATACAGTATATCTATATATATACACATTTACAATGTTCTATCAAATGAATCAATCTAAGGATCTCCAAACGTACCCTCTGGCCAAGATTGCCTATGGGTCCAGGGCCGCCCTTTGTGCCGGGGTCACCAGCTGCTCCCTGAAATGATGGAAGGGAAGTGAATGGAAATGAGAAACAGAGTTACTCTGTAATCTAAGCTGAGATTCTACTCAGGACTCAGTGTTGTGTATTACCTTTCGTCCTGAGAATCCTGGGAAGCCCTCATCACCCTGTGGAGGGAAATGCATACTTTGAGAATTGTTTATTTATTTGTATCCTTTTTTGTATATATCCTTTTTGTTTTTGTTTGTAAGGTATTCCCTTTGAGTTGTTTCATTTATTCTTCTTCCTTTAGTTGTGAGAGCGAGGTCTGCTGTATTAGCCTGAGGATTCTTGACCTCACATTGTTCTTTTCTAATCATTAGATATATGAGGCTAAATACCATTTTAACACTAATTTTATTGAAGATGACAAAACCATGTTTTTATTACCATACATTACTTCCGATTATTAGAGATAAAAGTGTACTTGCCTTTCTTCCTATAAGCCCTGCAACGCCAAACCCGTCTTTGCCGTCTTCCCCCTTTGAAACAAAGGAGAAGAGAAAGGCTCAACCAACGTCCAATCAAAGTCAGAGTACTTATTAAAGACAGAACACGTGGAATACGATCCGTCCCAGCAAAAACACCAATTCCTTAACACAACAGAGCCGCTTTCAGATAGAGATCCTTGCTTTAAAGCAAACACGGCAGTGAGGCAGTGGTATATATTCAAAAGATGATCTAATAACTGTCTGCTGTTTGGACATTCGTTTCCCTAAACAACATGATAAACTGTGTTTATCTGATATCATGAAGAATGGTTCTTATCTGGCCAACTTTCACCATTTTACATTATGGATCATGCAAGAAGATTTGTCTGCACTCTTACAGGCTCTCCACGGGGACCAAAAGGTCCAACAACACCCTTAGGTCCTGGGTCTCCTGGCTCCCCCTACAATGGCACAGAGACAGGCAGATACAGACAATGAGACAGAGACAGCAATAATTACACAAGTGAATGTCAATGCTTCAAGTTAAGAGGGAAATGTATCTTTGAGCTGTCAGGATAGAGTTTCTAAGGATTTAATGAAGTTATATTTGCAGTAGATCTCAGCACTATTAGAAAACATGAAGGTTCTGCACCTTCATGTTTTCTAATAGTGCTTTCATGCCGGCTGAAATAGACTATTCATATATGTCCGAGATTGTAAGAGAGCTGGGCTTGGGCCAGCGTGTCTGTCTATAAAGGAAACAAGCAGGTGATGGGAGAACATAAGCCATACAATTATCTTCCACTCAATACCTTGCGACCAAGAGCTGCTCTTCTCCCCTTTTCTCCAGCTGTACCTGGGATACCTCCGGGACCCTGAAAAATAAAACGTTAAAATACATACCATTTTCCTAAATAAAGGTATACTGTGCACCTTTTTTCAGTTAATTAAACCAAAACAAATTGTTAATAGTTGCAATGTGTGGTTAATTTGTCTCTGTTCTTTATCTGCATTTGATCATTTGAAACCATTTAAAAATGGTTTTAAATGTGATCAATAAATATACATGTCCTTTCTTCAATCAATATGATTGTAGTATGTTACAGACATAGCTAAAATAAATATTGAATAAAATTGTCCTCAGAGGTTCACTCACCCTGGGTCCAGGATTTCCATCTTCTCCTCTGGGTCCTGGTGCACCTATCGGTCCAGAGGGTCCCTTAAAGAAGACAAACCAGACATTTATGATGCACCAGTCTCTTCAATTTTAGAGCTAGACTTCCAACACTCAAATAGAGAATGAAAAAACATATTCCTAGATAAATAAATACATCAGCCACAGTCCAGTAAAAACCATTTGTAATGATGCTATTGTGGCCAAGTAATGACAGCATTCTCTGTAATACATGTTTGGCAGGTGAATTTGTGAATTGGATAATCTGCCAAATATTATGAAAAGAAGGACAAACTTACTCTAGATCCTCCAATACCAGGTTCTCCCTGAACACCCTCCACTCCAGGCTTTCCAGGATTTCCCTTTAACGACATGCCAACAGCAAAATGTTATCGCAACTACAAAAGTTACTGCAATATGTATAAAACAATGTATGGTATCACTATAAAGGGACATACAGCTTGTCCAGGTGGGCCTCTTCTGCCATTAGGTCCCTAATAAAGTGGGAGTAGAATAACCTTTTGATTAAAAAAAAAGTTGCATGTTAGTATTAAACGAAGTTAGTGAAGATATGGTCAAATGATTTACCCCTCTTCCAAGTTCACCGGGGCCACCCTTCTTTCCATCCTCACCAAGCTCTCCCTGTCATTTCAGAGCAAATGTCCGAATGAACCCAGCATGTAAATACAATCAAGCAGGATCTGTTTAAAATGGATTGGCAGGATATTTGTTTTCATTTTCAAAGCATTATAATGTGTTAAGAGGGATGTTACCGCTGGTCCTGCATCACCGGGGTCTCCTTTAGATCCTGCACGGGTGTTATCTTGTCCACTTGTACCCTATTAGCAAGAAAACACTTTTTCAAGTTCAACATTCAGCTGGTATAGGACTTATTATTTTTTAACAGAACTGTTAACTTTGTCTAAAGTATCCATGTTTAACACAGTGAATGTAGATGTGTTATAGATCCTGGCAGTAAAAGGAAGTAAAACCAGCATCCATAGTACTCACGGGGTCTCCTCGGATTCCCTGATCTCCTATGCCTCCACTTTGTCCTTTGAGGCCTTTGGGACCCTAAGAACAATATGTGAACATTGATCAGCACTAGCAATATGATATGTGTAAAGAAGTATGGGTATATCAAATGTAAAAGGTAATGTATCCAGTCACTAACTCTCATGCCATGGTTTCCACTGTCTCCGGAGAGTCCAGCCACTCCACTTTTGCCCTGTAATATAGAGAAGATGCATATTAAAGCCCATAATCATACATAAACCAAAGCACATCACATATTTTTCACACGACTCTTTTGTGGGAAGACAAGAAGCTCTCAAATCTGTATTCTGTATGATGTATTACATATAAAGCACAAAGACTTAATGACAAAATGTAATATAACACACACTTACCTCTTCTCCATTAATGCCATCAAGCCCGATTTCTCCAAATTCACCCTAAAACACATTTACAGTTGTCAGATTATCAGTCCAACATTCTTTGCTGACAGTATAATCTAATAATGACGAGTTCTCCTAAGAGAACATACTCACCTTTTCTCCTGAGTAGCCACGAGAACCCTGAACAAAAGGAAAAACTGTTTTATCCCATTATATTAAATACAAAACAACAATGTTGAACATTTAAAGTAAGAAATTAGTTTAAATTGAATGTTAAATGTAATGTCAAAGCCTTTACCTTGACACCCCTTTGTCCAGGACATCCCTGGAAACCCTGAGTTCCATTCACACCAGGAGGACCTCTCTCTCCCTGTCATTACAGAATAAAGAAAATAAATTACAGAGACAGAATAAAGCAGGAAAGAACATTTGAAAATAAAATAAAGTTGGTGAAAAAAAAAAATATATTGATTAACATTGTTTGAAAATGGTTTTATAATTATATATTAGGAAAGAAAGATGGAAACATCATCAGACTGTGACGAGGCATTCAAACTCACAGGTCCTCCCTCATCTCCAGGATGTCCTTGGCTTCCTGTTAATCCCGGACCACCCTAAAACAGAAATTACCAACACTTTAGCTTTTGAAAAACAATAATGTTAAGATAAGATGAGATGGACCGTTATTGATCCCCGTGGGGAAATTCAGGTGTTGTAGCAGCAACAGAATAAGACAGAAACACAGATAGTACACATGGGATAATAATACATACAAATAAAAGAATACAAATAAAATAAGATAAAATAGGAGTACACATGTAGTAATAGTATGAATAGAAATAACAAGAATGACCTGAGTCAAACTCTGAACCGGTGAATGTGCATACCTTTGTTCCTGGAAGTCCAACTGCTCCTCGGTCTCCTCTGGTGCCGGTACATTTGCACGGCACTGCACAGCACTCTCTCTCTGCAATATTGTCCTACACAGCAAAACCCCAAATGTTAAGTAATTCAATGTTTAATAATAACGCTCACAAAATACTTCCGTCTAACTGAATAGAACTCACCAGTTCTTCCATCAGCTCATAGTCCAATTCCATGACATTGACTCGTAGGGGTCTGGTGTACCTAAATCCGCGACCAAATTCCAGCAGCAAAGCCTCCTCAAATTTGGGCACCCGCTCGAGCCCAACTAGAATGAAACTGTTCACTCCTGTTTTGTAATTAGAAGAGTTGAAGGAACATTGATTACTTATGAATATAACATGATCATTTCACAAGTTTAAGGATAGATAGTCATTAAGGACTGTTGCATCATCTGTGTACCTGACATCTGAAGCTCCTCAACTCCTTTTTTCAATTCAGCGTATTGGGCGTCAATACCATCAGTCAGATGAACAACAACCTTAAGTAGAACAAATCAAATCAGTTTGACACATCCTTACGTTCTCCATGGGTCTATTGTTTAGTACATTTAAAATGAAACTATCCAGATTATGTTGCCTCTTTCCTGGTCTTTATATATGTATGTCCAAATACAGGGTTCAGCTTTTATTTGTTACCTAAATGTTGATTAAATATAAATGAAGATTAACTTGGAGAATGAAACAACTGAACCTGACATGAAGCAGTGTGCTGGAGAGAAAACCTCTTACTAGAGCTCTTATTGTGCAGTGGTGTTATAGTGTGGAGGTTCTTGTCTTGTGAACAACGTTTAACAAGTATATAAACTGGCTACAGGAAGCACTTTCAGCATTCCAGCTTGATGTTTGCCTGCCATCAAGAAACTCACTTACTTAATGTTAATTAGCAAAAGCTTACATTTCTGAACAACAACAATAGCGACTATCAGTGCTTGCTAAAAATAGCTACTACAGGTTGCACACTGCCCTTTGCTGATAAGAAAGAAAGAGTTAGGGTACGTTCACACCGGAAGCAGATAGACGCAAATACATTAACTCATGGTTTTTAATAACTAGTATCAGTATGTCGTTATTTCAATTTTTAAACATGTATTACAATGAAATCACAGTCAAATATGTTCATTTTGTTGTAGTTGGTATCTAAAATAGTATCTACATGGAGATAAGCCACGCCTCCTCGCTAGAGAGTCTAGTTTGAATGATGCGAGTAAACACAACTGAAAAGCGATGCAAATGTTTGCATTGCGTCTGGTGTGAACGCACCATTAAAGTCTAGATACCAGAATATATTATAACTTTTACAAATTTGATTTTAGCCTGGCATATCTGTTGTTAAAACTGTTTCAGTAACCAACCTTGATAACGTCATGTCTGGTTTTGAACCTTTCGATGTAAGCTGAGATGGTTTTTCCATTTAGGACAAAGGGGCCACGCCTCTGTAGGGCTTTGAAGGCCTCAAAGAGAACTTGATCATTTTCTGTAAAGTCCAGCTGAATAGGATTAGAGTTAGAGTCCATGGCCAGCATGCCCACTTGGACAGACGGAATCTGCCCGGATGAGCAACTGATAGCTGCCATTTTGGAAATCCTCTTCAGAATGGCTTCCATCCTCTTCTGTAGGCTGGTCTGAGCACTGAAGATGTCTTGTTCAGAAACATCAAAACCCACCAACACTTCTATGCTGCAGGCTGTAAGACAGAGCATGTGTTATTAGGCATTTTGGCTAAACCACAGAAACTGAAACGTTTACATTTTAGCTGCAAAATGTGAAACAGCTCATGAAAGGTATTACATGAAAAAATATATCTTACTTTTAGTAGATTCTGGCACACCAACACACAACTTCCCTTTCACTTCATCATCCAAAGTCTCCAGGATTTGCTCATTCAGCTCGGAAAGTCCCAGATAGGTGCTTGCCCTAGCCACAGTGGAGGACTCGCTTGCTAGGTCTTCTAATTCACTCTCAATGTCGCCCACTCCTATAGCAAAGACTCTCACACCTTTTTTCTTCAAACCAAGAGCTGCTGTTTTTCCATCATCAGCTGAACGTCCTCCAGTGAGAACCATAAGGATCTGAGGAGTGCCATCATCCATCCTACTGCCTTTTTCTTTGGTAAAGTAAACATCTTCAACGTGGCGAATGGCTGCACCAGTGTTGATTCTACGTCCACCTTTGTAATCTGCTCGGCCAATGGCACTTACAATGTCTTGCTTGTTCTTGTATGTGTTGAGGTAGAATACATCAGTAACATCTGTGGTATATTGCGCCAAGCCGATCTGAAGGTTGTCTTGTTCATTGAAGAACAGATCAATTAGGTTGGTGATAAACTTCATCACTTCATTGAAGTTGTCCCTTCCCAAGTTAATGGAGCCATCCACCAAAAACACTATATCAGCCTTTTTGGATGGCACGCCTGTTGATGCTAGGAAGAGAGAGGCAAAATTGGTGAGAACAGGGTAGAGAATTGTAAGAACTGGAGAATAAATGTAGACAATGTACTCATTACATTGTGAGACCGTGAGATATTTAGGAATGTGAATTTTTCTCAACTTACTTGGATATTCTGTGGGTAAGTCATCAGCGCTGGTTCTCAGCCTGTCAATAACCCCCTGCTGGATTGAAGATAGGCCAGGGAAGTTAGAAACCTGAAGGACATCAGATGAGGTGGTGGCAATTTGGCTTAGCTGTTTTCTGTCAGCACCAGCTGCTCCAACACCAATGCAGTTGACCCGGGAGCCCTTAAGCAGAGGTCCATAAAGAGCAACATCTTGGCGGGAACGTCCACCTGTGAGAACCACAAGATGCTGGGAGGCTGCAGGACGAACACCAGCAGCGGGCTTTAACTCATTCTTTATGACGTATTCAATGGCATCAGCCAGATCTGATGACCGGCCACCCATCTGACGAAGTCTTTTAACAGCAGAAACAACAGCTGGCTTGTTGTTGTGAGAATTGAGTGAGAACTCTGTCTTTACTCTGTCTGCATACTGGACAACAGCAACACGCACTTGATCAGGCTGCACATCGAGTTGTTGGACAATGTTGAAGATGAAGTCACGGATATGTGCAATTCCAGCAGCACCTGTATTGTCTGAGCCATCAATAAGGAAGATGATGTCCTTTCTCCCAAGATTTAGGGTTGGGCCTGCACATTAAGCACAGAGGGAAAAGGAGACATACTTCATTTTGAAATATATTATTAAATGACTGAAAAATGTGTATGACTTTAACACCACTCCTTAACAAAACTTAGGTCTGGAGGCATGCAGTAGTGGATGGGTGAACACTGCCCTAAACCCTTAACCACATACTACTATGCCCTGAGCAAATTATAAAGACATGTTTAAGCAATGTTTTATGAGCATTTAAAACAAACTTGAAGTTAACTTAACCATGAATATATGAGATAGTATTTCTTACCCAAGTCCACTGGGGGAGGAACATAACTGCTGATGATGTCAGTGGTGGATATTGTTTTCACTGAATTAATGAGCTGTGACTCCACTCTTGGAAGCTGCTGGAAACTGTCAACTGTGTATGCCAGTTCAGGCCTCAGGGAAATCTGTCTCAGTTCATCAGGGTCTGCATTCCTTGAACCAATTGCAAGAGGTGCAACCTGGTTTCTTTTAAGTTGGTCAGCTGCAGTGGATACATCATCAGAAGATTTGCCACCTGTAACTAGAATCAGGAACTGAGGCACACCATCCTCGATGCGGCTACCCGCTGATCTCTGGTAGATATTTCTGTGGACATACTCAAGAGCACGACCTGTGTTAAGACGGTTTCCACCTTTGGTTCGCAGTTTCGTCACAGCCTGTCGTACCTCATCTTTGGTAGAGAATTCTTTCAGAAGAAATTCTGGCTTCGGGTCATCACTGTACTGTACCACTGAAATTCGGACCTTATCCAATCCTACATCCAGCTTATCCACAACTCTTCCAATCATTTCACGGATGGAAGGGAACTCACTACGCATTGCTGTTGTGCCATCAATCAGAAACACGACATCCCTCTTTTCTCCTCCTGTGGGTACTGGTTGGATTACTGCTCCAAAACAATGCAAGCACAGTAACAAGGTAACATTATTTATTAGAGTGTTTCTAATATACATGGTGTAGAGGATATACAGTATGACTGAGAAAGTAAATAATCATGTAAAGAAATAAGGCAAATGTAAAATAACATACTATAGTAAAGTATTGGATAGGGGTATGTGAGAATGTTTAGGCAGTAAATCAATGTATTAAACCATAGGATAAAAATTACCTTCAATTGTTGGGAATACTGGACGCAAACTGTTGATGTCATCATCTGACAGCTCAGTGAGTGTGGTGATTAAGTTTTCTTGGACTGTGTACAGGCCAGGCAGATCATCTACACTGAAGGCAAAGTTAGGCACGTATGACACCACCTGAAGCTCTGTAGGGTTGACATCCCTGGTCCCAATGGAGAAGGGAAGAACTCTGGATTGTTTGAGGGAAGATGCTGCGCGATTGATGTCATCTGTGGAAGACCCACTTGAGATGACAATAACAAACTGTGGTACACTCTCTTGCTTCCTGCTACCATGGGCAGGTGTCAGAACATCTTGATTGATAAACTGCAAGGCCTGACCCAGGTTACGTTGTCTTCCACCTCGATGCCTCATTTCCCTGACCGCATTCAAAACACCTTCTTTGGTTTTATGTTTGTTCAGATACATGTCAACTTGGGCAATGTCACCATACTGGACCACGCCAATCCGGATCTTGTTTTCGCCCACATTGAGAGTATCAACAACCCTGCGGATAAACTCCTGGATGATGGGAAATTCCCGTCCAACACCATCAGATCCATCAACGAGGAAAACGATATCCTTCCGGGATCCCTGTGTCTCACCTGAAAGACAGAAATAAATAAAAAAGATCATCAAGAATATACATTTGCTTAAAGAGAGAATGCAGCTGCTAGCAAAAGAAAGAATCAACTCAAAAAGACTCTTGTTTGAGTTTGCAAGATAAGCATTCCAATGTAGGCTTTATTTCCTGAGACTCAGATTCAAGAGTCCTCAGAATCAAGCACTGCACTCTATTGTGAAACTTCTTCATCTTCAGTAGGCTGCAGATTTATCAAACATATGAATAACCAATTAAGAAATAATTAGCCATATTGTCTGTGATAACCCATAACACACAATATTAAAGGCAAAGTTTATGCAAAGTAAAATATGTTGAATGTCTACCTAAACTGTTGCTTTAAACTTTTATGATTTTTGCATCACTTACTTCAAGTACATTTATTCAACACGTATTGAGTTATGCATTGTTTAAGAGGTCACAAAGTTGAGACAAACATACTTTGTAGCATACACAAATCTGATTAACCTCTGATCAACGCAATCAATTTTCTGTAGGAACAACAACTTTATGCTGACTGAATAGGAAATCAAATTAAAAAAGATTAAATAGAGTGAGAACCCTTCTAATTCTGTTTTTTCAGCCGTCATCTAAATAAGGTGAGAACGAGTGCTTGGAGTATAATACATTGCATTAAGGGCAAACAAGTCTGGTGGCCTTTTTAATTCAACATACCAAGTGTTTCTTGGGAGAGCTGAATGACAGCGGCCTCCACCGAGGACTGAAGTTGCTGTTGGATACTGGGAAGGTCATTGAAATCAGACACAGATAGAACAAAATTGGGACCGTGGGATATCTTTTCCAGTTCTCTGCTATCAGAGCTCCTGGTTCCAATTGCGAAGGTCAAGACACCCAGCTGTTTGAGATCAGAGGCTGGTGCATCAACACTGTCAACAGACCTTCCGCCACTTAGCAATAACAGGATCTGTGGAACTCCTTCTAGATGCCTGCTTCCAGCAGAGGCTGTAAAGACATTATCCCTCAAGTACTGGAGAGCTGCTCCAGTGTTGAGGGGTCTTCCGCCTTTGTGTTTCAAACCTCTGACTGTGTCAAGGATTTCCCCTTTTGTCGTGTATGTGTTCAGATAGAAATTGACAGCTGGATCTCTGCTGTACTGCACCACTGAGACACGGTCTTTGTTGTCGTCCACACTGAGTTTCTCTACTACTCTTTGGACAAAGTCTTGCATGGCTGGGAATCCATTTCTTGTACTATCAGATCCATCCAACAAGAACACAAAATCTCTTCCTGGTTGTTGTCTCTCCACTAGGGAACATAGAATTTGAGATATGTTTAGGTTTGTTGTCAAGAGTCATATGATGAAAACAAACCAAAATTCTAACAGCAATTCTGATGGCGCAACTGTTTTTTTCAAAGCTGAATTTAGTGAATTACACTTGAATACAGTTCAAACTGCATCCTACAATGATTTTGGAATGTAAGTAAGTCACTGTCTTACCAGTTTCTGTCGGTGTTACCGGCATAGCTCTCACTAGCACTGTGCTCATCACAGAGGAGAGCTGTTCTTGGACACTGGGGAGGTCAGTAAACTCAGACACTGATAGAGCGTAACTAGGGTCATATGAGATCTTCCTCAGCTCTCCACTGTCAGAGTTCCTTGTTCCAATACCAAGCACAATGATGCCCTGCTGTTTGAGAGCAGAGGCTGGGGTGTCTACATTGTCAAAAGACCTTCCACCATTTAGCAGGATCAACATCTGTGGAACACCCTGCAGGCGCCTACTCCCGGAGGAGTTTGTAAAGACATATTCTCTGACGTATTGGAGGGCAGCCCCGGAGTTGAGGTGTCTGCCTCCTTTGTGTCTCAACCCTCTAACCGAATCGACAATATCCTCTTTTGTGCTGTATGTTTTCAAGTAGAAATTGACCTCTGCATCTTTGCTGTACTGTACTACAGAGACACGGTCTCTGTCCTCTCCCACATTGAGTTTCTCCACCACCCTCTCAACAAAATCAAGCATGGCAGGGAAGCCATTCCTTGTGCTATCAGAGCCATCCAGAAGGAACACAATGTCCTTTTTGGCAGTGTCAACTGAGAAAAGACAGGTAGACAAAATATTAAAACCTTTGCAATAATATGTGCATGGAATAGTTCTCAAGATTTGGACTAACTTTTTGAAAGCACCTAGCAATGACTACTTTAATTGTAAACAGTGAAAAGAAAACCGGCACCCTCTCTATTTAAAAGTACAATGTAGGTCAAATAAGTCAGGTAGGCTTCAGGCCAACAAGAGGACATGCTTGTTAACATACCAAGTACAGTTGGGGTTTGTGGGGTGACGTCTATAACCACAGCCTCAACCGAGGACTGAAGTTGCTGTTGGATACTGGGAAGGTCATTGAAATCAGACACAGATAGAACAAAATTGGGACCGTGGGATATCTTTTCCAGTTCTCTGCTATCAGAGCTCCTGGTTCCAATCGCGAAGGTCAAGACACCCAGCTGTTTGAGATCAGAGGCTGGTGCATCAACACTGTCAAAAGACCTTCCGCCACTTAGCAATAACAGGATCTGTGGAACTCCTTCTAGGCGCCTGCTTCCAGCAGAGGCTGTAAAGACATTATCCCTCAAGTACTGGAGAGCTGCTCCAGTTTTGAGGGGTCTTCCGCCTTTGTGTTTCAAACCTCTGACTGTGTCAAGGATTTCCCCTTTTGTCGTGTATGTGTTCAGATAGAAATTGAGAGCTGGATCTCTGCTGTACTGCACCACTGAGACACGGTCTTTGTTGTCGTCCACACTGAGTTTCTCTACTACTCTTTGGACAAAGTCTCGCATGGCTGGGAATCCACTTCTAGTACTATCAGATCCATCCAACAAGAACACAAAATCTCTTCCTGGTTGTTGTCTCTCCACTAGGGAACATAGAATTTGAAAGATGTTTAGGTTTGTTGTCAAGAGTCATATGATGAAAACAAACCGAAACTCTAACAGCAATTCTGATGGGGCAACTGTTTTTTTTAAAAGCTGAATTTTGTGAATTACACTTGAATACAGTTCAAATTGCATCCTACAATGATTTTGAAAAGTAAGTAAGTCACTGTCTTACCAGTTTCTGTTGGTGATACCGGCATAGCTCTCACTAGCACTGTGCTCATCACAGAGGAGAGCTGTTCTTGGACACTGGGGAGGTCAGTAAACTCAGACACTGATAGAGCGTAACTAGGGTCATATGAGATCTTCCTCAGCTCTCCACTGTCAGAGTTCCTTGTTCCAATACCAAGCACAATGATGCCCTGTTGTTTGAGAGCAGAGGCTGGGGTGTCTACATTGTCAAAAGACCTTCCACCATTTAGCAGGATCAACATCTGTGGAACACCCTGCAAGCGCCTACTCCCGGAGGAGTTTGTAAAGACATATTCTCTGACGTATTGGAGGGCAGCCCCGGTGTTGAGGGGTCTGCCTCCTTTGTGTCTCAACCCTTTAACGGAATCGACAATATCCTCTTTTGTGCTGTATGTTTTCAAGTAGAAATTGACCTCTGCATCTTTGCTGTACTGTACTACAGAGACACGGTCTCTGTCCTCTCCCACATTGAGTTTCTCCACCACCCTCTCAACAAAATCACGAATGGCAGGGAAGCCATTCCTTGTGCTATCAGAGCCATCCAGAAGGAACACAATGTCCTTTTTGGCAGTGTCAACTGAGAAAAGACAGGTAGACAAAATATTAAAACCTTTGCAATAATATGTGCATGGAATAGTTCTCAAGATTTGCAGTATCTTTTTGAAAGCACCTAGCAATGACTACTTTAATTGTAAACAGTGAAAAGAAAACCGGCACCCTCTCTATTTAAAAGTACAATGTAGGTCAAATAAGTCAGGTAGGCTTCAGGCCAACAAGAGGACATGCTTGTTAACATACCAAGTACAGTTGGGGTTTGTGGGGTGACGTCTATAACCACAGCCTCCACCGAGGACTGAAGTTGCTGTTGGATACTGGGAAGGTCATTGAAATCAGACACAGATAGAACAAAATTGGGACCGTGGGATATCTTTTCCAGTTCTCTGCTATCAGAGCTCCTGGTTCCAATCGCGAAGGTCAAGACACCCAGCTGTTTGAGATCAGAGGCTGGTGCATCAACACTGTCAAAAGACCTTCCGCCACTTAGCAATAACAGGATCTGTGGAACTCCTTCTAGACGCCTGCTTCCAGCAGAGGCTGTAAAGACATTATCCCTCAAGTACTGGAGAGCTGCTCCAGTGTTGAGGGGTCTTCCGCCTTTGTGTTTCAAACCTCTGACTGTGTCAAGGATTTCCCCTTTTGTCGTGTATGTGTTCAGATAGAAATTGACAGCTGGATCTCTGCTGTACTGCACCACTGAGACACGGTCTTTGTTGTCGTCCACACTGAGTTTCTCTACTACTCTTTGGACAAAGTCTTGCATGGCTGGGAATCCACTTCTTGTACTATCAGATCCATCCAACAAGAACACAAAATCTCTTCCTGGTTGTTGTCTCTCCACTAGGGAACATAGAATTTGAGAGATGTTTAGGTTTGTTATCAAGAGTCATATGATGAAAACAAACCGAAATTCTAACATTAATTCTGATGGCGCAACTGTTTTTTTCAAAGCTGAATTTAGTGAATTACACTTGAATACAGTTCAAATTGCATCCTACAATGATTTTGGAAAGTAAGTAAGTCACTGTCTTACCAGTTTCTGTTGGTGATACCGGCATAGCTCTCACTAGCACTGTGCTAATCGCAGAGGAGAGCTGTTCTTGGACACTGGGGAGGTCAGTAAACTCAGACACTGATAGAGCGTAACTAGGGTCATATGAGATCTTCCTCAGCTCTCCACTGTCAGAGTTCCTTGTTCCAATACCAAGCACAATGATGCCCTGCTGTTTGAGAGCAGAGGCTGGGGTGTCTACATTGTCAAAAGACCTTCCACCATTTAGCAGGATCAACATCTGTGGAACACCCTGCAGGCGCCTACTCCCGGAGGAGTTTGTAAAGACATATTCTCTGACGTATTGGAGGGCAGCCCCGGTGTTGAGGGGTCTGCCTCCTTTGTGTCTCAACCCTCTAACCGAATCGACAATATCCTCTTTTGTGCTGTATGTTTTCAAGTAGAAATTGACCTCTGCATCTTTGCTGTACTGTACTACAGAGACACGGTCTCTGTCCTCTCCCACATTGAGTTTCTCCACCACCCTCTCAACAAAATCACGCATGGCAGGGAAGCCATTCCTTGTGCTATCAGAGCCATCCAGAAGGAACACAATGTCCTTTTTGGCAGTGTCAACTGAGAAAAGACAGGTAGACAAAATATTAAAACCTTTGCAATAATATGTGCATGGAATAGTTCTCAAGATTTGGAGTATCTTTTTGAAAGCACCTAGCAATGACTACTTTAATTGTAAACAGTGAAAAGAAAACCGGCACCCTCTCTATTTAAAAGTACAATGTAGGTCAAATAAGTCAGGTAGGCTTCAGGCCAACAAGAGGACATGCTTGTTAACATACCAAGTACAGTTGGGGTTTGTGGGGTGACGTCTATAACCACAGCCTCCACCGAGGACTGAAGTTGCTGTTGGATACTGGGAAGGTCATTGAAATCAGACACAGATAGAACAAAATTGGGACCGTGGGATATCTTTTCCAGTTCTCTGCTATCAGAGCTCCTGGTTCCAATCGCGAAGGTCAAGACACCCAGCTGTTTGAGATCAGAGGCTGGTGCATCAACACTGTCAAAAGACCTTCCGCCACTTAGCAATAACAGGATCTGTGGAACTCCTTCTAGGCGCCTGCTTCCAGCAGAGGCTGTAAAGACATTATCCCTCAAGTACTGGAGAGCTGCTCCAGTGTTGAGGGGTCTTCCGCCTTTGTGTTTCAAACCTCTGACTGTGTCAAGGATTTCCCCTTTTGTCGTGTATGTGTTCAGATAGAAATTGACAGCTGGATCTCTGCTGTACTGCACCACTGAGACACGGTCTTTGTTGTCGTCCACACTGAGTTTCTCTACTACTCTTTGGACAAAGTCTTGCATGGCTGGGAATCCACTTCTTGTACTATCAGATCCATCCAACAAGAACACAAAATCTCTTCCTGGTTGTTGTCTCTCCACTAGGGAACATAGAATTTGAGAGATGTTTAGGTTTGTTATCAAGAGTCATATGATGAAAACAAACCGAAATTCTAACATTAATTCTGATTGCGCAACTGTTTTTTTCAAAGCTGAATTTAGTGAATTACACTTGAATACAGTTCAAATTGCATCCTACAATGATTTTGGAAAGTAAGTAAGTCACTGTCTTACCAGTTTCTGTTGGTGATACCGGCATAGCTCTCACTAGCACTGTGCTAATCGCAGAGGAGAGCTGTTCTTGGACACTGGGGAGGTCAGTAAACTCAGACACTGATAGAGCGTAACTAGGGTCATATGAGATCTTCCTCAGCTCTCCACTGTCAGAGTTCCTTGTTCCAATACCAAGCACAATGATGCCCTGCTGTTTGAGAGCAGAGGCTGGGGTGTCTACATTGTCAAAAGACCTTCCACCATTTAGCAGGATCAACATCTGTGGAACACCCTGCAGGCGCCTACTCCCGGAGGAGTTGGTAAAGACATATTCTCTGACGTATTGGAGGGCAGCCCCGGTGTTGAGGGGTCTGCCTCCTTTGTGTCTCAACCCTCTAACCGAATCGACAATATCCTCTTTTGTGCTGTATGTTTTCAAGTAGAAATTGACCTCTGCATCTTTGCTGTACTGTACTACAGAGACACGGTCTCTGTCCTCTCCCACATTGAGTTTCTCCACCACCCTCTCAACAAAATCACGCATGGCAGGGAAGCCATTCCTTGTGCTATCAGAGCCATCCAGAAGGAACACAATGTCCTTTTTGGCAGTGTCAACTGAGAAAAGACAGGTAGACAAAATATTAAAACCTTTGCAATAATATGTGCATGGAATAGTTCTCAAGATTTGGAGTATCTTTTTGAAAGCACCTAGCAATGACTACTTTAATTGTAAACAGTGAAAAGAAAACCGGCACCCTCTCTATTTAAAAGTACAATGTAGGTCAAATAAGTCAGGTAGGCTTCAGGCCAACAAGAGGACATGCTTGTTAACATACCAAGTACAGTTGGGGTTTGTGGGGTGACGTCTATAACCACAGCCTCCACCGAGGACTGAAGTTGCTGTTGGATACTGGGAAGGTCATTGAAATCAGACACAGATAGAACAAAATTGGGACCGTGGGATATCTTTTCCAGTTCTCTGCTATCAGAGCTCCTGGTTCCAATCGCGAAGGTCAAGACACCCAGCTGTTTGAGATCAGAGGCTGGTGCATCAACACTGTCAAAAGACCTTCCGCCACTTAGCAATAACAGGATCTGTGGAACTCCTTCTAGGACGCCTGCTTCCAGCAGAGGCTGTAAAGACATTATCCCTCAAGTACTGGAGAGCTGCTCCAGTGTTGAGGGGTCTTCCGCCTTTGTGTTTCAAACCTCTGACTGTGTCAAGGATTTCCCCTTTTGTCGTGTATGTGTTCAGATAGAAATTGACAGCTGGATCTCTGCTGTACTGCACCACTGAGACACGGTCTTTGTTGTCGTCCACACTGAGTTTCTCTACTACTCTTTGGACAAAGTCTTGCATGGCTGGGAATCCACTTCTTGTACTATCAGATCCATCCAACAAGAACACAAAATCTCTTCCTGGTTGTTGTCTCTCCACTAGGGAACATAGAATTTGAGAGATGTTTAGGTTTGTTAGTCAAGAGTCATATGATGAAAACAAACCGAAATTCTAACATGCAATTCTGATGGCGCAACATGTTTTTTTCAAAGCTGAATTTAGTGAATTACACTTGAATACAGTTCAAATTGCATCCTACAATGATTTTGGAAAGTAAGTAAGTCACTGTCTTACCAGTTTCTGTTGGTGATACCGGCATAGCTCTCACTAGCACTGTGCTAATCGCAGAGGAGAGCTGTTCTTGGACACTGGGGAGGTCAGTAAACTCAGACACTGATAGAGCGTAACTAGGGTCATATGAGATCTTCCTCAGCTCTCCACTGTCAGAGTTCCTTGTTCCAATACCAAGCACAATGATGCCCTGCTGTTTGAGAGCAGAGGCTGGGGTGTCTACATTGTCAAAAGACCTTCCACCATTTAGCAGGATCAACATCTGTGGAACACCCTGCAGGCGCCTACTCCCGGAGGAGTTTGTAAAGACATATTCTCTGACGTATTGGAGGGCAGCCCCGGTGTTGAGGTGTCTGCCTCCTTTGTGTCTCAACACTCTAACCGAATCGACAATATCCTCTTTTGTGCTGTATGTTTTCAAGTAGAAATTGACCTCTGCATCTTTGCTGTACTGTACTACAGAGACACGGTCTCTGTCCTCTCCCACATTGAGTTTCTCCACCACCCTCTCAACAAAATCACGCATGGCAGGGAAGCCATTCCTTGTGCTATCAGAGCCATCCAGAAGGAACACAATGTCCTTTTTGGCAGTGTCAACTGAGAAAAGACAGGTAGACAAAATATTAAAACCTTTGCAATAATATGTGCATGGAATAGTTCTCAAGATTTGGACTATCTTTTTAAAGCACCTAGCAATGACTACTTTAATTGTAAACAGTGAAAAGAAAACCGTCACTCTCTCTATTTAAAAGTACAATGTAGGTCAAATAAGTCAGGTAGGCTTCAGGCCTAACAAGAGGACATGCTTGTTAACATACCAAGTACAGTTGGGGTTTGTGGGGTGACGTCTATAACCACAGCCTCCACCGAGGACTGAAGTTGCTGTTGGATACTGGGAAGGTCATTGAAATCAGACACAGATAGAACAAAATTGGGACCGTGGGATATCTTTTCCAGTTCTCTGCTATCAGAGCTCCTGGTTCCAATCGCGAAGGTCAAGACACCCAGCTGTTTGAGATCAGAGGCTGGTGCATCAACACTGTCAAAAGACCTTCCGCCACTTAGCAATAACAGGATCTGTGGAACTCCTTCTAGGCGCCTGCTTCCAGCAGAGGCTGTAAAGACATTATCCCTCAAGTACTGGAGAGCTGCTCCAGTGTTGAGGGGTCTTCCGCCTTTGTGTTTCAAACCTCTGACTGTGTCAAGGATTTCCCCTTTTGTCGTGTATGTGTTCAGATAGAAATTGACAGCTGGATCTCTGCTGTACTGCACCACTGAGACACGGTCTTTGTTGTCGTCCACACTGAGTTTCTCTACTACTCTTTGGACAAAGTCTTGCATGGCTGGGAATCCACTTCTTGTACTATCAGATCCATCCAACAAGAACACAAAATCTCTTCCTGGTTGTTGTCTCTCCACTAGGGAACATAGAATTTGAGAGATGTTTAGGTTTGTTGTCAAGAGTCATATGATGAAAACAAACCAAAATTCTAACAGCAATTCTGATGGCGCAACAGTTTTTTTCAAAGCTGAATTTAGTGAATTACACTTGAATACAGTTCAAATTGCATCCTACAATGATTTTGGAAAGTAAGTAAGTCACTGTCTTACCAGTTTCTGTTGGTGTTACCGGCATAGCTCTCACTAGCACTGTGCTCATCACAGAGGAGAGCTGTTCTTGGACACTGGGGAGGTCAGTAAACTCAGACACTGATAGAGCGTACCTAGGGTCATATGAGATCTTCCTCAGCTCTCCACTGTCAGAGTTCCTTGTTCCAATACCAAGCACAATGATGCCCTGCTGTTTGAGAGCAGAGGCTGGGGTGTCTACATTGTCAAAAGACCTTCCACCATTTAGCAGGATCAACATCTGTGGAACACCCTGCAGGCGCCTACTCCCGGAGGAGTTTGTAAAGACATATTCTCTGACGTATTGGAGGGCAGCCCCGGTGTTGAGGGGTCTGCCTCCTTTGTGTCTCAACCCTCTAACCGAATCGACAATATCCTTCTTTTGTGCTGTATGTTTTCAAGTAGAAATTGACCTCTGCATCTTTGCTGTACTGTACTACAGAGACACGGTCTCTGTCCTCTCCCACATTGAGTTTCTCCACCACCCTCTCAACAAAATCACGCATGGCAGGGAAGCCATTCCTTGTACTATCAGAGCCATCTAGAAGGAACACAATGTCCTTTTTGGCAGTGTCAACTGAGAAAAGACAGGTAGACAAAATATTAAAACCTTTGCAATAATATGTGCATGGAATAGTTCTCAAGATTTGGACTATCTTTTTAAAAACACCTAGCAATGACTACTTTAATTGTAAACAGTGAAAAGAAAACCGTCACTCTCTCTATTTAAAAGGACAATGTAGGTCAAATAAGTCAGGTAGGCTTCAGGCCAACAAGAGGACATGCTTGTTAACATACCAAGTACAGTTGGGGTTTGTGGGGTGACGTCTATAACCACAGCCTCCACCGAGGACTGAAGTTGCTGTTGGATACTGGGAAGGTCATTGAAATCAGACACAGATAGAACAAAATTGGGACCGTGGGATATCTTTTCCAGTTCTCTGCTATCAGAGCTCCTGGTTCCAATCGCGAAGGTCAAGACACCCAGCTGTTTGAGATCAGAGGCTGGTGCATCAACACTGTCAAAAGACCTTCCGCCACTTAGCAATAACAGGATCTGTGGAACTCCTTCTAGGCGCCTGCTTCCAGCAGAGGCTGTAAAGACATTATCCCTCAAGTACTGGAGAGCTGCTCCAGTGTTGAGGGGTCTTCCGCCTTTGTGTTTCAAACCTCTGACTGTGTCAAGGATTTCCCCTTTTGTCGTGTATGTGTTCAGATAGAAATTGACAGCTGGATCTCTGCTGTACTGCACCACTGAGACACGGTCTTTGTTGTCGTCCACACTGAGTTTCTCTACTACTCTTTGGACAAAATCTTGCATGGCTGGGAATCCACTTCTTGTACTATCAGATCCATCCAACAAGAACACAAAATCTCTTCCTGGTTGTTGTCTCTCCACTAGGGAACATAGAATTTGAGAGATGTTTAGGTTTGTTAGTCAAGAGTCATATGATGAAAACAAACCGAAATTCTAACAGCAATTCTGATGGCGCAACAGTTTTTTTCAAAGCTGAATTTAGTGAATTACACTTGAATACAGTTCAAATTGCATCCTACAATGATTTTGGAAAGTAAGTAAGTCACTGTCTTACCAGTTTCTGTTGGTGTTACCGGCATAGCTCTCACTAGCACTGTGCTCATCGCAGAGGAGAGCTGTTCTTGGACACTGGGGAGGTCAGTAAACTCAGACACTGATAGAGCGTAACTAGGGTCATATGAGATCTTCCTCAGCTCTCCACTGTCAGAGTTCCTTGTTCCAATACCAAGCACAATGATGCCCTGCTGTTTGAGAGCAGAGGCTGGGGTGTCTACATTGTCAAAAGACCTTCCACCATTTAGCAGGATCAACATCTGTGGAACACCCTGCAGGCGCCTACTCCCGGAGGAGTTTGTAAAGACATATTCTCTGACGTATTGGAGGGCAGCCCCGGTGTTGAGGGGTCTGCCTCCTTTGTGTCTCAACCCTCTAACCGAATCGACAATATCTTCTTTTGTGCTGTATGTTTTCAAGTAGAAATTGACCTCTGCATCTTTGCTGTACTGTACTACAGAGACACGGTCTCTGTCCTCTCCCACATTGAGTTTCTCCACCATGCTCTCAACAAAATCACGCATGGCAGGGAAGCCATTCCTTGTGCTATCAGAGCCATCCAGAAGGAACACAATGTCCTTTTTGGCAGTGTCAACTGAGAAAAGACAGGTAGACAAAATATTAAAACCTTTGCAATAATATGTGCATGGAATAGTTCTCAAGATTTGGACTATCTTTTTAAAAGCACCTAGCAATGACTACTTTAATTGTAAACAGTGAAAAGAAAACCGTCACTCTCTCTATTTAAAAGGACAATGTAGGTCAAATAAGTCAGGTAGGCTTCAGGCCAACAAGAGGACATGCTTGTTAACATACCAAGTACAGTTGGGGTTTGTGGGGTGACGTCTATAACCACAGCCTCCACCGAGGACTGAAGTTGCTGTTGGATACTGGGAAGGTCATTGAAATCAGACACAGATAGAACAAAATTGGGACCGTGGGATATCTTTTCCAGTTCTCTGCTATCAGAGCTCCTGGTTCCAATCGCGAAGGTCAAGACACCCAGCTGTTTGAGATCAGAGGCTGGTGCATCAACACTGTCAAAAGACCTTCCGCCACTTAGCAATAACAGGATCTGTGGAACTCCTTCTAGGCGCCTGCTTCCAGCAGAGGCTGTAAAGACATTATCCCTCAAGTACTGGAGAGCTGCTCCAGTGTTGAGGGGTCTTCCGCCTTTGTGTTTCAAACCTCTGACTGTGTCAAGGATTTCCCCTTTTGTCGTGTATGTGTTCAGATAGAAATTGACAGCTGGATCTCTGCTGTACTGCACCACTGAGACACGGTCTTTGTTGTCGTCCACACTGAGTTTCTCTACTACTCTTTGGACAAAGTCTTGCATGGCTGGGAATCCACTTCTTGTACTATCAGATCCATCCAACAAGAACACAAAATCTCTTCCTGGTTGTTGTCTCTCCACTAGGGAACATAGAATTTGAGAGATGTTTAGGTTTGTTGTCAAGAGTCATATGATGAAAACAAACCGAAATTCTAACAGCAATTCTGATGGCGCAACTGTTTTTTTCAAAGCTGAATTTAGTGAATTACACTTGAATACAGTTCAAATTGCATCCTACAATGATTTTGGAAAGTAAGTAAGTCACTGTCTTACCAGTTTCTGTTGGTGTTACCGGCATAGCTCTCACTAGCACTGTGCTCATCAGCAGAGGAGAGCTGTTCTTGGACACTGGGGAGGTCAGTAAACTCAGACACTGATAGAGCGTAACTAGGGTCATATGAGATCTTCCTCAGCTCTCCACTGTCAGAGTTCCTTGTTCCAATACCAAGCACAATGATGCCCTGCTGTTTGAGAGCAGAGGCTGGGGTGTCTACATTGTCAAAAGACCTTCCACCATTTAGCAGGATCAACATCTGTGGAACACCCTGCAGGCGCCTACTCCCGGAGGAGTTTTGTAAAGACATATTCTTTGACGTATTGGAGGGCAGCCCCGGTGTTGAGGGGTCTGCCTCCTTTGTGTCTCAACCCTCTAACCGAATCGACAATATCCTCTTTTGTGCTGTATGTTTTCAAGTAGAAATTGACCTCTGCATCTTTGCTGTACTGTACTACAGAGACACGGTCTCTGTCCTCTCCCACATTGAGTTTCTCCACCACCCTCTCAACAAAATCACGCATGGCAGGGAAGCCTTCCTTGTGCTATCAGAGCCATCCAGAAGGAACACAAGTCCTTTTTGGCAGTGTCAACTGAGAAAAGACAGGTAGACAAAATATAAAACCTTTGCAATAATATGTGCATGGAATAGTTCTCAAGATTTGGACTATCTTTTTAAAGCACCTAGCAATGACTACTTTAATTGTAAACAGTGAAAAGAAAACCGTCACTCTCCTATTTAAAAGTACATGTAGGTCAAATAAGTCAGGT